>NC_091441.1:122062166-122380313 GCF_964237555.1 Oryctolagus cuniculus
CAACCAGACAGAAAATCAGCAAGGAAACAATTAAGTTAATTGACTCTATAGACTGAAGGGACCTAACATATCTACAGAGCTTTCCACCCTACAGCCACAGAGTACACATTTTCTCAGCAGTGCATGGAACTTTCTCTAGGATTGACCACATGCTAGGCTCTAAAGCAAGTCTCAGCAAATCCAAAAAAATCAAAATCATACCATGCATATTCTCTGAACACAGTGGAATAAAGTTGGTAATCAACAAATCGGGAATCCCAGCCTGGTACTGGTACAAAACAAGAAGGGTAGTCCAATGAAACAGCATAGAAACACCTGAAAGCCATCCCAATATCTAAAACCAACTATTCTTCAACAAAGGAGCTAAAATCAACCCCTGGAGCAAGGACAGTTTCTTCAACAAATGGTGCTGGGAAAACTGGATCCCCACAGGCAGAAGCATGAAACAAGACCTTTACCTGACATTGTTCATCAAAACCCACTCAACATGGACTAAAGACCTAAATCTATGACCTGACACCATGGAATTGTTAGAGAACATTGGGGAAACCCTCCAAGACATTGTCATAGACAAAGAGTTCCTAGAGAAGATCCCATAGACACAGGCAATCAAAGCCAAAATAGACAAATGGGATTATATCAAGTTTAGAAGCTTCTGCACTGCAAAAGAAACAATCGGCAAGGTGAAGAGGCAACCGGTAGAATGGGAAAAAAATATTTGCAAGCTATGCAACTGGTAAAGGATTAATAACCAGAATATATATTAAGAGATCAAGAAACTCAACAACATCTAAACAAACAATCCAGTTAAGAAATGGACAAAGGACTTAAACAGACATTTTTCCAAAGAGGAAATCCAAATGGCCCACAGACACATGAAGAAGTACTCAGGATCACCAGCCATCAGGGAAATGCAGATCAAAACCACAATGAGGTTTCACCTCACCCCAGTTAGAATGACTCTCATACAGAAATCAACAAACAACAAATGCTGATGAGGATGTGGGGGAAAAGGTACCCTAACCCACTGTTGGTAGGAATGTAACTGGTACAGCTACTATGGAAAGCAGTATGGAGATACCTCAGAAATCTGAATATAGTCCTAGCACATGACCTGGCCATCACGCTCCTGGGAATTTACCCAAGGGAAATGAAATCAGCATATGATAGAGCCATCTGTACTGCATGTTTATCACAGCTCAATTCATAATAGCAAAGATGCGGGATCAACCCAAATGCCTGTCATCTGAAGACTGGATAAAGAAATTATGGGATATGTACACAATGAATACTGCACAGCAGTAAAAAAAAAAAAAAAAAAAAAAGATTGGTCATTTGCAACAAAATGGACAAACATGGAAAACATCACACTTAGTTAAATAAGCCATTCTCAAAGGGACGAATTCTGTATGTTCTCACTGTGATAACTAATAGAACCTAAAACGCAGCATGTAGAAACGAAATTGACACTTGGAGAACCAATGGTTTTGAACAGCCCTTCTCTTGACTGTTGAGGAAGAGTTTTTTATTCTGAATTTTTGGTTTTCTTTTCTTTTCCTTTATAATGCTTTCCTTAGCTCTTTCTCTTTCATATGAATCATTGAACTCTATACTAAATGTAGAGTTAATCATTTATGTATAAAGTTAGTTTTAAATAGATTCTACTCTGTCTCTGGATCTTTCTCTCACTCTCTTACACTCTCCTCCTCTCTCTCTTTTTCCTTCTTCGCCCCCTCTCCCTGTTCTGTCAGGTTTCCCCCAATAAACCCTTTCCTTTACTCCAGTGTTTGGTGTGTTTCATGGCAGCCTTATACACAGCACCTATCCTTATCACACAGGCAATAAAGCTTTCCTCTGAGAAAAAAAAAAAAAAAAAGCTCTTATTAAGGGTAAGAGTGAGAATAAGAAAGGGAAGAGGAAGGGGGGTGTGAGTGTGGGTGGGAGGGTAGGCGCGGTGGAAGAATTACCATGATTCTAAAGCCATAATGGTGAAATACATGAAGTGCATACCTGCAAAGCAGTATAGTCCTACATACTTTCCTACGACTCACTTCTAAGGGTACAGGTAGATTAACAACTAGCCATAGGACCCCAAAATCCCTTAAGCTGGCTGATAAAAATAGCAGCTTAAGTGTTAAAAGACCAGACTGATAGGATTAAGTGGTAAAATGACCAATTAGATAGGATCAAGTGATCATATATATATATGTGTGTGTGTGTGTGTGTGTGTGTATATATATGTATACACATGGGATTAAGTATATGGAAACAATGATAGAATTAAAACAGCCTGAAGGCTCCAACATGGGAAGCAGTCCACACAGCAGACTCATAGAATGACAATCGCTTTAAGTATCACTCCGACCTCAGAATCAGCCCTTAAGGCTCCCCAGTCTGGCTGGAAAGTCCAGGAAGAGCATGTCAGGCATGGAAAGCCAAGACACAGTGACAAAAGATATCCTACATAAAGGACCCCTGTGGGTGAGACCCCAGGGGAAAGGGGGCCACCAAAGAAGGAGGTACTTGTCTCTGAAGGGAGGAGAGAATTTGTACTTTGCTTATGGCTTTGTTGAGCTACTGGATCCAGAAAGATCCCATAGCTGAGGCAGCTCATGTCGAGAGCCTTGGGTGATTACTTATGTCATACACAAGAGTGTTATTTGTTAAATAAGTAACAAGAGCACTGTGCACTAACTTCCTGTGCAGAATCTGTGTCCCCAAAGAGTTGTATCATGAGACTCGATAGTAAAACTTGCTTTCAAGAATCACTTTGAGTGTATTAAATGGAGGATATTATTATGTCTCATAAGTTATAATCATGTGTAAGAGCTCACAAAAGATGTATCATCCGTGGATTCTTCTTCAAAGACAGTTAAGTTGCTAAGCAGTAACAGAGCAGCCTTTGTAGAGACTGTTGAAAAACACTTCTCTTAGTTTTCCTTACTCCATTTGTTATTTTTTTCTTTTTCTTTCTTCCTTTTTATTTTTCTTTCTCAGGTAAAACAGAAGAGGGAACATGGAGTGGGGGAGGATGGGCGGGATTGCAGGTGTGGTGGGGAGAATTGCTATACGTACATAATGATGTGTTTATGAGAAACATGAATTAAAGATAAATTTAAAAAGAAATACACTACATAGTATATGTGTGATAGTAATATTTCAGACATATATTTTAGGAAAGATGACTGTTATGGATTTCTATAATTTTATTTATGTTAAATTTTTGAGGATTCCCAATATTTAAAAAATGCATTTTTAAATGTTACGTGATAGAAGAAAAATTTGATTTAATCACTTGTGTAAATTCAAGATTTTAGAACCAAGAATACACATGGTGAAATGAGAAGCAAAATGGATGTTTATTTCCTAGTAAGTAACAGAGAAAAGGCAAAAAATGGAATAAGAAAAATAAGTTCTGTGTTGTTTACCAAAAAGAAGCAATTCAAAAATGCAATAAAATGTGTGAAAATTACTGCGCATTCAATCTACTCATGAAGTCCTTGTGATGAGCGTGACAATGGTGTGACACTGCTGTAGTTCTGTTTTTATAAAACAAAAGCTCAGAATTTACTCTGGAGTTAAATAATGAGACTATTCATAGGTTAATATGCGAGGGCATTCAGAACATTCACGGAAAAAAGCAATAAATATAACTTTATTTGGTGTACATGGAAAAACAGCTTGTCTGTCCTCTGCTTTCATCAGGACTCATGGAGGGAGCCTGTTGGCCCTCTTGTGCGAATGTCCGCCTGTGTCTGTGCACAGTACACACGTGTTCACGTGTTTCTGTTTCATGGACCCGTATCCCTCTGTGTGCATGCGCCCAGAATCGGCGCTGGTCTGTGCACACTCTGTGCAGATACCCCCCCCCCCCGTGATGGCTGTGGAGAGCTCAGGGGCACGAGCGCGTTGCGGGGTGCTTAAACAGTGCCGACTCGCGACTGGACGGAGCCTTGTGCCGAGCGGGAGCGTCTGTGTATTTACCCTGCGGCAATGCACAGCTCACAGCTCGTTTTGAGTCAAAGGGTGTGAACGTAGAATGGTGTCCGTGAGTGCGGCTTCCTCCTCCCGTGCCTGGGAGGGGGAAATCTCTTGGCTTTTCAAATGTGGACTCGAAAAGAGATTCCAGCGCTTCCAGTTACTGCGAGGTCGGTGCTCCCCACTGTCCCTTTATTTACACGTTTGTCTTCACGTCACCACCGCCCCCGCGACAGTCCCCTTGCCTTGGGGCTGATTCGGATCTGCTGTCCATAGTGTGTGCTCCCAGCAGGCACTGGCAAAAGAGCCACCCCCAGGGACCCCCTGTCCACATACCCTGCCAGAGCCCGCAGGCGGCCAGTGGTCTTGGGACCTGTCTGTACCTCGTTTTGTAGTGCCTGGTCTCTGCACACGCCCCCTTCCCCACCTGGGGCACAAGGAGGAGTTCAGAGTGAACAGCGACAGGAGAGCCCGGTCGGAGCAGGTTCTACGGGGGTGGGGGGGAGTGGGGGGGGCGTGCAGCAGGTGCAGACAGACAGCTTGCACCAGAGGCTCTGCCTGGAGGAGCCCGGGGTGGGGGGTGGGGGATAGGAGGTGGCAGAGGGCTCTTCAAGACGCTGGTGGGGGTCTCTCAAAGAGGGGGAAGGGTGTGAGGGAGGCTTGAGTGGCAGCAGGAGGGGGCAGGTGGAACACCAGGTGCAGCCAGAGCCCAGAGGCGGGTCCTGTGGTCTGCGGGCCCGCGGGTTCTCTGTTCCTTGCTTGGTTCTTCTCCGTGAGGGAGGAGAGTGTGTCTGCAGCTGTGAATGGGGGGCTTGAGAACCCAGTAGGAGGTGTGGCGTGGAGCTCCGGGAGTGCCGGGGTGGCCTGAAGCTGCGGGCTGCATGGGACGATGTGCAGGCCCCCGGGATGGATCATGCGTGTGCGCTGAGCTTCCTGCACACAGCGGAGTGGAGGAGCCAGACGTGAGAAGTCAGTAACAGGGCTCTGAGGATCTGAAGGCCTAGATGGATGCATCTCATTCGTGAACGCAGCTTCGAATGTTAGAAGTTTGTAAGCAGAAACCTCCCTAAACAGGCTTGAGTGATTCCTGGTCTCACTGGAGTATCTTAAGAGGTTGTAGAAGCTTCCGGAAGAACTAAAGGTGGATTTTTAGCCAGCCACGTGAATAGCTTTAGAATCAGTTATGCTGTTGGTCCTGTTTGTTCCGAGGCTATCCCGGAACCACACGGACGTGATTATTTACGGCTGCTGGGTTTTCCTGTAGTGCTTTGGTTGCATGGGTTCCCTGTGTGGTCAGGGAGGGACAGTGTGGTTTTCATGGCCGGTCAGTGATCTCAGCATGATCTTGTCGCACCAGATGTAAGCCTCAGTCATGCACTGAATTCCCAGACACGCTCGTCTGCTTCCAGACACGGTGTCGTGTTACTGCTCAGGCTGTTTCGACAAATGTGTCTTGTCCTGTGGCCGCACTTTCCCACAGGATAAAGCACAGAGCTTTCGTTTGTTTTAGAGAACGTGGGATACACTCCTGTGCATTCTCCGGACGGCCTGTAGGATCTCCAGGATTCAGACAGACATCAGTGGCGGTGTGCTAACCGGAAGGACATTGAACTTGGAGTTCACCGCGCACAGGACCTCACGGTTTACAATCCTACAAGACTCCATGGTACTGCTGTGGAGTGAACAAGGACATCATCCCAACAGAGCTCTGGACGCCACTTCACGGGGCCATTGCTGACCTTCAGCTTCCGCAAAGGGCAGAAAACCCTGTCAGCAGAGCCCTGCTAACCTCTATTTGCTCGGCCCACCACTGGTTCTGCTGGGAAATTTGCACCTCCCAGGTTAGTGCTGGTAAAACACAGGAAACTGAAGACAGAATGAATTCTCAGGTTTCTACCACCCACAGATAGTTTTAATATTTCAAAGTTTCAGTATTTAATACATAACTTCGTGGAAGTATCTAGCATCAAAAACTCGTGGAAATGACTCAAAAATTAGTTTAAGGGCAGGTGTGTGGCCCATCGATTGAGACACCGGTTAGGATCCCTTTGTCCCGTGTCAGAGTCCCCGCCTCCACCTCCCTGCTAGCGCGGGGCTGAAGTGGCGGCGTTGGTGCAGGTCCTGGGGTTGTTGGGCTGGGGCTCCGGGCTCCTGGCTCCTGGCTCCTGCCCTGGGCTGGCCTGGTCCCATCTGCTGCAGAGGTTTGAGGAAGCAGCCAGCAGGTGGCACTACTCTCTCCCTCTCTCTCTCACATCATTAAAATTGTGAAGTTTATTTTGGTCCAAAATATTTTGAAATCTATACACAGTTTCTTGATAGCATATACTTTCCGCGAGTCTTTTGGAGATTCTTGTGTACATAACTGTTTTGCACCAAAATGAGCTTATCTTCCAATTCAATTTTCAAAGAATTTTTCAAAACATCTCATGTTCTTCATCAAGAATCATTTCTTAGGCAAATATTTTTTATTTTGCAAACCTGGTCGCCTTCCTCCCGGATGCTCCCCCGTCACCTCCCTCAGTTAGGATAAGAAGCTTGCAATGTTCTTGTCTCCACGGACTTGAAGGAGCCGAGATGTCCTTACTGCCGTCCTGGCCCACAGGGAGATGGGAGAGAAAACCCTTCCTTTCAGGTCAGCGCTCAGGGCTGCCCTGGGTGGAGTGAGGCTCAGGGCCCTGCTGGCTCCCCTGGGCAGAGTGGAGCTCAGGGCCCTGCTGGCTCCCCTGGGCGGAGTGGAGCTCAGGGCCTGTGCTGGCTCCCCTGGGCGGAGTGGAGCTCAGGGCCCTGCTGGCTCCCCTGGGCGGAGTGGAGCTCAGGCCCTGCTGGCTCCCCTGGGCGGAGTGGAGCTCAGGCCCTGCTGGCTCCCCTGGGTGGAGTGGAGCTCAGGGCCCTGTGCTGGCTCCCCTGGGCGGAGTGGAGCTCAGGGCCCTGCTGGCTCCCCTGGGCGGAGTGGAGCTCAGGGCCCTGCTGGCTCCCCTGGGCGGAGTGGAGCTCAGGCCCTGCTGGCTCCCCTGGGCGGAGTGGAGCTCAGGCCCCTGTGCTGGCTCCCCTGGGTGGAGTGGAGCTCAGGGCCCTGCTGGCTCCCCTGGGCGGAGTGGAGCTCAGGGCCCTGCTGGCTCCCCTGGGCGGAGTGGAGCTCAGGGCCCTGTGCTGGCTCCCCTGGGCGGAGTGGAGCTCAGGGCCCTGCTGGCTCCCCTGGGCGGAGTGGAGCTCAGGGCCCTGCTGGCTCCCCTGGGCGGAGTGGAGCTCAGGCCCTGTGCTGGCTCCCCTGGGCGGAGCTGAGAGCCCTGCCTTGGCTATCTTGGGCCTTGGGGATTGGTTGGGGGGAAGGGAGCAAGAGATCAAGAGAACAATAAAGGCTGAAAATATTTCACCAAGATTCTGCCCCCTGAAATACGGTCAGGTTGGTATTTCTACCTAAGCTATTCCCTGGCTTCGGCCGCTGCGGACGCTGGTTACAGAATTACAGGCACACTTGGGAGCTAACGCTCGTTAAGGAGAGATGCATTTAGACGTACTGGAAACTGTCCATCGTGACCAAGTGTTCCAAAGCAAGTGTGATGGCTCAGAAGTCGGGTTTCAGCACAGGGAAACCTTTCTACCAAGGCCTGAATTCTCCTGTCTAAACGACCGTTCTCGGGCCCAAGCAGCCATCAATGCTGACCTGCTCAGGGGGGTAAAAGCTGGATACAAACGCTCTGTCTGCCGGGACTTGCGTTTGGAGAATGGATCGGATGAGATAACTAAGAGGGTTGCAGGAGAGACGTCTCCTCCTTGGCACTGGCTGCCGTTTAGTAAAGCCACGCGCCCCACCGGAAGCAGAGTGTTTCCTGGAGAGCAGACGAGACCTAACACCGGAGCAGCGCGGAGACCATGGCGACGGTGACCTTGGTGATGGCTGCGTTATCCTTGCACTGCCTTGGACGTGTGCCGGGCGGTGTGTGCGTTGTTCCTAGTCGTGTCTCAGCCACGTTGTACCTGGGGTGCAAGGCAGACCCTGCACAGCTCAACATCACACGGCAGGAATATGTGAAATATGGATGAGGTGCGGATCGATCGTCTCAGAAATGTAGATTAGAAGGAAGGCAGGGTGCCTTCCACGCTGCTTCTCCTCCGTGGGGCAGCATCCGTCAGTTACGCCGCCCAGCCCCCACAGAGAAGGGGCTGTTTCCATGGCCACGGCAGACACCAGAGGCAGAGGTCAGCTTCCGCTAGCTGTGTACCAAGGATCGGAAGGTAGCCCAGTGCATTCATGGAGTCGTTCACACGTTCTGTCCTTCATTCAACAAATGTTTACTGCATATGCCAGATACTGTATCGGGCGGGCACGGCGGCGTCGCGGGTTAAGCCTCTGCCTGTGACACTGGCGTCCCATATGGGCGCTGGTTCAAGACCCAGCTGCTGCATTTCTGATCCAGCTCCCTGCTGGCATGTCTGGGAAAGCAGCAGAGGATGGCTCAAGCCCCTGAACCACTGTGGGAGACCAGATGAAGCTCCTGGCTCCTGGCTTCAGCCTGGCCCAGACCTGGCTGTTGCAGCCATTTGGGAAATGAACCAGCAAATGGAAGATCTTGTGTGTGTGTGTGTGTGTGTGTATCCATGTCCTCCTCTCCATATAATTCTGCATTTCAAATAAATAAATAAAATACTTATTCTCTATAAAATGGTGCCAAATTAAAAAAAAAAAAGATGCTATGTCGATTTTATAGAAGTCAAATACAGAGCTTCACAGGGGCTGTGAATGAGAGCTATGAGAGGACAGCACACACCAGACAAATTCAGCCAAGTCGTGGGGCTGGGGAAGGCGTCCCTGGAGAAATTCCACATGGGGTGAGGGCTGCAGGGCGGGCAGGCGCCAGCCAAGTGCAGACAGACCACGCACAGGGCAGCGTGGGCAAAGACCTGCAGCGGGAGGAAGAAGACACGGAGGGTGTGGAGGACCTGGGGGACCCCGCCTCAGACATGGCAGAGGGGACCCAGAGCCGGCTGTGGGCACCGGCAGAGCCTGGGACGCTGCAGACAAAGCTTCGCGAGCTGGAAGAACCGAGGCTGCAGGCGTCAACACGGAGGAACGAGCTCAGTGCACGAGCACCCCAGCAACCATGTTCGCTTTTTATCCCCTCTCTGGGCGGAGGCAACTCCGGACTTCACCGGTTTCTGACTTCCTGGACGGGAAACTTACACGGAGCTGGGTTTCAGGTGCTGTCTTTTGGAGCTCAGGACTCCTTGTTTTGCAGACAGTTTACAAATATTTTGCAGAGTGAAGAAAATATTTTCAAGGTTAAAAAAATTGTCCTTTATCAGTTTCCTGCTACTACCAAGGAATTTACAATATCCTTCAGAAACCTTTCTGTGGTCAGTACAATGTGACTCAGGAACAGGCATAAAGAAAATATGTTTTAAATTTGGTAGCAGCCGTCTCGGTTCAGAGCCTTGCTCTCCCAAATTTAGGTTTTGTGTTGAATGTTCCGTACTGACTGCCATCGTGGGCTCTTATTCTAAAATCTGAGCCGCGACCCCTCGCACCGTGATAAACTGTTTATGTCTGGGCCACTCCTGACGAGAGCCATGGCATGGTTGTGTGCCGGTGGCTCGGGCTGTCATTTCTCGAGAGTACGGGAGCCTGGGGGGCGTTGATTTGCGGTTTAATGATTTTTATCAGAATGGAATAAGCGTCTTATCTCTGGATTTGCTCTGCCTCTGCCTGCAGCTGCGCCTCAGCCTGCGGGGGCTTCTCCTGGGCTCCGTGCCCAGCAGACGGGCTTCGTCCTTGTTCTGCATCGTGCTGACTTTGCGCCCGTCCTGGCGCCCGTCCTTTGGCTTCCCCTGGATCTCACGGCTCTGCAGACTTGACACAGGCATTTTCCTCCTGTCGCCGTTCCTCCAGATGCATTCCTCCACAGTACTTTTCGGAGACCTTCTATTTTTTACTGTAAAACCTCACCCGCAGCTCTTTGAGGTCTGTTCTTTGCCATGAGATACAAGCGAGTGGAATATTTCTATTGAGAATGAAAAATGCAGGATCAAGCTGGCTAGGGAGCGCTCGCGTCTGTTGGTCCCTGCTCTGTAACCAGGCTGCGTCAGCAAGCCTGGTGGACGTGGCTGACGCCAGCAAGTTCTCCCACTGCCAGGTGCATTCTGTGGAGGGCAGAAGCCAAAAGAATGTTCCTGCTCCTCCCGCAGTCCTCCCATGGTCCCGCTTTGCCGGGACTCACTGGTGGAGAGCAAGCGCCCTTGCTCTCCTGTGATGGTTTCCCGGGAACAATCAGGATTCCTCATGAGTGTTTCGTGGTTTGCCTTCAGACACGGCACATTAAGCAGATTAAGTTCTGCAGATGGAAAGTTAAAAAGATCCGGACGGTGGTTACCTTCTGTGAGTGTTTGCCGAAGCCTTGTGTCTTCCATGACGCCATTCCCCTACTTCCTCCTTAGAAAGAGCATCATTAGAATGGTCACTGTCCCATCACCGCGGCGTCTGAAGTCTTGTTTGCGTTATCAGTGCGATGACTCTGGCCTCCCTCCCTGTCTCTGTGTGTTTAGTAGACGAAGGCCTGGGATCTTTAAGAAAGTTGGGCCTGCATGATCGTCATGGTGCTGGGCTCCTTGTCATCCCAGGGGCCAGCCTGGCCTGCCAGAGGATGCTCCCTCACAAGCCACCTGCCCAGGTGCTCGGCTTGAACCTGACCTCCATGGTTCAGTGTTTTCCACGTCTGCAGGGAGACTGAGCCCTGAGGGTGCATCACACATAGGAAACACAGGGGACTGACAACTGTCAAGGATGGGACCCGATGGTGCATCCCCAGGGTGGAATGGGCGTGATAATACCGGCACAGTCCCGGGATTACGTTCTGAGCAAAGTTCTAATAGCAGCCTTTGGCTGGAGGTCTTATTTGGTTCCACGCTGAAATTTCAGATTCAGGTACGGGCTTTTGTTAATGCACAGTGTACTAGGTCATCCCTTCTCACAGTGAGTGCCCTACTTGGGAGATGCATGTGCAAGGGAAGTCAGTTCGGGCACAAACCTGTTTTGAAATCTGCATCAGAGGGATCATCTCAAAGTTCATGGGCAGTGCTATGAAAATCCACGCGTGAACTTCACAAACAAAGTTTCAAACAAAAACAAAAGCAAGCATCTCTCTTAACTGCATTTTCAGCAAGCTTTTTGAAGTCCTCCTGTGTGTCACGGCCTTTTCTCTGTAGATACTGGAAAGCCTGGTTCTAGAATCTGAGAAAAGCGCAGGGATTTCCCCAGACTTCCCCAGGCATGAGCTGGTGACTCCACAGAACGGCGGCCCGAGCCGGAACTCGCTCGTGGAGCCGCTTGAATTTCCCGAGGTTCAGTCGAGAGGCGTCCCCCTTCCCGGCCATCGTCCGTGAAATGTGCAGCTTTCTTCTCTCGTGAATCCCACGGTTTCTCACGTGGGCTGGCAGGTGTTGAAAAGGGTGGCTTTATCTGAAGTACAGCTTCCGTCTCTGTTAGGCCTGCCCCTGCGTCCCCCATTTGTTCAGGGATGGACGTGGGAGGTGGGGCCTGGGCTGTTGTCCCGCGTTCCTTGCTCTCCGGTTCCTTTTTGACTCCAGATCCTCAAAGGCTGGTTTAGTGGACAGTTTGGACAGGGGTGGAGCGGGGAGTGGGAGGACGATAACCATGCAGGAGGGAAGGGCTTCGTACCGGCCAGCTTGCGTGGGGTGAGCACGGCTGGTGTTGCTGTCTTGTGCTGATGTCTGGCGTGCTCTGACTACCTCGTTCTCTCTCACGTCTCAAGCTTGGACACGGCGGTCACTCCAGGTCTGACTCTTCCCGGGAGTGCACAAGGCGTTCTTTGGAGACTCCAGTGGGGCTTTCAAGTGCACCGCCCTGTTCTCTGCTCACCTTTGCACAGGCCCTCGGGTAGCTCCTGCCCTTGAGCCCATCCCCTCCCTGTGGCAGGCAGCTCCTGGCCACCATTCTTTCAGCCCGGTGTGGCCACTGGGTGTTCAGGGAGTCCAAGTGGTGGAGACAGAGCTGCTGACCCCACACTTGGCCGTGGTACCATGGACAGCTCCAGGAACCAACCAAGCCCTCCCAGTCCTGGAAGGAAAGGGCAGCTGGTCCCTTCCTCATCCCACGAATTTATTTCAAGGAATTCCTCGCATCAGTCTCTCGTTGTTTCTCCAGCTTGCATGGGGTGGTCCCTAGAGGGCTGTTGCTGTCTCGTTGATATCTCACCCGGCGTTAACATCTCATCAACATCACTCCTTACGATGCTCACTTATCATCCGTGGATCTCGGTTTTGCGGTCGGAGCCAGTATTTCTCTGTCAAACGAGCAGGAATTTGGCCTCCGTTACAGCAGTGTTGGGAGGGGTGGGAACTGTGAGAGGTGAGGAAGTTGTTCATGGCGGCCACGCGTTTCCCTGAGACTGGGCCAGGTCTCGCAGGAGTGAGCGCATCCTGGCCGTGGTGGGGACTGGTTGGTTCCCAGGAGGGTTGGGGGGAAGGCTGCAGGTCATGCTCCCACAGAGCCTGCCTGCTCTTTGGCTTTCGGGCTGTGTTGTGACACACCGTGAGGTCCTGGGCAGGTGCCGGCAGCGTGTCCGGGGCTGCTGGCCTCCAGAACGTGAGGCCGAGCAAGCTTCTTGCCTTTACCGATTACCGAGCCTCGAGTGTTCTGTTAGAGCAGCAGGAGATGGACTAAGGACGTGGTCACCGAGGAGCAGGGACACGCTTACTCTGGGCTTACGGAGGGCACGCCTGCCCTGCCTGGAGCCCCCTCAGGCACATTTGCAGCGCTGTTGGAAGCCACGGGAGAAATAAGACATTTGCACTCTTACGAGCTCTTGATGGGGCCAGCACCCAGGTGTGAGGGAGAAATGCTGCATTGTTTTTCTGCGTCTGGCTATTTCAGTTCACATGGAGTCCTGCATGACATCCATCTTGCTGACCATCTTGGTCATCTTGGGACCAAGTGCTGTGTACGGCTGGATACTGTTCCACTGCGTGTATTTTACATTCTCTTTGCACACTGATCTGTGCACGGCTGGGTAGTGTTCCACTGCGTGTATTTTACATTCCCTTTGCACACTGATCTGTGCACGGCTGGGTAGTGTTCCACTGCATGTATTTTACATTCTCTTTACACTGATCCGAGGACAGACACATTGGTTGATTCCAGTTCTTGGCTCTGGTGAATGGTGCTACAGTGAGCTGCCGGATCAGCATCTCTCTGATACAATGTGTCCCTGTCTTTTGTGTGGTACTCACTAGGCAGATTGCCGGATCACATGGCACTTCCCTGTCTAGTTTTCTAAGAAGTCTTCATACTGCCTTCCACTGTAGCTGCACTAATTTGCATTCCAGCAACACTGTGTGAGCTCCTCCTCCTCCCGTCCTCACCACCATTGGTTAGCCTCTTTGTGATGACAGCCATTCTAACAGGACTAAGTTCTTATCTCACGGTTTCACTTTGCATTTACCTGATGACGGGTGACACTGAGCACATTTTTCATATATTGTTGTTATCCATTTGTATTTCTTCTTTTCAGGACTGTTAAAATGCAGGCATCCTGAAAACCACCTGCCCAAAAACTAATTTAAAAAGCCCTTGGGGCTGGCGCTGCGGCATGATGGGTCAGTCCTCCGCCGGTGGCGCCTGCATCTCAGAGGAGTGCCTCTTCTAGACCCACTGCTCCTCTTCCGAGGAGTTCTCTGCCATGGACTGGGAAGGCAGCAGAAGATGGCCTGAGTGCTTGGGCCCCTGCACTCACGTGGGAGACCCGGAGGAAGCTCCTGGCTCCTGTGTTCAGATCAGCTCAGCTCTGGCTGTTGCGGCCATTTGAGAGAGTGAACCAATAGATGGAAGACCTTTCTCTCATTATCTATAATGCTAACTCTCAAATGAAGAAAGAGAGCCCCATTGGTTCAGCAAGCCTGTGCTCTGTGGGAAAGGACGTGAGATGGAACCGAGCACTGTGGGAAGTGAAGCTGAGGACAGGCGCACTTGGCCATCTCCCCCTTGCCACTGAGGCGCCGCTGCTGCACCCTGGGTGTTGTCCCAGATGGCCCGAGCAGCTGCTTGGGAGCCAGCCTCCGACAGGACACCCCGTTTCCATGTGCCACGTCAGGAGCGCACTGGGAGAGCCCCAGAGTGGGTTCTCAGACGAGCTCCTTCCTGGCGCCGTGCGAGGTGGTATTGCCCCTTTCCACGCGTATCTCATCTGCGTCGAGCTTCCCACCGGAGAATCTCTGAGGATGGCAAAGTGTGGGTGGCCGATGAGCCCTGTGCGTTCCATGTGTTTAGCCTGGGGGACGCTGTTGCAGTTTGAAATGTCTCCAACAGTTTCTATTTTCTTTGAGCAAGTCCTTTGAACTTCACATTAATCTACAGTATGTCCCTGGTGGTTTTAATGGAAAAACCCACGATCACTCACATTATTTGCCATTGGATCAGGCTGCTGCCTCTCTACCGTGCCCACAGGCACGCTGGCATAAACCCCAGGGACAGCACTGTTTCTAGGCTCAGAAGATAAATGCAGATAAACGCTGCTTTCTTGGGGTAGGGAGTAGCTCTGAGCGTGTTTGAATCTGATGAACACTTTGAGAGTTTTGAATTTGTTTCCTTTTCAAAGGTAACAAAGGAGCTCAAGTCTCCACATTGTATCCAGAAACAGGATTTAATCCTAAGAGATGTAAACATGAACATCTCAGGCAGAACAGCTCACATAATGCCTGGTACTTTTCATGGGGCTGCATGGTAGCGTGGCAGCTATGAATCCTGCCCCTCGGCGACGTCTCTGCTCTTTGCTGGGCTGACCTAGCGTTAAAGCATGGCTTTGCTATCTCCTCTTGGCAGGGAAGGCATTTGAGGGCTGGAAGCGTGCAGGGGATTTGCCTGTGCCCCGGGCTGAGCACTCCGCAGCCTGTGAGCGACGTGAGGCAGGTCTCTGCTCCTTCTCCAGCCTCCGGCGCTGTGCCGGAACCAGGAGGCACCACCAGATGTTTAACCAAATAGCGGAGCTGCAGACTTCTGGCTCCAGCTTAACAAGGTCTTCCCGCCAGAAGAAATTAACAGACCGGTGACCAACAGGGAAACCAACGCCGTCAATCTTCTTCCCAGTTTCCTGAGGACTTGCCCTGAAATGCTGTATGGCAGTGGACAATGCGGCTATGACAGAAATGTTTCTTTTCCAGAACGGGGCTCTTTTGGGCGGACCTTGTCCCGGCTGAAAGGACAGCTGCTTAGGGAAAAATGAACTATGCTTTCTGTACCGTTCTGGAGAATTCGGGGAGAAAACGCAGAGGAGAGCTTTGTCATCCCACAGACGGCGTGATGGTGGCAGTCACCGCTCCACCATGAACCACGGCAGATGGCCCCCAGTGCTGGAAGGAGGGGCGTGTGAGCTGAGGCTTTGCGGCCTTTGACTCGCACAGGGACCTCGTGTGAGATAACGCCGTGTACAGCGAGCGTCCCGCGTCAGCTTCCCAGCTGCCCACACCATCGTCACACAGAGGTGGAGACGCCCCTCCCTCCCTGCCCCGTGTCTCTCCCTTTACAGGAATCAACTCAGAATCCATCCAAGACCTGAGTGCTGTAGTGCGGCCGGGTAAGCAGCCTCTTGGGACACCCACCGGCAACCCGTATCTCACCTACTCTGCCATCAGTCCAGCCCCCTGCTGGATGAAGCTGAAGTGCGTGGGTCCCTGAACTCCTGGGAGACCAGGACGGAGCTCCCGGCCCCCGGCTGCAGCCTGGCCCAGCCGCAGCTCTTGCTGTCGTCTGGGGAGTGAACCAGCGGAGGGAAGGTCTCTGTCTCTCCCTCTCTCATCACTGTGTCTCTCAAATCAGTCGATCAATCTCCAAAAAATTAAATGTAAAGCTGTTTGAAAATACTATGGGGAGACATGGGGAAAATGTCCCAGGATGGTGGAAGGGGCAAAGATTCGTTTGTGGATCAGGATCCAGACATGGGGGGGGGGGCAGGATTACATGAGACTCAAAAGCGTCAGCCCAGCGAAGAAAGCAATCAATATAGTGAAGACACAGCTTGCTCTATAGCAGGAAATGTTTGTCAACTGTGTGTCTGACAACGAGTTATTATCCAGAATGCCTAAGGAACTGAGACAAATCAACAGCAAGAGGAAAACCATGAATAATGCAATTAAAAACGAACAATCGATGCAAACAGGCATTTCTCGGAAGATATAAAAATGGCCCACAGGTGTAAGAAAAAGTCGTCAGTCCCAGTCATCATCAGAGTAGTGGAAATCGGAGCCCCCGTGAGCTGTTGCCTCCTTCCGGTTAGGATGACTGACAACAACAACAGCGGGGAGAACCAGCCCTGGTGGGGCTGTGCGTTAACCGGTTCCGCTGCACACTGCTCGTGGGAAGGTTCCTTAACACAGCCATTGTGGAAAGCAGAACGAGACTTCACACAAAATTAAAGACACACCTACCATACCCAGCAATCCCACAACTGGGCGCGTATGTCCACAGGAATGAAACCCGGGTGCTGAAGGGGATTCTGCACTGGCACGTTTATTGCAGTCCTGTTCACAGCAGACAAAGAACGGGAACAACCCAGGTATCCCCCACCTGTCAGTGGACAAAGGGAGCGCAGCGCACGTCTGCGGTGGTGTAGTGTTCAGGGTTGGGGTGAAATCCTGCTGTCTGGGACAGTGTGGCCGAGCTACACGTCATTCTGAAAGTGACCAAGCACAGAGGCACAGCTTCCTAGGGCGACCTGTGGTGCAGCAGCTGAAGTACCGTCTGCGTCACCTGCATCCCGTGTCAGTCATAGTGCGTGGGGCTGACTTCCAGCTCTGCTTCTGATTCCAGCTTCCTGCTGTGTGCACCTGGGATGCAGCAGGTGATGGCTCAAGTCCTGGGATCCTCATATTGAATGGGAGACTCCTAGCTTCAGGCTGGTCCAGCCCTGCCTCTTTGTGGGTGTTTGGGGAGTTGAACCGGAGGACGAGTTGCCCAAGTCTGGAAAAGGAAAAAGGTGGAGAGGAATGGGGAGGAGTCGATTACAAGCACTAAATTACAGTTACACAGTGCCAGGAAGCTTTGGGTTGTTGTGGTTCCGTAGCGTGAGTACAGATAGCAGTCACGTAGTTTATATTTAAAAGGATGTAAAAAGGATTCTGCATGTTTTCCCTGCTAAGAAATAATAAATGCATAACTCATACATAATATCTATATAATCACAAGATGCCCTGTATATGAAGATGTTCCGTTTTCCCATGTCCGTTTTTAAAATAGACTTTGTAAAAAGTAGAGCTGTAAAGAGAAGAAGGCACTGACCCGTGGTCACACATGCCTTAGGAAGAGCTGGAATTTAAATGCAGGCTTTGGACCCCAGAGCCCCTCACGGAGCTGCTTTGGGGTGTGCACGGTGCCCCTAGGCTGCAGGCGTCTGATGAGCAATGCTAATATTTGAAATGTTTTTATGGTGAATGATTTATGCCACAATACATTGAAAAATCAGAGCTTAGTGGATTATTGCAGAGGGAAAACCCTGTGTTCATCTCCCACATCCAGAAATGGAAGATGGCCACCATGCCTGTGCTATCCTTCACCCAGCTAGTGCAGCCCTTCTCTGCGGCTTCCACCACACAGGTGTGCACCTGATCCCGTGGTGTGTACTCAATGTGTGTGCTGGGCAGGTGTGCACCTGTGGTGTGTACTCAGTGTGTGCTGGGCAGGTGTGCACCTGCTCCTTGGTGCATATTCAGTGTGTGTTTTGGGCAGGTGTGCACCTGAGTCCTGTGATGTGTACTTAGTGCCTGTGCTGGGCAGGTGTGAATCTACCTCCTGTGGTGTGGAAGTGTGCATCCTTTAACACTGTGCATTAGGTTTACCTGTTTTGAACTGCATATAAATACAGTCATGTAATATGTAATTGTTTGGCTGATTTTGATCACTTTTTTGAGATCCCACTCATCACACACTGTCTTGTTGATTGTATTTCTTTGTATCACTCTAGGATAATGGATGTTTGTATTGTTTGTCGTTAAGGGCTCCTGGCAGTGTGCACGGCCATGACTGTCCTTGTCCCTGTTACTTACCTCTCATACATGTGCGTTCCTTTTGTATTTGTGTAGGGGGGAGACTTGCTGCTGGTCCCTGGACACGCACCATGCAACTCTGCTGCCCTCCCCAAACTTGTCCAGCGGTGGGCAGGAGTTCCTGTTGCTGTGCCTTCACTTCCGCTCACTCTGTTGAACTTGAGCCACTCTGGGGAACTGCACGGTGGTCTCCCTGGTTCCCGTCGATGTGGCCGTTGTTACTCGAGGGTCTGAGTGTCCTGTCCCAGGTTCAGGGTCATTTTGATGGCTTTTTCTTCAGTGACGCATTCGAGGGTCTGGCTGCGTGTTGCGTTGGGTTGTCCAGGTTTTTCGTATGATTGTGTGTTGGTTGTGTGTTGCGTTGGTTGTCCAGGTTTTTCGTATGATTGTGTGTTGGTTGTGTGTTGCGTTGGTTGTCCAGGTTTTTCGTATGATTGTGGTTGCTTTGTGAATCCTTTTCAGAGATGTGTGTTATAAATACGCTTTACCACTCTGGGTGTTCCCACACTCTACTAATGGTGCCTTTTGAGGAATAGAATTTTTAAATTTTAGTCTAGTACAGCTGTAAGTATTTTTCTTTTTGGTCAGTGCTTTTTTGGACTTATTTAAAATGATCCCTTTCAGAAGTTGTGAAGGAAGTCACCTGCATTACCTCCAAGGTCTTGGCCACTGCTGCACCTGTGCATGGACGCCAGTCACGCACTGTAATTGCTTCTCTATGGTCCCAGCTAGAGCTCACTTTTTTCCTGTCTTGACATGACACCGGTTGTCCCAACACTGCAGATTGGAAGGATCGTCCTTCCCCATCACTTTAAAGAGCTGTATGTGTCACAGACCAACTAGCTGCACGGGTGCACGCCTGTCTCTGTGTGTCTGTCCTTACACTGCTACCTGTTTATTTTTTGAGATAACGTATCTTTCATTTACATTGTGTCACGCACTCCACGTTTCACTGGATAAACTGGCCAACAGGCAAGTAGTGAGAAGACCGTCGTTCACCAGGAACATGGCAAACAATAATGCGAACAGCAATCGAACAATTACTCCCGCTCTTGGAACAAACATTTCCTCCTGAAGTGTCTCTGTTTCACCAACTCTCTCCATAGCGGCGTCGAGTCGTCTGCTGCAGCTGTCCCCAGTTCTCAGTCTGTTAGTGGAGATCTTCTGGTCTAGAATTTCTGTTTGGTTCTTTGAGGCCTCGCCGTTCGTGTAGCCGCCCATTGCCTGCCAACCTGAAAGAGTAAGCGTCGTCATTTTACAGCTCCAGTGTCTGAAGACGTGCTGGGTTGCTGTCTGCACTTTCTGGTGTGTTTTGCTTTCTTGTCTTCTGCCCTGTTGGGTGTCTGCCTTTCTTCCATTGGTGATGTGCCAGCCACTGATCGGAATGACCCTGGGGTTTTGTAGTGGCCTAGGTGACGTCGCTGTCCTAGGGTGACGTCGCCGTCCTCTGGAGAGGGCTTCTGGGACTGCTGCTGTCGGGGGTCAGCGGTGGCTGTGCTGGGCTCTGTCGCAGGTGAGCTCACCTGAGAGGTGTTTTCCTTCCCGTTTGCCCTCCATCCGGGACAGATCCCTGCACGCACTGCAGGGAGCTGGCCAGGACCCCTTCTTAGCCAGCCCGGAACTCGCCCTGCCACCTCCCTCCTGCAGGTCTTGGCCTCAGCCTTGGCTTCTTCCTCCACGGTGAGAGAAGCCGAGCGCTCTGTTTCCTGGGTACTAGCTTCCCTGAGGTTGTGGCCTCGTAACTCTTTTATTATTATTCCAGTGCCGCTGTATTTCTGTTTTCCATATTTGTCGCTTCTCCTCATTAAAGGCTTGGCCTGGTGACGCCGTGAGCAATGCCCAGGAGCCGAGCTGTCTGGACCGAGCTGTTCTGGACCGGGCTGTTCTGGACCGAGCTCTCTGGACCGGACTGTTCTGGACCGGGCTGTCTGGACCAGGCTGTTCTGGACCGGGCTGTTCTGGACCGAGCTGTCTGGACTGGGCTGTTCTGGACCGTCCAAGGCATCGCGCAGGGCCTGCGTGATGGAGGCGTGTCAGTCACGGGCTATCTTCCTGTTTCCTGTGATGGAGGCGCGTCGCTCACGGGCTGTCTTCCTGTTTCCTGATCTGGGCAGAAAAGCCATTTGGTTCTGTCTGTAAAGAAGCTCTACGGGCATTCTGAAGCTGTGGGGTTCAGGGTTCGAGACTCAGGGAATGAAATTTTGCATGAATTAAGGTTATTTTCTCCACACCAGAAACCCCTGTCCAAACCAGCATTTTCAGGAGAGAACAGGTCCTGTCGGTCCAGTGACTGGGGCGGGGCTTCCCCGTGGGCTCAGGCGGTGCTTGGGGCCTGGTGTTCGTCTGTCGGTCTGTTCCTTCCACCACAGTGACTTCCTGCTCCAGTGCTCCGCGGTGGCCTTGGAGCCTCCTTGGTTAAAGGTCATAAAACGTGGCCAACAGTGCCAGAAATTCTACTTCCCGTGGCCCTCTTGGGGCCTCGCTGACCCAGGACACCATCTTACAGCGGGAACGTGGCACGCCAACACTGAACTCTGCAGCCCCAGAAGCAGCCACCGGGGCAGACAGAAGCCCGGGACCTGGAAGTGGTCAAGGGCTTGATTTGCTCGGAAAAATCAGGGGACTGGATTCTGGGTGACAAAAGACAGCCGTCGTGCACCAGGGCAGCCAGCGGAGACGGAGCCAGGGTCCTGAGAGCTGTGTGCCTCCCAGGACCGGTGAAAACATTTCCACGTTGAATTTATGACGCTGCCACAGGAACCCCAGGTCCTGCCTTGCCTCTCGGGGGTGTTTGGTGCTGAAAGAGGGGGCCACACGATAAGGCAGTAGCAAAGAGCCGTAAGCTGCCGGGGCTGGTGACCAGAGGAGCAGCTTCGTCGGCACCCTGAGCACCAGCCCGATGAGAGTCCCGTGGGACAAGAGGTGGGGCTGGGAAACGGGTGGAGCTGGTGGATTCAGGGTCAGGCCCCAGAAAGGCCTGCGCCGTCTGTCCCAGACTCCGTGGACGTGGACTGATGAGCCGGCTGCTGCCAGCAAGCCCGGCCGGGGAGTCTGCCGGCCGAGCAACCTCCAGCTGTGTGGCCGCAGGCCACCTCGCTCCGTCCTGTTCTCATTAATTCGGGCTGTGATGAACGGCCGTGTCCACAGCCGCTACGGTGGAAATGAAGCCCTCATCACGGGCTCATCTGTCTCCTTAGAGGCAGGGAAAACCTCGTTTGTCACCGCAGACTCGTCCCAGATGGTCTCGGCGGTGCTGGGGGAGTGCGACAGCGCCCGGCCTGCTGAGTGCTGTGAGGGCCCCGTCCGGCGAAGCGCACGGAGCTCCTTAAACAGAGACTGCCTGTAGAGGCCACCAGCTGTGCTTTCTGTGTGCTGCGAGTGAGGCTGAGAACACGGGCAGCTCTCACAAACGCCCGAATGCAGACAACGCAGGGCTCTGGGAATGAACGCCTGCTCTCCTCTCCCTGTGCGTTCTCCCGAGAGAAAGTCGCCATCGCGAAGGGGAGACACAGGGAAACAGGAGCTGCCACCCGTGCTGGGGACACGTGCCCAGCTCAGCAGGCCCGCCCCGGCTCTCACAGCCTCTGCTCTTCCAGGTCTGCCCTGCTGGGGCTTCTCTGCGTCTGGGGTGAGCTCTTCTCCAGCACGCAAGAGGGTCTGCAGCCGCCCGGTTGCTGAGAACAGGGTGAGGGGTGAGGAGGCCCAGGGCCCAGAGGCTTGGAAGTGTCGCTGGAACTGTGAGCCACGGGGACTGGGGCAAGCGCGGAGGCAGCCGCTGGCCCCAGCTCTCACAGGTACGTGCCTGCGTGCAAATGCCCGTCCGTGGGCGAGGCTCCTTCTCTGGAAAGTTGCTTACCGTAGCAAAATGTCGGAGCAACCTGTAGGGCTAACAAGTGAGAGAAAATGAGCCGGATCTGTTCGGGGGAAAACAGTTTGGAAAAGCAAGGAACCCGCGGAGGTGTCGATGGCACTAATTTTCAGGAAGGAAACACAAGGAAGTGTCTGTGATTCGGTCTGCATTAAACAGGGGCTGCACAGACCCTGTCTGCGCGAGGAGACGTGCCGCGTGTTTCGGGCGGTGTCTGCAGGGTTAAGGAAGGAATGTGACACTGACGGTCTCCCGGACAACACAGGGAGCTGGACGGATTAGAGAACTGCTGTGGGTGTTTTGTGTATTTTACAGTTCTCTTGCCATGGTGCGAAACAACCCATGGTGTCAGGCGTCCACAGGGAGGCGCCAGCAGGGTCAGAGCTCCAGGTGTTGGTCACCTGCATCACCACTACCCGCACCATTCAGGTGTTGTGTTTTCCTAAGAATCTGATGCAGTCTTTGGGAGAGTTCTTGTGAGCCCAGTGTCCTGGCTGACCTCTCTCTCTCCGTCTCTCTCTCGCTCACTCGCTCTCTCTGTCTTCCTCTCTGCATCTCCCCATCTCTGTGTCTCTCCAGCTGTGTCTCTCCATCTCTCTCTCTCTGTCTCTCTCTGTCTTCCTCTCTGCATCTCCCCATCTCTGTGTCTCTCCAGCTGTCTCTCTCCGTCTCTCTGTCTCTCTGCATCTCCCCATCTCTCTCTGTGTCTCTCCAGCTCTGTCTTACCCTTGCTTTAGCCCTCTGGGTGCAGCTTGAGGAAGAGAGGCCAGTGTCTGCCTCCTGGCCACAGCTTCAGAGGGCTTTGTTCTGCGGGTGGGGTTTGGAGCCTGGACTTCCTGTGTGGATGAAGGAGCTGTCAAATTCCTGTGAAGTCGCTCCACTCCCAGGCAGGAATTGATCTCCCACAAGGAGGCGCTGTCTGCCCATGGTAACCGTTACCAAGGGGGTGAAGTCTGGTGAATTTACAAGAGTATTAATAACACAAGGGGACTCCAGAGACTTCCAATGGGAAAATGGGCCCAAAGCATCGATTTATTTTGGTGCAAAAAGTTTTGAAATCCATGCATAATTTTTTATAATACATAGTTTCCATGAACTTTCTGAAGATTTCTTATATGGCTGGATTTCAAAGATTTTTGCACCAAAGTAAATTGACTATGTAATCCCATTTGCCGTGAGCTTTTTGAAGCATCCCTGTAACACTGGCAGAAGTGGTAATCCTGATAAGCAGGCTGGAAAGAGCCTATGGCAAGAAGCATGGACACCCCCCGAGAGTTAGCCACCAGCCCGGGGAGCGAGCGGGCAGATGGACTTGTGTGCAAGACCTCCCTGGATGTTACGGCCACAGCTGCTGAGAACCCTGGAACCCGTTCTCTCCGTGCGTCGGCTCCCCCCTCGTCCCTCCGTGCCCATGGCAGCTGGGCGCCAGCATCAGTGTGCATGGCTGATGGGACACGGAACAGGTCACACGGAGCACTCTGGCTTCCTCCAGGGTCGTTCTTGCATCACTTGCTCTGGGGGACGTCACAGCTGTGTCAGGACGATGCTACATAGATCTAACAGAGGTCCAGGAGAGGGCACAGAGCTGCAGCCGGCATGTGAGTGACCACTGTGCACGTGGGTCCCCGCCAGCCCGGCTGTGGGTCACTCAGCCCCAGGCTGCGTCTGGAGCCGTAACTGTGCAGCGAAGCCTCTCTGGGTGCTGCACTCTGAAACTGCGTGGGGCGCTGTGTGTCTGTTTTCTCAGCCACCACGGTTTGGGGGAATTTATTATTGTAGCCATGAATTACTGACGCACAATAGCAGTAGCAATGGCAGCAGGATCTCGGAGAGGTGAAGGGATCTCCGAAAGCCGGAATCAGACCCGGCCCTCGCTCTGGAACCCGTTCTCTCCGCCCCACTGTTCATGGGGGGAGAACACGACCCTGAGGCTCTCCGGCTTTTAGTGTCGACCCAGCCCAGCGGCCTGCAGAAGTCACCTGAATGGTGCGGGTAGTGGTGATGCAGGTGACCAACACCCTGAGCTCTGACCCTGCTGGGCCTCCCCGTGGACGCCTGACACCATGGGCTGTACTGACCCCAGCGTGGCTGCGCTGTCCTTGTGCTGCCTAAGGTGTAGGCACAGCAGAGCTTAGAAACAGGAGGACAAGAACCTGCAGAGGGAGTTCTGTGGATGTGGTCGGGCGCTCCCTCCCTCCCCCTCCCTCCCCCTCCCTCCCCCTCCCTCACTCTCCCTTCCTCCCTCCCCCTCCCCCTTCCCCTCTCACTCTCCCACTGTCATTCACAAGAACCCAAACATCGCAAGGAAAAGCCCGGCTTCCGTGGGTGGGAAGAGTCGGCCTCAGCTCCCCCTGTGCAGGTGCCCGGGGCCCGCATCCCCCTCACTGTCGCCACAGCCTTGTTCTGTGTGACGCTTGGCTGCTTGATCGGCAGACGTCACATCTGATCGTCACAAGATCTGTAAGATGAGGGGCGACGCCAAAGCCTCTCAAACATTCATTTATTTCAGACGGACAGGCGCACAGGGAGACAGAGCTACCAGCTCCCAGTTCACTCCGCAGATCTCCGCAGTGGCCGGAGCTGGGGCAGGGCAGTCCCATTCTCCCACGGGGCGGCAGGAACCAGTGCCGGCCCAACACCTGCCGCCTCCCCAGTCAGCAGGAAGCTTCCTGGTTTCAGCTTAAAAAGGAAATACAGGGTCGGGGAACGTGATGAAGGGAAAGATGGGGGACATGTGCTCCTGGCTGTCTCCTGGGCGCAGTGAGTGCCCCCATCACAGCGTGACTGTGAGGACCGCAGGGCTGTGGACTGGTGAGCAAGGGCTGGGCACAGCTGCCCACCGGGGCACAGTGCTGTGGCCAGGACGCTGACAGAAGGCAGAGCTCGGCGTGGCCTGCCTCCTCCACTTCTTTGTTCCTACACCACTTGGAAATAGCTGCCTTTTTCCTCTAAGTGTTTGGAAAAGGAGCCTCAGGTTTACGGACTCTGCAGGCAAAGCCGGGAGGGAGGGGGACCAGGCGTGGCTGAGTCTGCGTGGCCGCAGCACTGCAGAGACTCCCTCCCCGCTGGCCCCTGGCACACCTGGGCAGACAGACGCAGGCCGGGCGGGCCGACAGTGTCCCTGAGAGCTGTGGCTGTGCTGTGGAGCTGTGCGCACTCTGCGAGCACACTGCAGGGAGCTGCTTTGAAAAGGGAAGGAAGAAAGAAAAAAAGTTGCGAAAGTCTGCAGCAAAGAACTCTTGTCAGAGCACTGGCTGCCCGTTCTGTGAAGAGAAAAGCCAGCGCTCGGTCCCCAACTTCCGAGGCCGCTGGTGCACATCAAGAGCCCTCCAGCTCTGCTTCAGGTGCAGGGCGGCTGGCTTCTCCCACACCCTGGTCTCCCAGCTCTTCAGGCCTCCGGCCTGCACTTCCTGGGCCGTTCACAGGGAGAGTCAGACCCTCTGAAAGCCCCCCAGGTGCAGGGCCGGCCCACCGCCCCGAGACCTGGGAGCAGCAGGTGCGGCCCCTTACTCAGTGGCCTCTGAGGGCCCCTGGCTGGGAGACGGGGTCGGCCCTGTGCCAGCAGCTGTCGTCCGTTTTCTTCCCTGTGTTGGCCCAGTTATTACATGGGAGAAGGGTGAAGCAGCAGTGTGGCGTAGCCAGGATTTTGTAACTACTGCTGTAACATGAAACCGGCTTTTCTTCTGGCCGACTGGGAGGGTAACTATCGGGCCCTCGTGCAGTTCTGCAGTTGGAAGGCTGGCACAGGGGGTGATTTTTGGGCGCCCAGGTGTGCGAGGCCGGGGTTGGGGGCGAGAGGCAGGGGTGGGCGCTGGTTGAGTGCATTTGAAGGTCAGACTCCCCTGAGCTCTTCACGCTTTCCTCCCTGAGCTGAATTTCCTGATGGCCAGGACCCTGGGCTGTAGCCCACAGTGGGGCTCCCATGGGGGGACGCAGCCCAAGTGCTCCCCCTGCTCGGCCACAGACAGAGCCTCCTCTGGGGTCCTGATCAGCGAAGGGTTTGAGGATGTTAGTGTACAAAGTGGCATTTCTGAAAACCCTCTGGAAAAGCAGAGGAAGATGGCTCACGGGCTTAAGCCCCTGCACCAGCATGGGAGGCCTGGAAGAAGCTCCTGGCTTTGGATTGGCCCAGCCCTGGTTGTGGCCATCTGGGGAGTGAACCAGTGGTTGGAAGACCTCTCTTAGTCTTTCCCTGTCTCTGGGGGTGAGGGGTGCCGCCCCCTGCTGGAATCCTGCCGTGAGTCCCACAGCACTGGCGTGTGGTGAGCTTGGCCGACGGAGTTATTCTCAGTAACTGAGTTATTTAGGCAGACTTGGATGCTCATCATTCAGGCTGTCTGCTTCTCTATTATGTTCCTGTCCCAGCGCACAGCCCCCAGGTCCCCCACCAAGATAAACGCACGTGTGAGGCCTACGGTGACTCCATCACCGGCGTCATCCGGTCGGCAGCTGCTGGGGGTCACTGTGGACCCAGGAGGCGGCTGAAGCAGCATGGTACCCAGAGGTGTCGCTGAGACCTGTGTGGTGCCTGCCTGCCGGGTGCAGAGCCCACGGGAAGCAGCATGAGTGATGAGAAAGGTTAGATTCTGAGGCTGCCCCCTTGGAGTGCACTGGGGGCTCGAAACAAGAGCGTGCCGTGGCTTTCCTGAGGGCGTGGGTGATTTGTGGAATGGACGGTGCCCCTTGAGAGACAGCAGACCCCAGCCACCGGCCGCTGTGTCCCATGGGACACATCCCTCTCCTGCGGGAGTAGTGGCATAAGGGGGTTGGAGGTGAGACGCGTGGTTCCGCTCCCTGCCAGGAGACAGCCCAGCTGCTCGGGCCGGCTCGTGTTTTCAGGGGTGGTAAAATTCACACAGCGCTGACTTTGCCGTCTGAGCCACCTCTCGGCCACGGCTCGGTGGCGTGGCATCCGTGCGTGCAGCAGTGCGGCCATCACCCCCACCCATCTCTAGCCCTCTGTTCATTCAGCACTACTGAAACTCTGCACCCATCAAAGCCAACTCCCAGCAGCCCCTGCCCTACTTCCTGTCTGTGGCTGCTATGGGTGTCTCGTATAACTGGAATCCTATACTATTTGTCTTTTTCTTACATTGGACTATGTAACCGATTATGATGTCCGTAAGTTTCGCCTGATGTTGTAGCAGGGGCCGGACCTTCCTTCCTCTGCGTGGCTGTATAATATTCTATTGTGGGGCTGGGGCCATGGCTCAATAGGCTGATCCTCCGCCTTGCAGCACCGGCACACCAGGTTCTAGCCCCGGTTGAGGCGCCTGATTCTGTCCCAGTTGCCCCTCTTCCAGGCCAGCTCTCTGCTGTGGCCAGGGAGTGCAGTGGAGGATGGCCCAAGTACCTGGGCCCTGCACCCCATGGGAGACCAGGAGAAGTACCTGGCTCCTGCCTTCGAATCAGTGCGGTGCGCCGGCCACGGCGGCCATTGGAGGGTGAACCAACGGCAAAGGAAGACCTTTCTCTCTCTCTCTCTCTCACACTGTCCACTCTGCCTGTCAAAATAAATAAATAAATAAACAAACAAGCAAGCAAATAAAATATTCTATTGTGGGTGGGGACCACATTGCCGATCATTCATCCACCAGTGGGCGCCTGTTCCACGTTTCGCCTGTTGTAAAGAAGTCAGTCTGCCTCATCTTCAGTCTAGTGAGATGCTCCTTGCGTGCCTACCATGCAAGAGAACCGTGATGTGAGCGAGCCATAAACCGACCTTAGCAGTTTTTACTATCGTGCCAGCTGTTCTACAGCAAGTCAGGTGTCCTGTGTTTAGCGCTGTCTGAACTGGTCTTGCTTTGCACTTTCTTTGCGATCTATCAGAATCACTAGTGTTTGTGGAATCAAATTAGATGACACGGCTCAGCAGGTGATTTTGTGGCATGAAAGCCAAGTTCTGTTTTCTTTGTTCAGCTTTCATAAAACGGCTGGAGTAGCGCAAGCATCATTTTATGAAATACATACATTTATGGGCAAATCACATTTAAGGTGACTGATCTACATGTATGATCCATTTTATGGGAAGAGGTGGGGAGGATGTGTACAGTAAGCATTTTTTCTCTGAGAGAAATGATCCAGTCGCATGGACATAGAACTTACTGCAGAATTACATTTGAGAAGTTGTAAGACAAGTTTCAGACCTGACCCCGTTCTGCAGGTGTCTGTGAGGGAGCAGGGTTAGCCGGAAACCCAGCGTTCTTACACGACCGGCACAAAAGCAACAAGCGCCACTGCACTGCTGCCAAGTGGCCGCGAGCCGTCTCGTGGTTCGTGAGTGAAGATCTGGGGTGTGTTTTGCTGGGCAGAGTCTGCTCACAGGAAGAGGAACACAACATCCAGCATTAAGTGTCGGAAGAGGACATAAGCCTTGATAGAAGCAGGCAGAAATCTTATTTAAAAAGATTCCATGTATTTGAAAGACTCACGGACAGAGATCTTCCGTGTGTGGGTTCACCCCCCAGATGGTGACCACGGCTGGGGCGCACCAAAGCCAGGAGCCTTCAGCCAGGCCCCCACATGGGCAGCAGGAGCCCACGCACTTGAGCAGCCTCCCCTGCCCTCCCGAGGCCACAAACAGGAAGCGGCAGCACGGCTGGAGCAGCCGGGGCACCAGGCATGCCCGTGTGGGATGCCGGCGTCGCAGGTGGCGGCTCTGCCCACTGCTCCACAGCGCCGGCCTTCTCCTTTCCCCTTGGGAAAACACCCAAGGCGTCCTTGGCCGAAACAAGAACCTGGTTGGCCTTGCCTCTCTTCAGCTTGCCTTAGCGTGAATCAGCAGCTGTGCTGGGCATGGACTGGCTTGAGCAGAGCTGGTGGGGTCAGATAAGAAGACAGCAGCCAGCGACGCCCATAACCCAGAGCTGCCCCCACCAGCAGTGGCCTTGACTCTGAACCAGGCAGACTGACAGACTGTGGCAGAAGACAACTTCATTCTTTTCCCGTCTGAACCCTCTAGGAAAGCGACCCCCAGGGCACGATCCCCGGGCCGGGACAACCACCGCCTGGGAACTTGTTCAGCCCCAGCCTGCACCTGCTGCGTCAGACACTCGGGGGGCGGGGCCTGGAGTCGGTCTCTTAAGAAGCCCCTGGGGTAAGCCAGGAACGTGCTAGCACCCAAGACCTGCCTGCGCCAGCCGGGTTGGCCAGTGCCGCTGTTGGGAGGGAAAGGGTGGATGACCTCCAGTTGTGGCTCGAGAGAAACCTGTGGTACAGCAATCAAGATGCTTCGAAGAGTGCTGCGGCACCGCGGGTTCACAGGCCCTGGCTGCACGGTGCAGTGACCGGGAGAGACCTACAACCCTGGCCTCGTCCAGGAGGCTCTGAGTCATCTGGCTCTGGGGGCCGTCTCAGGCGCAGGTGTCTGCTACAAGTGTGGTCATGCATGCAGCACCCTGGACACAGCTCAGGGCTGGGCAGTGTTGGTGGGTGTCGGGGAGCTCCCTGGCCGTGTCCTATGAGGCACAAGTCCCGTCCATCAGAACTCAGCCCTCCTGCCCCTCTCCTGTCCCCACCACCTCGGGCTGGGTTTCCCGTGTGTGTCCATGGCAGTGCCCCTGAGCCTCGCTGGGGCTGCGAGCTAGTGGTCCCAACGCCAGACTCCTCCCGGCTGCCAAGGCCGCTGCGCCTGTGTGGAAAGAGTGGGATCCGGGGGGGGGGGGGGGCGGGGGGGTCACGGCAGTATCCACGCTCTGTCCCTGGAAAGGAGGCTGCTCCCCGCCGGGCAGGTGCGGCCGAGCCTTCGCGTCAGATGGAGAGCTGGGCTCCGAGTGGAGGGGTGGAGCGGTCCTGAGTCAGTGGCAGCCCCACCCCGGCCACGTGGTGCAGTCCCTGGAAGGAGGCGGGGCACTCCCATAGCCCCGTGTGAGGACCCAGGCGGGCGCGGAGGAAGCACTGGGCACTGCGCCCATGACCATGACGCACGGAGGGCCCAGCACGGCCCTGTTGCTGCGGGCTCCATCCCCACCCTCCCGGCTGCTCTGGGCTCAGGCAGGCCCGGCCCGCAGCCCTTGGCACTTCGTTGTGTATGTGTGTGTATGTATAAATGTGTATGTTTATATTACGTGTTATGTACATGTACATGTGTGTGTGGTGATTCGTTGTGTTCCCACAGTGCTTTAAAAAGCACTTTACTTGCAAATATTCCTTTTTTATAATCTGGGAATTTAGAGGCAAACATCTCCCGGTCTGTCTTGTTTGGCTGTAATCCCCATCAGAGTATAAAAAGTGCACGCAACAAAGTGAATCGTGGCCCAGAGCCATGGCCTCGCACGGTCCACGTGTGTTGCACAGCTGCACGCTGAGGTCTGCTGGACAGGAAACAGCAAGGAGGGACCGGTCCCCACGTCGGCCCCAGGGTCAGGGCTGCATTTGCGGTGGTCACCTTTTCATGATGACAGCCAAACACCCGTGAAGGCGAAAGACAGTTTTTAGCTTGTAACGTTGGGGTTCGGGTCCAGGAAGGGGCAGCTGCATTGGTCAGGCCTCTGGGGAGGGCTGTGGGGGGCGACAGAGGCTGCGTGTGGGGGTCCTGGGGATCCCAGGGCGAGGCAGGAGGCAGAGAGGCGGGGCCCAGAGTCAGGCTTTCCTGACCGCACCTGGCAGGAGCTGCCTGTCGGGAGCCTCCCTGCCCTGGGCCCTCCCGCCTGCCTCTACCTCCTCCTTGTGCCCCAGGGGCCGAGTGTTTGACACAGGGGCCTTGGCAGGCCGGTCAGGGCCCAAAAGAATGCCCAAACCACGGCAGCGTGACTGTAGGGCCCTCACTGTTCACACGTGCACACGCGGACACCAGCTGCCTTTGCACCAGGCGCCGCGCCGGGGCAGTGGGATTAGAAAAATGTCACATCATGCTTGCCCTAGGGTGCGACGGAGCGTGCGTGGGAACTCAAGCCAAACAGGAGGACAGGAGCAGCCGTGGAAAGACGTTGGGATTCAAGAAAGTTTTGCTGGAAAACGTTGCCTTCATCCTGCCCTTCAATTTCTGCCAAGTGTCAGGAGTTTGGAAAACCAGGATGACCCCTGGAGGCCACCAGGGCTGCGTCGGCACACACCAGGCACGGCAGCACATTGCCAGGCTGCACAGACACCAAAACCCCACCTTTGTTCCCGTCTGGTTTGGGGAGGCATGGGCGTTGCTCTCCTTTCCCGATTTTCTGGAGCGAGGAGACGGTGGTCTGATGTGGTCTGATGGAAATGCACCAGCTCCGACGAGAGCCCCTCCCTCCCCGGCCCATTCGTGGGACTCGGAGGATTCTTGAAGGGCCTTTGAACTCCTCCGTGCGCTTTGAAAACGTGGAGAGCGCCTCCTACCCGGCGTTTAGCAGCCATTAGCAATCCCTCCTAATGGAGCTCGGCCGGAGTCCGCCCCTGGGTGATTGCAACAGTTAGCACTTCACACCTTGCCCAGGCTGTGGAATGCGGCGTCTGCTCTGTTAGCACTGTGGCTGGAATTAATGGAAACCAAGCAGCGCTGGGAACCAAGGCAGATTTTAAGTAAATAAAAACCAATGGTCATTTGCAAGTATCCAGTGTTCATAAAACAGGGCTGCCTGGTGACGTTCCTCCCATCTTGTAAACGTCCGTGGGCAACGTGGGGCTCAGACTGGCTCTCACCTGGCCACGAAGGCATCGGTGGCCGCCCACACGGATGCTCCAAGGCCAGCCGCACCGCAAGAAATCGGAAGTATGAGAAATTTCTTCTCTGATGAATTTATTTATTGTGGCGAGAGCCACAAGGGTTGGTGGAGGCGGATCCATGGGTGATGGTGTAGGCTGAGATGGAGAAGGATGGGGGACAGTGCTGGGCTCTTCCTGTGGGCCAGGTACATCGTCCCTGTCGCTGTCACCCCCAGCAGCACCAGGAAGCAGGTGACCACGCCTCACAGTTGACAAAGCAGACCAGACACGGTTCAGCAGCTCAAGTGTCCTAAGAAGATGAGAGGTGGGGTTTGCACACAGGAGGCGGGGCTCCGGGAGCCCAGGTCCTGCTCACTGCTTCCACACATGCTTACTGAGCATGCCCCGTGTGCAGGAGCTGGGCTAGCCCATGGAGGCGAGACCATCCCCGTGGCAGGGTAGGAGGCCGAGGCCCACAGGGAGATGCACTGTCAGGGCGGACAGAGGAGGTCTCTCAAGGAGGCACCTGCGCAGCGGGACCTGACCCTGGGAAGGAATTTGCCACAAACAAAAGCAGCCCACATGAGACTCACGGGCCTGGGGGGCCTCGCGGAGAGGGAACTGGATTCTGCCATGTGATGAGGGTGGTCCAGGAACTACGATGCACCAGGGCCGGGGAAGGCAGCAGGGTTTGCATGGGCTGAGCCGGAGCCGGGTCTGAGCCCTTCCCCCAGGCACGCAGGCGCCTGCTGGCCATGCAGTCCCAGCCACTCTCAGGCTCCTGCGCCGTCTCCTGCCTGTGTGCACCGAGAAGCGCAGCTTCCTGCAGCTCACACTCCACAGCGACGTCTTCTCGCTCAGTACCTGAGTGGGCCGCTCCCCTGCGCGGGTGCAGACCCCGTGGGAGGAGCAGGGGGGCGGCAGGAAGGCGGGCTGCGGTGGGGGAGCCGGACCCCTCCAGCACAAGCCAGGCCCCTGTGGGCCCAGCCGGGGTGGGAGGCTCGGGGGGAGTTTAAGTAGACATTGAACACACATTCATGTGAGCAAACCAGGGTGGGCTAGAGACCCGCCCACGATGGCAGAGGCCAGGAAGAGGTCACACCTGGGCCACAACTCTGTCTCTAAAGTTTGCAGCTGAGAATGCCTTTCTGTTTCTAAATGATGAGGGGGAACATCCCAAGACGAGGGTTCCATGGTGCACAGCCGTGCCTGGGACAGGGCAGAGCTGAGTGGCTGGGGCAGAACCCACATAGCCCACGCTGGTCCTGTGCAGAAGTCATCTGACCCCTGGCATCAAGGGTTGCGGTGGCCATGACTGGGTCACAGAGGGACAGTGACTCGGGAGCAGATCCACGAGGTCCTTCCGAGTGATGCTGGCCTGGCTCTCGGGCACGGGAGGGAGTCAGGTGAGGAGGAGGCGGAGGAGCACCCTGAGGACAGCAGAGCCGCTGAGTCCCCCTGTTTGTGACATCAGGACAGTGGTCTCAGCAAGCAGTTTGCCAACCCCAGAAGCTCAGAGATAAGCAGAGATAAGATAAGGGTGCCTGTCGCTCCCCGTCTTCGTGGAGGAACGACACAGGACCCTGCGCTGTTCTTTTGTCTGCTCGGCCCTCCCCAGGTTTGCTGCTGGTTCTTCCCGGGTTGGCTACCGTCCCTTCCACCTCCGTGGAAGGGCGGTTCCCCCTGCCACCTTCCCCACTTCCGCAGGGGAGCGGCACACCGCCGGCCGGCTCTCTCGGGGGTTGCACAGGTGTTCCCCTTAGATGTTCCTGGTGCATGTTGTCTCTCTCCTCCTTTATAGTCCTCTTCCACCAATCCCAACTCTGCTACCCACACGCCGAGTACACTGCTCTCCTCCAATCAGGAGCAGCTCCTGCTGTCTATTGGTTGAACTGGAGGCAGCTGTGTAGAAGCTGTTTCCTCCTCTCCCAGCACCATATTGTGGGAGAGCAGATGCATAGAATAAGTCTTAATTCCAGTAACTTAGTCTAGTCCGGGTTGCTCCCAGTTGCTCCCCACAGGTGCCCAGCTCGCTGCAGCGCCTGTCCACCTGCCGCGCGCTGTTGGTGCCATCCTCGTTGCCACGCTGGGAGCAGGGAGCGAGGCTGAGTCTGAGCTGGGGACAGGAGGGGAGGAAGCAGCAGGTCCTGTCCGGACTTGGAACGCTCTGACCAAGCAGGAGCCTCCCAGGCGCCAGCGCTACCCAGCACAGACCTGTTCTCCAATTCACTGCATGGCTCCCATCCAGTCCCGGGGACCTTGCCCTCAAGCCACGGTGCAAGGGAAGAGGGCTTCAGAGCCTGTAAGCCGTTCTTAGCGACTCCAGTTTGCAGAGAAATTCTCCCCATGTGTGCGTCGGCCTTCAAGGAAATCACACACAGTCTTGGCATTTCCGCTCTAAGCCCCTGAGTGGCGCTCTCTCAGGGGCCTCCGCAAGGACCACGGTGGGTAGACGGGTAATCGGCGGTCTCACCAGGGTGCCTGTGGTACCTCGCTCTCTCCCTCCTCTGTGCCTCGCCGGTTATCTCACACCTCCTGGCCATGCTGAGAAGTATTCTCCGCACAGAGCCCCCCAACTCCATGGCTGGGAGTGAGCCAGGCGCAGACAGGAGTGAGTGATGGGTGCTGGAAGCAGCTGAGGCACCCACTCCTTCCGCCCCACGCTTTCTTCCTGAGCTCAGCATAACCAGCCGGCCGTTCAGAGCCCTGTGGAATTACAGAGCCACACCCCAAAGAGAAGGGCGGGGCCCATGGCTCCTCTTTCCCCAAAGACCATGTTGGTGGATCTTGACCACTGTCCGCGGGGGGGGGGGGGGGGGGGCAGCTGACCATCTCTGAGACGGAGAGCTGGCCAGAGAGCGGGGCGGGCAGGACGTAGGGTTCTGTGCTTCTCAGCTGGAGAACCCTGGATTTCACAGGAGAGTGGGCGGCTGTAAGCCTTGCTGAAGGCCTCCCGAGAAGGCAGGTCGGTCATTTGCCGATTGAGGAAGACGGCTCCCTGTGACCCTGCGGCATCCGTTAACACCTGCCGAGCTGTTTCTAAAAGACTCAAAAAAATAGAAGCAGGTACGACTGAAACCTTTGTGTGCAGAGTTGCTGGAATCAGCAGAGGAAAACTTGGCATGCGGTTAATTTCATTTAAATAAACAACGAGTCGCGTCCTAAGGCACGTCTGTTCCATGCCATGTTTGGACGTGCTTCGCTAAGATCCTACCGTCGCTCATCTGAAATACAGATTCAGCCGAGTTCAGGTGTTTTATTTGGAAACTGCTTCTGTAGGCGGCGCTGGCTATGAACAGTGTAGATTGCTGCTTTTCCCAGGGTCTGGATGTCCCTCTTCCTCGCCTGGAGCCTTGGTCGCTCCCTCCTCCCTCTCCCACCTGCGCGGGCACAGTCCCTTTCCTGCCCCAGTGGTATTGGCATTGGTCCTGTAGGGCTGTGGCCAGGGCTGAGCCCAGTGTGTGAGCAGCCGCACTGGTGCCCTGAGCCCCTGATGCTGGGCAGTTTATCAGCAAGGTCACCGTGCAGTCAAAAAATACGCTTCTCCCTTATGGCACATGATCCTGACGTTTCTATTTATGCCAACAATCAAAACCTTTTTATTTTCAAAAATGAATACATGTGGCTCGAACGAAAGGAATCAGCTTAAACAACAGCTTTGAGACACATCAGCGTAGGTGTTCCCTGGTGCTGTCGGACCCCTGGGCGTGCTATGTGAGCGCCTGGTGGATGGTGAGGCGCTTTCCCTGTGGTCTCCCGAGTCCCCCCCAGCCTCACAGGCAGGCTCAGTGCAGGAGAAGGCAGCAGATGTGCAGGGCTGTGGGGCCCTGTGTGCAGGGCCCCAAGGGCTGGACTGTGACTGGCTGCAGCAGCTAACTGCTCTGGGTGCCTCATTTGTGCAGGTGGAGTGATGAGTGTCCCCGCTGCACAGGGCGGCACCGTGGAAACCAGCGCGGAGGTTTCTCTAAAAACCTAAACCTGTACCGCAGTTTCCACCAGCCCCGGTGCTGGGCGTACGGCTGCAGCAAACAAAACCAATCTGCCAGAGAGACACGTGCGAGCCGCCCAGGGAGGGACAGAGCCCCAGAGAGAGGAAGCGCGGCAGGCCCCTCCCCGGTCCTGCTTCTGTGCCCAGCCCTGCCCCTAGCCACCACCTGAGGATGCTGTGCAGTCAGCGACATGGAGGAGAAGCAGAACAGAGAGGATTACCCAAGGTCAAGATCAGCCAGGGACCGTGGGTCAACAGCTGCCTGTGGCCGAGAGTGAGGGTGGGGGTTGGGGAGAGAGCCGGGAGTAGGGGTGGGTATGGCAGTGCTGCAGTCATAGGGCAGTGGTGCAGTGACACCAGGTGCACAGACCACACCTGGGACACCTTGGTCTGGGTGGGAGCGAGGTGCTTGGGGGGTGGGTGGAGCCTGTTGAGCCGAGCACCTTTACCGTGGACGTGGACGGGGGCAGGTGTCTCAGCCGCGCTGGCTCCCTCTGGGAAGTGCCGGCTTCCTGGGGTTCTGCCAGCTCCCAGCCCACCCCTCCCCTGTGCCGCGGCCCCCTGCCTCTGCGTTTACCTCTGACCCAACGCGTTTCCCACGTGACAGAGCCGCTCACTGTTCACCACGGCGATTCTCCAGCTTTGGGATTTTTAAAGATTTATTTATTTTTTGGAAGGTTGATGAGCTGGATACCACAGAGTCCTCTCATGTTAAGTGTGCAGAGAAAGGAAAATCTCAAGATCAGATTATGGGTTTATCCCAAAAGGGTCTCTTAGCGATAGCAAAGGGGTTCTCTGTGCGCCGTACCTCTGTGTGCTGTGTGAATGTACACACACTTGTGCAGAATGCCCAGGAGAAGCACACACACATACAAAACACACAGGCGTGCAAAATACGCACAGACAGAACACGAAGTCTGCCTCTGCCCTGGGAAAGCCCTCTCCCAGCAGAGGTTCTCAGCCTCTTTCTCTCTGGCGTCCCCTTCCTCCAAAGAGCTTCGTCCCTCAGCCACGACACCGCATCACCACGGAGAGGCCGCGCCCGCCTGCTGGGCTGCCCCCCGGGGCCCTGCCTCCCACTGCAGATCCGGCCTCTATTCTCTGCCCCACCGCCTGCACGGGAGCCGGGCTCACCACCCCGGGGCCCCATCGCCCCGTTCAGGTGCACACAGCGAGCCAAGGCCAGTGTGTGACTCGGGCGTCCAGTGACATTCGGAAGGCACCTGCCCGCCTCTGGGCCACAGTCCCACACTCAGCAACTCACCCTGAAGCACTCAGCATGTCCTTGACGCATTTCTCCGTGGCAGGTCTGCCTGAGACAACACGATCGAGTGTGAAACGTTATTCCAAAAATTAGAACATCCGGAACCTGCTAGGAGCAGCGGGCTCTGCCGAGCTCCAGCTCACGCCGGGGGGACCTGGGTTCAAGGGGGAGTCTGAGGGTCTGGAGGGGGAGGGGCAGGCCCTAGCACGTCAGGTGCGTGTGGGTTCTGTCTGTGTCTCCACAAGTGGGGACTGGAAAGGTTGGGCTGCTGGGGCTGGAAGGGAGGCAGGCGTCCGTCTTCCACACCACCCGTGCTGCTTCTTCCTGAACCTCCCATTGTCGCTCCCCCTCTTCATGGAGGAACGACACTAAACCCTGCCTAGGCTTCCTATCCGAGTCACGGCACCATTATGTCGCTCCCCGTCTTCGTGGAGGAACGACACAGGACCCTGCGCTGTTCTCTCGTCTGCTCAGCCCTTCCCGGGTTTGCTGCTGGTTCTTCCCGGGTTGGCTACTATCCCTTCCACCTCCGTGGAAGGGCAGCTCCCCCTGGCCGCATTCCCCACTTCCGCAGGGGAGCGGCACACCGCCGGCCGGCTCTTCTCGGGGGCTGCACAGGTGTTCCTTCAGCTAGATGTTCCCCTTAGATGTTCCTGGTGCATGCCGTCTCTCTCCTCCTTTATAGTCCTCCTCCGCCAATCCCAACTCGGCTGCCCACACGCCGAGTACGCCGCTCTCCAATCAGGAGCAAGTCCTACAGTTTATTGGTTGAACTGGAGGCAGCTGTGCGGAAGCTGTTTACTTCTCTCCCAGCGCCATATTGTGGGAGAGCAGATGCATAGAATAAGTCTTAATTCCAGTAACTCAGTCTAGTCCGGGCTGCTCCCCACAGGAGAGCAGATGCATAGAATAAGTCTTAATTCCAGTAACTTAGTCCAGTCCGGATTGCTCCCCACACCCATTGCTGGGAAAATGCCGGCCGTGGTGTTGGGGGCCGATGCGGACAGCTGGGCGGAGCCTTTAAGCTGCCCCTTCTCCCAGGAAGACGGGCACAGCCGGGCACAGCGACCTCTCTCACTGAGGGAATCTGCTCTCTCGTCGGGCACGGCCATGACTCAGGATTCTCTTGTTTTCCTTCTCAGCTGGGCAGGCAGCGACCCGGTAATGAGATGGGCGCATCGTGTAGCAGTGCAGCTTCCCAGACGACCTGGCCGGGCTCAGAGCCAAGTGTCACACGGCTGCACAATGTGCTCACGGCCAGAGCTGGAGGCAGCCCGATCTCCCCTGGCCCCAGCGGGCCTCTCCGCTCCTGACAGTCTGTGGGATTAGAGTGTGCAGAAAGCCACCGCTGCATGTCTCAGCGTCTCTGCGAGCGCGTTAGCCAGAGCATGATGGAGTGAACTTACTCCCCGGGACGACGTCTGCAGGTGTGTGAGGTCTGCAGAGGCTGGATTTCGGGAGCTCTTGTGTTTGATCTGCTTTCTGTTCCATCGTAAGGAACACGGTGGATTTGGGGCTGTGTGCGATGAGATTTTCCTTCCGCAGGGTGTGACCTGCACGTGCGGGAAGGGCTCCACCACGGTGTCGTCTGTGCTGTGCACCTGTGCCCTCGGCTACTCCCGGAGACACAGCTGCTGCGGGGCGTGGCTATGCTGAGTTCTTGCTAATTGATTTTGGAATACGGGCCTGCAGGAAATAATGAAAACCCACTGCCCCTCGGCTGCTGTGTTGGATGCAATTCTTTCATAGCTCATTGTGGCTGAATGTGTATTGTTGAGTGTGGTGAGCTGCATGAAGTTGACCTAGGCATCAGGTCTTGGGCTTAAAGCAACTGTGTTTTCTTTTTCATTTCAAAGATGGATTTGTTTATTTGAAAGGCATAGTTGCATAGAGAGAGGGAGAGAGGGAGAGAGATCTTCTGTCTTCTGGTTCACTCCCCAAATGGCCTCAACAGCCACACTGGATGAGGCCGAAGCCAGGAGCTTCACCCTGGTCTCCTACGTGGATGCAGGGGTCCAAGCACTGGAGCCATCTTCTGCTGCTTCCCCAGCAGGGAGCTGGACGGGAAGTGGAGCAGCTGGGACTTGAACCGGCACCCTGTGGGATGCTGGTGCGGCAGCTGTGTTGCTGACTTGCTGGGTGACTGTGTTACTCTGCCTTGCAAAGGGTGGAGGGACAGCCACTCTCACTGGCCACCCACAGGGCACGATCTGAGGCACACACGGCCCCTCCCAAACCCACCCCAGGGCTGAAGCTGTGCAGTCAAAGCCAGCTCTGTGCCAGGCCCTACGGTGGCAGATGCGGGAAACCTAGCGCGCTGTCGCCGTCACACAGAGCTGATCCGTTCTGCTGAGGAGCTGAGGAAGGAAAGGAATCGGGGGATGTGTGCCCAGACCCGGGAGCGTTCTCGGGGCTCCTGGCGGTTGTGTGTCTGGTGTCTAAGGAGCCTCCGGTTGGGGCAGAGGAGAGAAGTCACCCACGTTACGAGCTGAGCTCCCTCTACGTCATGATTGCTCCTCAGCTTATTTGGACAATTTTTATCCCCACTTGATGTTGTCACATGATGGTAAAAATGGCATTTCTAGCCTGTGAAACGTGCGTTTGTGTTTGGTGTAGAGCTGAGGGAGCAGGGGAAACCTCCCACCAGGAGCAAAGGGCCAGGCCGAGGGTCCCAGCCGAGCGTCCTGTTGGCCAGCCGTGCCCAGAGGGGCCCGGCTCTGCTGCGTGAAGCTGTGTCGTCCCACGGGAAGCCCTGCAGACTGGCAGCCACGACACTCCTCCCTGCGCGGGCGAGCAGAGCCAGGAGACGGATGCAGAGGTGTGAGCCTGTGTGCAGCGTGGAGAGCGCGGCCTGAGGAGCAGGCAGGTGCAGCCGTTTGTCCTGGGCGACCAGCGCGCTCCTTGGCTGGGCACCCACACAGCCTGGCCTGGCGGCTCCGTTTCAGGGCCGTTCACGGCCGGAGGCCACACCAGGGCCAGGGTTTCTCAGAGCGGCGCTGTTCCTGCTTGGGACCTGTTACTCACAAGTGGTGGGGACACTCCTCAGCGCCTTCCACAGTGCAGCTCTGACACCCTGGACGCCCTGGACACCACTGGACACCCCGGACACCACTGGACGCCCTGGACACCCTGGACACCACTGGACACCACTGGACGCCACTGGACACCACTGGACACCCCAGACACCACGGGACACCCTGGACGCCACTGGACACGCTGGACACCACGGGACACCCTGGACACCCTGACACCCTGACACCCTGGACGCCACTGGACACCCCGGACACCCCGGACACCCTGGACACCCTGGACACCCTGGACACCCTGACACCCTGGACACCACTGGGCACCCTGGACACCATGGGACACCCTGACACCTTGGACACCACTGGACACCCTGGACACCACGGGACACCCTGGACACCTTGGACACCACTGGACACCCCGGACACCCTGGACACCACTGGGCACCCCTGGACACCCCAGACACCACTGGACACAGTGGACGCCACTGGACACCACTGGACACGCTGGACACCACGGGACACCCCGGACACCCTGCACACCACTGGGCACCCCTGGACACCACGGGACACCACGGGACACCCCGGACACCCTGGATGCCACTGGACACGCTGGACACCACGGGACACCCTGGACACCCTGACACCCTGGACACCCTGACACCCTGGACGCCACTGGACACGCCGGACACCACGGGACACCCTGGACACCCTGACACCCTGACACCCTGGACACCCTGACACCCTGGACACCACTGGACACGCCGGACACCACGGGACACCCTGGACACCCTGGACACCCTGACACCCTGACACCCTGGACACCCTGACACCCTGGACACCCCGGACACCACTGGACACCCCGGACACCCCGGACACCACGGGACACCCTGGACACCCTGACACCCTGACACCCTGGACACCACAGGACACCCTGGACACCCTGGACACCACTGGACACCCCGGACACCCTGGACACCACTGGACACCCTGGACACCACTGGACACCCCGGACACCCCAGACACCCTGGACACCACTGGACACCCCGGACACCCCGGACACCCTGGACACCCTGGACACCACTGGACACCCTGGACACCACTGGGCACCCCGGACACCACGGGACACCCTGGACACCACTGGACACCCCGGACACCACGGGACACCCTGGACACCCTGACACCCTGGACACCACTGGACACCACTGGACACCCCGGACACCACGGGACACCCTGGACACCCCGGACACCACTGGACACCACCGGACACCACTGGACACCCTGGACACCACTGGACACCCCGGACACCCTGGACACCACTGGACACCCCGGACACCCTGGACACCCCGGACACCCTGGACACCCTGACACCCTGGATGCCACTGGACACGCTGGACACCACTGGACACCCCAGACACCACAGGACACCCTGGACGCCACTGGACACCCCGGACACCACAGGACACCCTGAACACCACTGGACACCCCGGACACCCCGGACACCCTGGACACCCTGGACACCACTGGGCACCCTGGACACCACTGGACACCCCGGACACCACAGGACACCCTGGACGCCACTGGACACCCCGGACACCACGGGACACCCTGGACACCCTGACACCCTGGACACCCTGACACCCTGGACACCACTGGACACGCTGGACACCACTGGACACCCCGGACACCACAGGACACCCTGGACGCCCTGACACCCTGGACACCACAGGACACCCTGGACACCCTGACACCCTGGACACCCCGGAAACCCTGGACGCCACTGGACACCCCGGACACCACGGGACACCCTGGACACCACTGGACACCCCGGAAACCCTGGACGCCACTGGACACCCTGACACCCTGGACACCACTGGACACCACTGGACACCCTGACACCCTGGACACCACTGGACACCCTGGACACCACTGGACACCACGGGACACCTCTGGACACCCCGGACACCCTGGACACCACTGGACACCCTGGACACCACAGACACCCTGACACCCTGGACGCCACCAGACACCACTGGACACCCTGGACACCACTGGACACCATGGGACACCTCTGGACACCCCGGACACCCTGGACACCACTGGACACCCCGGACACCCTGGACGCCACTGGACACCACTGGACACCCTGGACGCCACTGGACACCCTGACACCCTGGACACCACTGGACACCACTGGACACCACTGGACACCCTGGACACCCTGAACACCACTGGACACCCCAGACACCCTGGATACCACTGGACACCCTGACACCCTGGACGCCACTGGACACCACTGGACACCCTGGACGCCACTGGACACCCTGACACCCTGGACACCACTGGACGCCACTGGACACCCTGGACACCACTGGATACCACTGGACACCCCAAACACCACTGGCCACCCTGGACGCCACTGGACACCAGTGGAGCCACCCTCAGGGTCACACAATGGGAAGAGCTCTCCCCCCTGCCAGGTGTCCCCTTGGGGCCGAGGTCACCTTTGATTGAGAACCAGTGGTCTAGAGGACGTGGCTTCCGAGCTCCCTGGGAGGTTGGGAGGTTGGAAAAGAATGATCTAGAGCCTGCTGATGGTAGGGTGGTACTACCTCGGCTGTTGCTAACTCTCCAGAGCCCCGTCAGTGAGTCACTGCCGCCCGCGTCAGCCCCTCCGTCACAGCTGGTTGCGTTTGCTCCCCTACTGTCTCTGGTCCCGTGTAACGTCTGATGCATAGAGACCTGCAGTCCTCAGGGAACAGTCATTACAGCCAGGCTTCTTCCTGGCTGTAGGGGAGAATGGAAACGGGTTTTATATCACTTTGGTGAAATAAATGCCTCACTAGACGTGAAATGCCTGAACACTTCACGGATTGATAGTGTGGTCCAAAAGCCACAGTAAGTCTGTGTAGGAAGCTAATGGCTTTTAAATATGCCGGAGATGCTTATATATGATTTGCTTTCCTTTCTGTTGATCAAATTGGAGAGTCAACTCAGTTTAAAAGCACCCATCAGTGGTGAATATCTGTATTTCTTCTCCCGAGAGCGCTTGCGACGTCTCCCTCGGATGTGTCTGCTCTTATCTGAGAGGGTGGCAGGAGCTCCGAGCCCACCTTGACAGATACGAAGCAGTGTGGAAGCGACGGGCTTCTCGCCCAGCGAGAGTCAGCCTGTGGCCGTCAATCAGGCGTGCGGGTGCTGTGTCCCTCCCTCAGCTGCCTCCAGGCCCCGCCCGAGCTCTGTGGGTGGGAGAGCACTTGGCCAAGGCAGGTGCAGGAGAATCCTGGCACACCCAACTGCAAAGGAGCAGGGAGGGGCAGTGTTGGCAGCTGTGGGGGTGGGAGGAAGCGGGGGGAATGCAGGGAGGGTTGGCCTGGCTGAGGGGTGTGGAGGAAGCAGGGGGAACGCAGGGAGTTGGCGTGTGTGAGGACGGCCGGCTGTCTGTCGGGGAAGCTGAGACTCCAGTCACAGGCAGCTGGGCCCCTGTGACTTGAAAAGCGCGTTTTCCCTGGGGTGCGGCTTCTGCTCTGAGGATGGCGTCGCTGGGGTAAAGCTGCCCCTTGCCATGCAGCTCTTCCAACAGCCCCCAAGCGCACATCCTCACGCGTAACAAGCTCTCAGGGCAGAGCTCAGCTCTTGCTGTGGGCTTTCGTGACTGATCCCATCCAGCTCCCTCTCTGCAGCTTCTACGCTGTGCGTGGTGTTCATTAGCAGACGTTCAGTGTCCTGTGAGGCGCTGGCTGGATGCCGCCCGCGGACGCCCACTGAGTTGCTGTGCTAGGGTTCTGTAGAGGGACAGACGCGGTGGGCTGTGCGTTAGATACTTGAAGGGAGACCTTTTAGGGGGGGATGGGTTCATGTGGTTGAGGCAGCCGAGGAGTGGGCTGCAGGCTGCGGACCCCGGGATGCCAGGAGCACGGCTCAGCCCAGTCTGAGGACCTCAGAGTCCAGGAGGCCGCATAGCAGCAAGGGGGCGTCGCTCCTCACTTGTGAGGCTGGCGAGCGCCCAGGGCAGGTCCAGCGGGCGCCAGCTTGCAGGTCAGGGGACCCACTGCCTTCTGCATTTAGGCTCCTGGACCCCAGCTGACGGATGGTGCTGCCACATGGGGTCCAGCTCTCTGCAGCTGGCCCCGCTCGGGCGCCCTGGCCGACTCCCCCTGGGTCCCTTCGCAGGCGCTCAGAATAATGGGATTCGGTTTCCAGGTTTCCCTTAACTAGTCCAATTGATGCTCCAGGTTCACCCTCAGGGTTCCTTTGTAACTCCAGGCACCAGCTGTTTTATACTTACCTCCGGGCACCGTGCAGTTCTCAACTCTGAATGTAGCGAGTGTTCACTTACCTCTGAGGACCCGGATGCCCGCCAGCCCCGCCGTGCCGCCGTGGGTCTGCTCCCGCCTGTCTCATCATGTGTGGCTGTGGGGCTGCAGACAGGTGGCAGAGTGCAGGTCATGCGGTGAATCATTACCCTGGGAGGAGTATGCGTGCGTGATCCCGGCAGGGGCAGGCCCCCTGCCCTCACCTTTCTCAGCGTCACACCTGGGGCACGTGAAGATGCCCGTCATTCACAGCTTCCGTCTTGGGCGTGTGACACTGCTGCTTTACCTACATGATTCAGGGTGAGACCACAGCAGAGCTTCCCAGAGGGGCTGGCGGTGAAGTGAGGTTGGGATCTCTGCAAACCGCCGAGGGCCTCTCGCCCCCCTTTCTCCTTCCCAGCGGCCCTGGGAACACCCGGAGCTGCCTAGGAACACCCTCTGCCGGCACAGGGACTGTCGTGTCCGCCCTCACTCCCAGTCACCGAGGCTCCTGCCCGGGCCCCTCCTCGGCTTGTGCCCCAGAAAACGTCTGTCTGCAGACACTGCTGTCGCCTCCCAGAGTCCCCCCATGGGCCCTCTGGCTGCATCCTCCTTTGTGGGAGCAGGGTGAGGAAAAGCGTGTGCTGGGTTCTTGGACTGGACGTCTGTGGGAGGAGCCCTGCAGAGCGAGGCCGCGTCAGGAGAAGGCTGAGCCGGCTGTGGCTGTGCTGCATGGGCTCCAACCTGCGCAGCTCAGGTGACATTGTGTGGTTCCAGCTACCAGTGAGCGAGGAGCTGATAGGAAAACAACAGAGCAGAGCAGGACTGGGCCGGCTGGGGCGGGGCTCGTAATGCAGGTCCCTTTGCATTCCTGTGACCTTTGGGCTGGAGGGACAGACTTCAACTCAAGAATGGAGACGACATGATCACCTGAATGGAGAATCTCAGGGTTGGGTGCAGGTGCACATGGACCCCACAGTTAACATCCGCAGTCACAGGTGGGCTGTCCCGGTCACAGGTCGGGTGTTCAAGGTCACAGGTGGGCTGTCCCGGTCACAGGTCGGGTGTTCAAGGTCACAGGTGCAGGTGGGGTGTCCCGGTCACAGGTGGGCTGTCCCGGTCACAGGTCGGGTGTTCAAGGTCACAGGTGGGCTGTCCCGGTCACAGGTCGGGTGTTCAAGGTCACAGGTGCAGGTGGGGTGTCCCACAGTCACATGTCGGGTGTCCAAGGTCACAAGTCCGGTGTTGAAGGTCACAGGTGGGCTGTTGGGCTGTCCCACAGGTGCAGGTGGTGTATCCCACAGCCACAGGTCGGGTGTCCAAGGTCACAGGTCGGGTGTTGAAGGTCACAGGTGGGCGGTCCTACAGGTGCAAGGTGGGGTGTCCCACAACCACAGGTCAGGTGTCCAGGTCACAGGTGAGGTGTTCCACAGTCACAGGAACAGTGAGTGACACACAGCCACAGGACATTGTCTCCCAGTCGCAGGTCGCAGGTGGGCATCTCCCGCGAGCTCCAGGAGAATGCATCCCGGGTCTGCCGTTGGCCTTGCTGGTGCGGCTGCACACCACTGACCCTGCTGGCATCTCCTGCTCGGCCAGCTGAGTGAGGCAGGCACTCGGCATGGCGCTGGGGCCTGGCGTTCTGGACCAGAGCCGCACACGCTGAGATGGAGGCTGGGAGTTTGTCGCAGAGCACGCGTGGTGGCCGACCTGGCTGCTGGTCACTGTCCCCGGTGTCTCTTTGCTGATTAGTGGGCCAGTGTGCAGCTCTTTCTGCTGCTCCCTGGCTCCATCAGCAGGGACGAAGGCACCGGCGGGTCCTGCAGAGGCCCATTCTCCAAGCTGCACGGGGGCTGCACGCTGACTTTTAGAGCGACTGGCTACTGTATACGGGTATCAACTGCCATCCACACTGTGCCTGCTGCGGGAAGGGGCGGGCAGGCATGGGTGCAGGTGCCCTGTTCGTGGGACCCCACCAGCCAGCACCCTGCAGTGGAATCTGGTTACCCCAGGCTGAGTTCCACTTCCCAGATGACCACAGTTCCAGTGGTGTCACGTTTTTGCTGTTCCCTTAAGGGACAAATCCGATGAACTCCTCCCCTGCAGAGATAAAGCACTGTGCACCTGTGAGCGCCCTGCGCTGAGCACGGTGCGGGACACGGGAAAAAGGCCGCTCTCTCTGAGGCTCCTGGAGTTTCCCATCTCCCCAGGGATGGAAGGGCACACTCGTCATCTCTTCCAGCAGTTGCCGCGTTTCCTTAGCCTTTCAAACAGCGCACGGGTTGCCCTGTGCCTTGCGGTCTTTGCCTGAACCTCACGCATTAGAAGGAGCAGGCAGATGGTTTCGCAGAGGCTAAGATGGAAGGTGTCCTCACAGGACCCGCCCACTACGCCAGACCCACCTCGTGTTCCTCTCTGAAAGGGGTCCCGGAGCAGAGCAGACCAGGGCAGGAGTCTGTGCGCTGAGGCTCGGCGGGGCGTGGGGCTCTCATGTGACCACAGACAGTGCCTGGGCTTCTGTAGGTGGTCGGAGGGCCACTGTCTGAGGGAGCGCAGCGACTAACGTGCACTTGTTTCCAGGAGCGTTTGGGGCTAGGAGCAGGCTAAGCCTCGTAGGCTCAGAGGACGGGCTGGAGGTGGTGTCAGGGCAGGCAGTGGCGGGGGGGGGGGGAAACAGAGAGCGTAGGGAGTTCCCAGGTGACTCAGGAGGTGACATCTAACAGGGCTGGGTGGACACGTGAGGGTCTGTGCCGGTCCAGAGTGGGTGTGTGCCGGGACGGACTCACCCGCCCCTGCCAAGGAGTGTCCGTATCCCACTCCCAGAACCTGAGACCAAGTTGCTTACCATCCAGCTTCCTGCTAGTGTGCGCTGGAGGCTGCAGATGGTGGCTGAGTACTGAGTCCCTGCCATCCCTGTGGGAGGCCCAGATGGAATTCCTGGCTCCTGGCTTCAGCCTGGCCCAGTTGCAGGCATCTGGGGAGTAAACAGTGGATGGGATTCCCCCTCTCTGTCACTCTCTCTCTCGTAAATAAATAAAAGTAAACTTAGAAAGAAAGAAAGAAAAGCTAATCCATAAGCAGCCCCAGTGTGAGGACCACAGCTCAGCGCTGAGGAGAGCAGGTGGCTGACCGAGAAGCAGAGAGACTTGCTCAAGGTTTGACAGTGCCTGACCCTGTTTAGACATCGCCCCCCAAGTTCCTGGCACCCTGGAATTTTTTCATCAGCCTGTCCCACTCAGGACACCTGTTCCAGGGACAACTTCCAGGAACTCGCAACGGGGCGGGAGGATCCTGAAGTTGGGACAGACTCTATGAATAGAGCACTCAGTGGTCGCCGGTTGCCTGAGCCTGAGTCACAGCTCTTGTGAGCTTCACTTTAAAACCCAGGACAGGGCCGCACCACGGCTCACTAGGCTAATCCTCCTCCTTGCAGCACCGGCACACTGGGTTCTAGTCTCGGTCGGGGCGCCGGATTCTGTCCCAGTTGCCCCTCTTCCAGGCCAGCTCTCTGCTGTGGCCAGGGAGTGCAGTGGAGGATGGCCCAAGTGTTGGGCCCTGCACCCCATGGGAGACCAGGAGAAGCACCTGGTTCCTGCCATCGGATCAGCGCACCGGCTGTGGCGGCCATTGGAGGGTGAACCAACAGCAGAAGGAAGACCTTTCTCTCTGTCTGTCTTTCTCTCTCACTGTCCACTCTGCCTGTCAAAAAAAAAAAAAAAAAAAAAAAAAAAAACCAGGACAGGTGGGTGTCCCCCCTGCTAGCGAGAGGAAGCAGAGCTGTGTCCAGCACACGGTAGGATCTGCTGCATCGGACACCAGGTCCAGGCCCCCACAGTGGTCACCGGCTCCTCCACACTCAGCCTGGGGCAGCCCGTGCACACCCTGGGGTGGCCTGCACAGCCTGCCTGCCGCAGGCTGAGTTGTCTTGTGCATGACTCTGGAGGAGGAAGCGAGGCTAACGGTGCCTCTCGTAGTGACAGGGCCTCACCCGGAGCCAGGGCAGCGACATCCGGGGCTGCCGTGCTGGGCCCTTCAGAGAGGGAAGGGGCTCGGTGGCCAGCTCAGCACCCTGAAGGCTGTGGCGGCAGCAAGCCTGGGCTAAGCCGACAGGATGGTGGGAGGTCACGCGCAGGCGCGGTTCTGCGTTCCTGGGCTCTCCGGCATGCGGCAGGTCGCTGCAGAGGAGGCGTTCGGTGCCGTCCTCAGAGGAACACAAGCGTCGCATAACTGGCCTCGTCTTCAGAAATCCCTCTTGAAAAGAAGATGCCATTCTTACAATTTGTGTTTCTGGCAAGGCCAAAATTAGCACACATGCTTGCAAAATTGGCTTTAGAAAGACAATAGCAAGGTGACTCAATGTATTTGACAATAGAGCTAATGATTTATCGTAAATCTGCACAGTTTTAAAATGAATGCTGATGGCCCATATGTCTCGTTCAGCTCCAGTCTGAGTGTAAATTATAGACAGTCCATAATCCCAAGCCCTTTACGTGTTTTTATGATCACAGAAGGCTGTCTTGCCTTCCATTCATGATTAAATTTTTTGATGGCTCCCTCTAGATCTCAGAAAATAATTAAAACTAATGAACAGTCCGCGGCGGCGATCAGGCAAGGCAGCCGCCGCTTCGTGCGCGGACTCCCTGGAGGGGCAGAGGCCCCGGGTTCTGTAGCTTCCTCCTGACCACCCACCGAGACCCAGCCTCAGCTGCAGGGAGAATCGGAGTTCAGGCTTCTGAGTGCTTTGTGGAGAGAGAGTTTGCAGACACACAGTGTCCCTGTCGGCCTCCAGCTCTCTGCCCAGTGGAGGAACACTCCTGGAAAACCAAGCCCCGCCTCTCCTGTCACAGGAGCCCTGCACCTGCCTGGTGGAGGGGGCGGGGCGGCACAAACCTGGCTGCTCCCAGCCTCTCCCTGCTGTGTGTCCTGAGGCTGCACCTGCAGGCGTGAGGCGAATGAACAAATCGTGGGGAAGGGAAACAGGAGCCTCACCTTGTGTGGGATTTTTTTCTGCAGAGGATCCTCAAAAAAACAAAAACACGCACAAAAAAACCTGCATTGAAGATAGTCAAAGTGAACCAGATTTCACGGTGGCCACCAAGAGGACGGAGAGGTCGCGGTGAGGCGCAGCCCACCCTGCGTGGGCTCCCTCTCCCCTGCCCCTTCTGCGCCTGCTGGCTCCCGATGGGGAGCGGGGGAGCAGGAACCCTGAAGCGCTTGCTCAAAGACGTTCACGTAGAGGAGCTGCTGGGACCTAGGACCTCGGCCCGCCACGCTCGCTGCCTGTGGAGGCTGGCCCAGCCAGCCCCAGGATGGCACTGCCGCCAGAGCTCCGTGGATTCTCAGCCGGGGTTGGCCCTGTGCGGGGCCGTGAGGGCTCCAGACGCCGCGGCCTCTCTTGGTTCTAGAACAGGATCTTTAGATCTCAGTGAAGGAGGGGATTAGCTGCCCCCCCCCGCACCTGAGGTCAAATCTTGTTCTCAGAAATGGATCTGACACTCATAGAATTTCAGATTAAAAAAAAAAAAAAAAAAAAAACCTTACTGTGCAGTGGGAGATGCCATGGTAGAGGTGGCACTTGGCACAGCCGTCACGGTGCTGTTTCGGTGCCTGCGTCCCCTACCAGAACACCTGGGTTTGAGTCCTGTCTCTGCTCCCACTGCTTCCTGGTGATGGGCGCACTGGGAGGCACAGGCGATGGCTCAAGGAACTGCAGTGAGTCCAGGCCCCCCTTCCAGCCTGGCCCAGCCCTGGCTGTGCCGGGCACGGGGGAGTGAACCAGCGGATGGAAGCTCTCTCTGCGTCTCTGATTCTTTCTGCCTTTCAAATAAATGAATGCATATGTTTAAAAAAAAACAATAAAATATGTGGGCTGAGAAGGATGGCAGGTAGCTGCAGCCTGGTAGAGCGACAGTCTTAGGGGTGGGAGGTTCAGGCAATCTTGGGGTGGGGTTCAGACTCATGGGGTTCAATCTTGGGGTTCAGACATGCTTGGGGTGGGGTTCAGACAATCTTGGGGTTCAGACAGACTTGGGGTGGGGTTCAGACTCATGGGGTTCAATCTTGGGGTTCAGGCAATCTTGGGGTGCAGGGTTCACAAGTGAAAAAGCACCCCAGGCTCAGACCAGGTCTCCCACACCTCACACACACTCCATGTGTGTCCAGGGTCACCTGGGTCCCTGGACACGAGCGAGGGTCCACCAGGGACCCCTCACCGAGGTTTGGTTCACGGTTTGACAGTGTGTGGCCCCCTTGCCACATCCAGCCACTATCTGGTTTTATTTTATTTTTCCTTTTACCTGAAAGGGGGAGAGAGAGAGAGAATCTTGCATCTGCGGGTTCACCCCTCATATGTGGATCCCGGAGACACTGGGCTCAAGTTGTTGGGTTCCTGCCTCCCACTGGGAAACCTGGATTGAACTCCCAGCCGCTGGCTCAAGCCCAGCCCAGCCCCCAGCGCTGTGGACCTTTGGAGAGTGAACCAGTGCCTGGGAGCTGCCTTTCTCTGTGTGTTTCCTTAGAAATACATTTTAGAAGTTTTAATTTAAAAAGTCACACTCAAGCCTTTTTATATTTTCTCTGGATTCGTCAAGATTTTTTCTTATTCCATAGCTGGTTACCTGCAGTTCCTAGCTCCAGAATCCCGAGGTGCACACTCAGGGCTCCTTGCTCCGTAATCCCACTCCCCAGCTCTGCAGGTCTCTGAGGCTGACAGCGTCTTGCCCCATCAGAGCGCCTCCCCCCGGGGCTCCCGCACACCTGTGCTGCCAGAGCCCTGCACGGACAAGGAAACTGATTTCCAGGCGTCCGACTCAGGCGGCTCCCAGGGGCTGCTGGGAAAAGGAACAGAGTTGGTGCCAGTGCAGGAGCAGGCTGGCTTCCGCGTGTCTGTAACCTGGAGGAACTTCCCTGCAAGGAACCCAGAGGGAGAGACAGATTCAGACACGCACACAGCAGGCTGGCTTCTGACCTCGTCCTTTGCCGGTGGCCGTGGGGCTGCCCTGCAGGACGGCTGTGGTGGTTAGGCCCTGGCATTGGAGCAGGCGTGGTGAGTTGCGTGGCTCAGCTCAGACAGCCTGGGCCGCATCCTGGCTCTTATCTCCTGGGCAAGCCACGCGGCCTCTGTGTCCTCGTGAGGCTGTGATGAGGATTCTGCAAGGGCAATGGCACCGCTGAGCCTCTCCACCTGCCGTATCCCGATCCTTTCTTCTCGCTGCTGCTCCTGTGTTGGTGCCAAGAGCCTGGGCTGATTCTGGGGAGCGCCCTCTCCCTTGTCTAGATCCTGTCCCATCAGCACAGACCCCTCCCCGCCTGCCTGTCAGTTCCGTCCACGCTGGCTGCAGTGGGGGACTGGGCTGTCAGTGAGCGTCCAGTCTGTGGGGTGCAGTCTGAAGCGTGCTGGTTTTCTGAGAGGCCTGCGCTCTGTCTCCCGCTGGGCGTCAGCTCCCTGGGCAGTGTCTGAGGTTGAAGCCAGTGCAGAGGGCACGGGCAGGGGAGACCAGCAGGTCCTGTGAGAAGGCTCAAACCGGAAGTGAGACCCGTCTTGATGCCATGGATTTGGGAGGGAGGGGGAGAGAGGGAGGGAGGGGGAGGGAGAGAGGGAGGATGGGGGTGGGAGGACAGGGGGAGAGCGCAGGAGAGGAGAGAGGGGAGAGGGAGGGAGAGACAGAGATGAGAAAATCTGTCTGCTTAAGCCTGCTCAGGTTGGGATCGACAGGAGAATTTATGTACCTGCTCGTTTCACGGCAGCGCTGGTCCCCTTGCTGATGTCCCCTGCACTCCAGGCCCTTTCAGGTCACGTGTGAGAATCTCAGTTAAGCTCCAGGAATGGCCCTGGTGGGCGATCTTTCCCTGACTGTGTGGGGTAGGGGCGCAGGCATCACAGTGCCCGTCACCACTGTGCTCTGCGTCCAGCCAGTCCAGACCCGTGCGTCCATGGGGCACAAAGACAGACATTAAAGGAGGCGGCTTTGCCTTTGGTCGCGGGTTCCGTTCTTTGTGGATGGTGGAGCCCCTGTCTCAGTAGCCCAGCCTGTGTGTGGTGGGGTCACAGAGCAGCTCTGCCCAGCCTGCGTGTGGTGGGGTCACAGAGCAGCTCCCCCCCTTCTCAGAGGCGTGCAGAGGCCTGCAGGGCTCCAGGTGGGGGAGGCGTGATGGGACACGTGTGCCGTGAGGGGCTGGTTGCGCCCCCTCTGGTACACGCCTCCCTCCTCCTCCTCCTCTCCGCTCCTCATGCTGGTTCGGGGCTCCACGGCTGTGCAGGGCATGACTGTTGCTCCTGGGGGGCCTGCACAGGGCATGCTGCTGACTGTAGCTCCTGGGCGGCCTGCTCCAGGCCTGCCAGGCACAGCCACCACAGCACAGCCTCGGTGACGGTCCAGGCTGAGGGCCTGAGAACCAGGTGCGCCAGTCACAGCCCCCCTGCAGGAGTGCGTGCGTTTGTTGTAAGCTGAAGAGAAAGTTCATCTGCTTCTGAGGCTGTGCGTCCCGCGCTGTTCTGTGCTGTCGAGGTGTGAACACTGAGAGGCTGGTGTGCGTCCTGAGCTACCCGCAGCCCCAGGGAACACAGAGGGCCCCTGGGCAGTGGCATGGCGCTCTTCCGAGGGTCCTGGAGACAGAGAGCAGCCCTGAGAGGCCCCGCAGCGGCTGTCCTCCCCCTGCCAGGAGCTGCTGGACAGCTGGGGCTCTCCCGGTTCTCGAGGAAGACGTGTCAGTGCCGTCTGGTGAGGGGAAGCCAGGCGCACGGAGCTTCTACCCGGGCGGCAGGCGTCCGGACCAACAGAAGCGCAGCTCTGGGACTGTCACAGAGAGCACAGAGCTACTGGAAGGGGACCTTGGATGAAAACGTTCTAAGTTTGCATTTTGTCATTGATCCAGAGCTTCATTTAGGAAGGTGGAAGCATTCTGGGTAGTTGCGTACGATGTGAATCTACTTAATGCCACTGAGTGAGTCGCATCTATAAAAACAATCAAAAGTTCTAACTTTGTTATGTACATTTTACCAATTCTTTTGACTTTTAAAGAAGTCTGATATTAACTCAAAGGCAGCAGTTAAGAAATGCTTAGACATAAGAATAACTTATTTGCTAAGAGAGAAGTGAAAATGCAATCACATAAAATGCTCTAAACCAGAGAGCATAGACAAAGAGGGGCTGCGAGGCCAGCGCTGTGGCGTACTGGGTAAAGCTGCCACCTGCAGAGCCGCCATCCCACAGGGGCGCCGGTTCAAGTCCCCTGCTCCACTTCAGATCCAGCTCCCTGCTAACAGCCGGGGAAAGCAGCAGAAGGCGGCCCAAGTGCTTGAGCCTCGGCACTCACGTCGGAGACCCGGAAGAAGCTCCTGGCTCCTGGCTTCGGATCGGCCCAGCTCTGGCCATTGCAGCCATTTGGGGAGTGAACCAGCAGATGGAAGACCCCTTTCTGTCTCCCCATCTCTGTAACTCTACCTTTCAAGTAAATAAAATCTTTAAAAAAAAAGAAAAGGAGAGTAAAAGTAACATAAAGCAAACACCTAGAAGATAGCTGAGAACGTGGTAGAAAACACATGAAGAATCACTTCAATGGCTTCTTGGCCTTTGGGCAAAGATCCAGCGTAAAGAATCAGTTCAAATGTGGATGGTCTAAATGTACCATTTAAATGGCAAAGATTGTTGGCCAGCACTGCTGCTCACTAGGCTAATCCTCCACCTGCGGCGCTGGCACCCCGGGCTTCAGTCCCGGTTGGGGCACCGGATTCTGTCCCGGCTGCTCCTCTTCCTGTCCAGCTCTCTTCTTTGGCCTGGGAGTGCAGTGGACGATGGCCCAAGTCCTGCGGCCCTGCACCCATGTGGGAGACCAGGATGAAGCACCTGGCTCCTGGCTTCAGATCGGCACAGCGCGCTGGCCATAGCGACCATTTTGGGGGTGAACCAACAGAAGGAAGACCTTTCTCTCTGTCTCTCTCTCTCACTGTCTAACTCTGCCTGTCAAAAAAATGGCAAAGATTGTCAGAGTGGGTTAAAAATAAAGCAAATGTAAGGGCAAGGCAAGGCCCAGATGAATGGCATGTGTTGGAAGCCCACTTTAATTATGAAGACCTAAATAGGTTGAAAGGATGGGAATGGAGACAGGCACACCATGCGCACTCTGATCGAAACTGCTGTGCACATTCCAAAGCAGGTGTCGGAGCAGGGACGCATCGTGCTGCATAATGACAAAGGGGGCCGTCCCTGTGCCTGCCGCCGTGCTTCTGACCACAGAGCCTCAAGATACCGAAGCAGGAATAGGAGGACCGAACAGAGAAGTGGACACATACATGTGTGTTGCCGTGGGAGACTGCAGCACCGGTCTGTCAGCGACGAGTGTGCAGGGCGAGCAGGCTGGAGGTCGGGTGGGGTTTGCATGACCTGCAGAGCCCTGGCAGTCCACTTGATCTGACTGGCATTGCTGGAATGGTCCATGCAGCAGCAGCTGGCAGGCCACTTGATCTGACTGGCATTGCTGGAATGGCCCATGCAGCAGCAGCAGAGCTCACGTTCTTCCCAAGCTCCCGTGGAGGCTCAGCCAAGACAAACCCCGTTCTCCACCGTCAGGTGCACCGTCAGGTGCCTGCAGGACATGCACAGCAGGTTCTCAGACTGCAGTGGAATTTCACTGGAAATCGGGGAAATCAGTCACAGAAACGCAGCTGCAGAAGTCGAGCAGAGCACTCGTGAATAATGAAGGATCCAACGAGATGCAGATAAAGCTTACCAGATGTGTAGCATGCAGCCTGGCGATCACAAAGCAAAAAAATCAGCATTAAAGGTTTGCAGCGGAAAGAGGAAAGATGTATAACCATAGCCTGCTCCTCTGCCTCGGGGAGCTCGGGGAAGAGGAGCAATGTCAGAAAAGACAGAGTGAAAATTCATGAGGAAATAGATACAATGGGAAATAAAGACATAGTAGAGAAAATGAACAAAACCCAGAGCTGAGACCGGCACTGTGGCGCAGTGGTTCAGTGGCTTAAAGCCCTGGCCTGAAGCACTGGCATCCCATATGGGCGCTGGTTCTAGCCCCAGCTGCCCCTCTTCCAATCCAGCTCTCTGATGTGGCCTGGGAAAGCGGTAGAAGATGGCCCAAGTCCCTGGGCCCCTGCACCCACATGGGAGACACAGAAGCTCCTGGCTTCGGATCAGCGCAGCTCCAGCCATTGCAGCCATCCGGGGAGTGAACCAGCGGATGGAAGACCTCTCTCTCTCGGTCTCTACCTCCCTCTGTAACTCTGTATTTCAAATAAATAAAATAAATTAAAAAAACAAACACAGAGCGGGTTCTCGGGGAAGGTGGTTCAGACTCCATCGGGTCACTCACAGCCAGAAGCTCCACTGGATCCGGACACTGCGTGGCTCTCAGCGCCTCCACGCTCCCCTCTCCCGCCGGCTCCCCTTGTGCTGTGTGGAGGAATCGCCCTGGTACATAGACGTGTGCTGGGCGTCACTGGGGAAATGTGTTCCAAACCCCAGGGCTGCCGCGCTCTGCGCACGAGCGTCTGGGACAGCGCAGGTGCGCGGTGCGTGGTGAGGTCAGCTGTGCTCTTGGCTGGAAGCTGGGAGCTGTGGTCCTGAGTGGTGCAGCCAGGGGTAGGGGGCCGGGGGGCTCTTCAGGCTCAGGTTACTCACAGGGGCCACCTCAGAATCAGACCTCCAGGCACATCTTTGTGGCTGGTATCTGCTGCTGCTCCCTCATTCCGCCCTGGAGGTGACGTCCTCGCTCTGAGTCTGTTCCAGCCCGCGGTTGAGGTGGGTGAGGAGCAGGGGGCGTGGTTGGCCTGGCCCGCACCATCTGCCGCAGACGGGGCTGCCACACCGTGAGAGGCGCCCACACCCTGAGATGCGGCACAGAAGGCCCCCAGATGCTGCGCCTGTGTGCTGCCCAAGGGTGGACCTGACTGTGGTCTCAGGTACTTCTGTTTGTTGACCCCGACGGCGGCAGATCCTCCGCTCTGTTATGGAAAGAGTTCGCGGTGGTTCTTTCGTAATCAGTCTGCTTGGGAAGTCGGCTGCCACACCCAGGGCCCCTCTGTTCTGTTTAGATGTCAGTCACCCACAACCGCCTGTCAGTACAAGAAGGTTGCATTGTTGCTCCACATCAAAATAATACATTTTCCAAGCTTTTGGGTCAATGGTGGCCAAAGGGGTTCCCAGTGTCTTTGACAAAGTTCTTTCTATTCAACTACTGACAGTAGAGGATTGAATGAGACACATGGAATTATTTCTCACCACGCGGACTGCTAATTGCTAAACTGTGTTAATAAGCAAATTTACATAGTTTTTTAAAAACATGAAATACCGTGTTGTCAAAATTATGACAAAGCGAGTCTATGCTGCCTTATCATCATGCGATTTGGAAGTTTATTAAATTCAAGAATGCCGTTTGCAGTCTGGAATGAGCGGGACTCTCACTTATTAACGAGCTGTTCTCTGAGCACCGCATGGATGCTCTTCTTGGTGTGACTCATTAACATCAAAGTGCAATAAAAAGGGAGAGACCCGCCTCAGCCTAACAGATGCCGAGCAGGGCTTCAGGCTGGATGAGCAGCGTCCCTTGAGCACCTACTGTATGCGGGTCCCGGAGAACACAGGCCCCGCCCCAGAGCGCAGCCTCCAGGGTACCCCACAGGTGACAGCCACGTGGAGGAGGAGTGGCTTCATGGGGTAGACACACTGCTTTTGTGGGTGGCACAGACAGTTTGGAAAACCATGAGAAAAGGCACAGGAGCTCAAAAATCCATGTCCACTTGGGAACAGGAAACGGGGAGCGCCACCAGCTGGACCACAGCCCGCTTCGGCCGGTCTCGGTGCCCTGCGGAGGCCCGGTGAGCCGCTGCTTAGCACGGTGCCTGCTGGGGGAGAAGCCACAGCCCCTGTGGCTCAGGACACTGTGTGCTAGAGAACTTCAGAGCAGCTTAGAAATCCTGAGTCTCTGAAGAGTGGATCTGTCCCATCGACTAAATTGTAATGCTTGCTAGGTCTTTGCAATTTCATGAACGTGTAACTTGATGTATAAAATGTTCACAATTTGAAGCCGTTCTCTGCCAGGATTTGCACCTGCTCCTGCTTGAATGCTGGTGAGCGCTCACTGATGGCAAATGGAGTGAGTGAGTGGGAAGCCAAGTAGAAGAAACAGCGAGTCGCTCTTCCTTCAGCCTGTTCCCTTACGGGGCGGGGAGGGTGTGCGCGTCTCGGATTCTGTACTGTGATGTAGATCAGAGCCACACTGCCGGCCTAAAAGGGTTCCTACAATTACATGTACGTGAAGAGCGTGCCAGCTTCCCAGTGTTCTGTGATCACGAATGTTTTAAAAAGACGGGGAAAGAACTGTCCACGTGCCGTTTGTGGGCCACAGTTGCCTGCAGACAGCTGAAGCCGTGGAGAGCAGAACGGTGGATGTGGGGGCCGTTGCGGCCATCAGCCGTGGGGAGAAAGGCCCCGCGCTGGGTCGCACACCTGCTTTCCTAACTTGTGGCTACCGTGAGTCCAGCTGGGCATGTGACAGCCACAGGGGTCACGGCCGATGTCGGCCTCCGTCACCCGGTGGCACCTGCCAGGACCCTCCACCAACCGGGGAGATCCAGTGACACCGTGCGGGTGCTGGGCTTCCCCGTGAACGGGGACCTCTCTATTTTAGCCTTCACCGGGGCGCTTTCTGTCGACAGCCGTGGGTTCCTCTCCTTTGTGTTTGTGAGCTGGGACTCCCCTATGAGCGCCCGGGTCTGCCCTGTGAGCAAGCGTCGTCCTGCCCCTGTGAGTGCCCGGGTCTGCCCTGTGAGCGCCCGGGTCTGCCCTGTGAGCGCCCGGGTCTGTCTTTGCAGGCCAGCAGCACCCTCTGCGTTCTTGGTCTGTGAGTCACACATGCTGCTTGCGTCTCGCTCGAGCTGTCCTGACTCTGAGGCTGCCTCCTGCGTCCTCTGAACAACTCCCAGCCTTGGCTCAAGCTGGAATTTTGGGGACCTCTGGCTGTCTTGCCCTCCAAGGTGCTCCAGGCTCCTTCTGCGTGTTCCCTGCCCCAGGTCTGGAATCAGCCAGTTTGCCCTAGGTTGCTTTGATTGGAGGATGGGACATGCCACTAATACCTTGGTTTCAGTCTTGTCCTGGCCACGCCAGTGCCTTGGGAGTCCTCCCACTCAGTCCAGATGTCCACCAGGAACTCTGGGAAAACATCCGTGGTTGGCATGGGAAGGGATGGCAGCTAGCCCAAGGGCCTGCCGCTGGTGCTAGCCCACAGCGGGTGCTGGGCTCTGGGCGCCCTGCTGTGACAGCCACTGCAGCAGCAGGCTCTGGGGGAGTGCAGCGTAAGGGGGTCCCATGGGCGAGGCCACCAGCACAGGGCCACGGGCAGGCATGCGGGAGAATCTCAGCAGCCATGGCTTCCAGCCAGTGGGGCTGTCTGTATTTTGAGCGCTGGTGGAGCCACATGCATGTGTGTGGAGCAGCTGAGGGTCAGCCCACCGTTAGAACCTTCCAGCACCTGCCGTTCCCCGTGACACTGCACCTGTGTCATGTCCACCGTCCAGCCGAGCCCCAGACTCTGCTGTCAGCTCCAAACTGTATCGCACGCAAGCTGTGTAAACCCGGTCGAGTTCCTCTGCCTGCCTGAGCCTCAGTTTCCTTAGCAGAAGGAGGCCATGCGGTGGCGTTTGGACCTGCAGTTACGATGCACAGGTTGCACGTCGGGCCCCTGGAGTCCGGGTGTCCACTCGGGCTGCTAACTCCAGCTTCCTGCCAGTGCCGGCCCTGGGAGGCAGCAGCAGGCCCTCACGTGCCTGGGTCCCGGCCACCACGTGGGAGACCTGCGTTGTGTTCCTGGCTCCCAGGTCTGGCACAGCCCCGGCCATTGCAGTGTTTGGAATACGACCCAGTGGATAGGACCTTGTGTATCTGTCCCTCAATCTGTGTCTCTCAGATTAAAAAACAATTTTAAAGAGACAGTGGGAGCAGCTGGCTCGTGGGGCGTGGGGCTTAATCCATGAAAACTGGTCCACGCGGAGCCTGACTCACGCACCTCGTTGGCACGCATTCGCCCTGTCACTACTGCAGCGACCGTTAGGAGAAGCAGTGACGGAGATGGTGACAAATGTTTGTGGGCCACAGTCGCCTGCAGACAGCTGAAGCCGTGGAGAGCAGAACGGTGGATGTGGGGGCCGCTGCGGCCATCAGCCGTGGGGAGAAAGCCCCTGCGCTGGGTCGCACACCTGCTGTCCTAACTTGTGGCTACCGTGCTGGCCCCTGAGGTCCCCTCTACCCTCCACTAGCCTGCAGGCATCCAGAGAATTCAGTCAGCTCCCCAGCAGAGGGGGCCTCTGGGACTCTGTCGGGCGAAGACAGAACAGCAATGCAGAGTTCCACGTCCAGTTATTAACCAGCCAGCGTTTCCTCTGCGGCGTCCGCTAGGAATGAACAGATAAGGCTCTGTTTTGCATACTAATCACACAAGAGGAGGGAGCTCTCTGCCGTACCACTGGGTGGGTTCTTTATTAGTTTAAATGCTGTCAGTACTTTGGGCACAATTTGAAGGTTTTCTCTGCTTGTAATTGTCCTCAGAAAGCTGGAGGCATCAATCATGTTAACAGTAATTCAGTGGATAAACGTGTTTGGCACAGAGGAAGATCAAAGTCCAGAAAAGGAAAGGGATTTTCCCAAAGTCGCACAGCTGGGTGTTACGTCTGCCAGGGGACCCTGTGTATTCTTGAGGACACACGCTGCCCCCTGCAGACAGCCGGGGTCGGTCCCCCAACCCTGGCGAGAGGGGTCTCTTGTGGTGCTCCAGGGCGACATGGTGGGAGAAGGGGCACTGGGGCTGGGGCTTGACGCGCACGGGGAATTCGACCTCACGGACCAGAGCAGAAAGGGCAGGGAGGAGTGAGGTGCTGAGACGTTCACGCTCCAGCTCCCGGCTGCCTGGGTTCCGAGGGCGGCGCACTGGCTGCCGGTGCCCAGCGAGAGGGGCTCTTATTGGCCACGGATTGCGGGAGCTTCTGAAACTACATGAGCAAGGATTGTGTCGATTTTGTGGTTACAACGTTAACTAACGGCCAGAAGGGGAATTTGAATTTTATCTTTTAGTGTCCATAAAACAGCATCATGGCACTGTAATTATTAACATAATCATTAAACAGTTTAGTTCAATTTAAGGGCACCTAGACGCATGGAGACATGGTGACTTCATCAAAGCAGCCCACGTCCACAGAACACAAGCCTCCCAAATTGACTTGGATGCTTTGAAATGAAGCCCTTGGAGCGCCAATTACAGCGGTCTCTGAAAAGCAATTATTATCAGCCCGCACCGCTTTCCACCGTGAATCCTAATTTAATTACATCTTCTCTGTTCAAGATGTAGCGCTCGACGGCAGGACGTGGCCATGGAAGAAGAAGTGGATGTCAGGTTTTTTGAGCAAGTGGGTTTTTTTTTTATTGAAGGTAATTGGTCTTGGCCCTGCTGTTACCAAGAGGGACGCAGGCTCGTGAGCTGGTTAATGTCCAGCAGTCACTTCTGCAAGGTCATTTTACTCTTCGCTGTGGGGGTCGTGAGCGCAGGGGGCCCTGAGTCTCTTTAGTGTCCCCCCCACGCCCCGCCCTGGGCTGCCAGGAGCCTTCTGGGGTCTCGCTCGCTTGGTCGGCTCCCTGAGCCCCAGCTAAATCAAGTTTGCACACCTATGTCATCAGTTGTGAGCACTCAGCAAACGCCTGCTGAGGGCAAGCCGTGGACACAGCTCCCGAATCCTCTCCGTGTCTGCAGTGCTGGGGCAGCCGTGGCTGCACGCGCCCCTGCAGAAGAAGCGGCCACGCTGACTGTCACGGAGAAGCCTGTTCCTGTCACTCACACAGCTTGTGGCTCCCATGGCAGCCCTGAACCTGCTTGGGATGAGCCCCTTGCTCCCCACCCCACCGAGGCAGGGGCTGGTCCGTGCAACCCCAGGGCCCGCTGGATTCTGAGATTCACGATCGCCGATGACTCGAGGAGTCAGATTCGCCTGCACTCCCTCCGGCTCTGCATCCCCCACACAGCGCGAGTGCTCCTTTAAGAGAAAAAAAGTGCCATTGTGCATTTCCGGACCCAGACCCAGATGTCTCTCACAAGCTAAAGTCTAAACGCACTGCTCTAAGCTGGCAGCTGTCACTCTGAAGGATTGGCACGACCCGCCAAGCGCTGCTGAACCACGCACGCCTCGCGCTCCCCACGGGAAGGCGCTGTGGTGTCCCCCAGGGTGAAGTCTGTAACACCGAGAGCACAGGGAGCCCAGGGAGATGCGGCTGGAGATTCCATCAGGAGAATAATTGGGATCGACGTTCTCTCTTCTAGCTGCTCACACCATAACCACAGGTGCAACAGAACAATCCAAGACAAAGAAAAAAGAGTAAATCGTTGTAATAAAGATGGCTGAGGGAGAAAAACTTTACAGAACACTTCTGAGACAGCACATAGCAGCCTCTGAGCTTCCTGGAAGCCAGTGCAAAAAGGGAGTGCAGTGTGCCCCCTGCTCTGTAATCTGACAGCAGCACAGAGGAATGGTGGAATTTTTTCCTAAGTGTAAAATGTGGAGAGTCCTTACTGGAAACATGTATATCAAACACCACTGGGGATCTGTCTGTCGGCGCATCAGCTGGGGAGCTGTGGCCAGGTGCACTGCCTGGATTTTACAGTGCGTGTGGAGGGCAGGGAGATGCTGGCTCGTGCACACCCCTCAGTCTGGTGCTGCTTGTCCATCAAGAGGGAGCAAGTGTGGCAGGGCAGGAGGGCGGCTCGGAGGGTGACACAGCGCGGCTTGGTTTGCCTGTTTCCTAGACAAGATCCTCCCCGGATTCAGGTGCCAGGCAGGTGCTGGCCTCAGAGCAGTGACCCCAGCAGGCCCCACCTGGGCAGCTTTGCCCTCGATCCCCTGCTGTCTCCAGCTACGCGTACTGGAAGGATACGGGCATCCCGCCCCCTCACATGCTGGGGACTGGGCCGGGGTCGGGGGAGGCACTTGATTTAGTCTCCTGCAGGGGCTCACGGCCTCACCCCGTGTCCACCGTGGCAGCGTGGCCCCCGAGCTGCCCTGGAAGCTATGGTGTGTGCAGCCTCCTCATGGGGTGTTGGGGGCAGTGAAATCAAACCAGACCTCGCAGCTCGCCGCTGTGTGGGTCACTAACTCTGGGGAGAGCCAGATGCATGGATGTTTTATGTGAAGAGGGAAGATGGTTAAAAATGGGCCCATGGAACCAGGACCACGGGTTCTACCCAGCTCCTTCTGAGGGACGAGTGGGATCTGGGCCCTCCCAGGCAAGGATGTGCACACAGACCCATCTGAGGCTTACTGAACAGGGCCGGTCAGGGAGTGGCCGCGTGCTTCTCACTCTGCGTGTAAAGCCAGGGGCTGGGGCTGGGCCAGCAGCCGGAGCCAGGCACCCGCGGGCTGTCTCCCAGGGAGGCAGCCTCGGAGCAGCGGCCAAGGGCACTGGAGAAGGGAACTGCCACTCCTGCCACCCCCCCAGGAAGCTCCGCAGGGGGCCTGACTCTGCTCACCGTCCCTGCACCCAGTTTCCCAACTCCGTGGAGACGACTTCTCTTTTCAAATTGGACCCTGGGTTGAAGAACGGAAGTGACAGGTCCCACTGCCTCCTTGGTCTTCACCCCCACATGATGCCTGTGTGTCCCCCTCTGTGTGGACCTCACACTACCAGTGAGCCCTGACTGCTGGCCCCGAGAGTTGCAGCCCCCAGCACTGGCCTCAACACAGACCGGGAAGGTCCAGCATGGGCGGCGGGCCGGCCTCCGATGGCTGCGGTCCCTGCGGGTCGCACAAGGGGCCGGGCGAAAGGTACAGCCGAGGGCTCGTCATGCTACCCGGGTGCAGCTGAGTGACGGCCAGTGGCACCAACACTTTGGCCTTATTCAAGGCAGGTAGCCTTGGGGAACACTGCTTGAAACTGGTGCAAACAAGCAGGACCTGGAATTCTGTGAATGAGTTTCATTACCAGCTAAATGTATAATGAGATTGTTGGCCCTACTCAGGGCAGTGAGAAGTTGATTATTCCTGGTCAGCGTGAGGACGCACCCTGACCGGCGCGGCGCTTGTCTGGCCTGGTCTGTAATGAATGGATGAGGCACTGTGATAGGAGTGTCACCATCAGCCTGCAGATACTGACAAATCAAGAAGAGCTGACGTGTTCTGCCGTCAGAACCCAAATCAGCTGAGAAATTTTCCTGCCAGGGTTTTCTTATATAGAAGATACATATCAAGGTAAAAATTAAATTATTTGCAAGAAATTGCTGGAACAACTCAACACCTGTGTTTAAAAACAAACACAAAAAACCAGGGGTCCCGGTGTTGCGGCACAGCTGGTGGAGCTGGTGCCCGAGACGGCAGCATCCCGCAAGCGCTGGTTTGAGGCTCTGCTGCTCCAGTTCTGACCCAGCTCCCTGCTAAGGTACCCAGGGAGACGGAGGAGGATGGCTCAAGCGCTTGGGCCCCTGCACCCGTGTGGGAGACCCGGGTGGAGTTTCTGGTTCCCGGCTTCAGCCCGGTCCAACCCTGGTCATTGCGGCCATCAGGACGTGTAACAGCGGATGGAAGATCTGCCTCTCTCCCTCTAACTCTGCCTCTCAAATAAATAAATAACCCTAAACTCATAAATATTTACTGATAAAATTTAATTTAAAGTGGATTATGGACCCAAATGTAAGACTTAAGACTAAAATTTCTACAAGAAAATATGGGAAAAAAATCTTGGATTAGGCAAAGAGTTCTTGGGACACAGAAAGTATGAATCATGAAAAAAAATGCTATAAACTAGACTTCATCAAAATGAAAATATTCTCTTGAAAGACACTGCTAAGAAAATGAAGGAAAAGCCAGAAAATTGGGGAGATATTTGCAAAGCGCTCATCTGATAAAGGGCAGAGGTCCAGGGTACTCAGAGCTCTCAAGTTCTAGGGTAAGAAAACACGCGACGCTTTTGAAAGACAGGTCACGGATTAGCGTGTGTTGTCCTCCATGGCCGCCGAACTGCACCTGCTGGTCATCTGACAACAATGGAAGGAGTTACCCTGGGTGACCCGAGTGTCCAGCCAGCTGGAAGAAGGCGCAGGAGAGAGCCAGAGAGGCTGCGTAAGGAGGACCCCCCCCCCGCCCCGCTGTGAGTGGCTCTGCAGCTGGAGCCAGAGGTTCCTGGTGGCTGGACGGGAGACACCAAGCGCGTGACTTCTGTCGTGGGGCCCAGTGCCTGTGTGCCGACCCTTCGCATAGCTGGTGGCAGCAAGGGGCAGAGCTGGGAGAGGTGGCTGAGGAGAGAAATCGGGGAGGAGCCTCCTGGGAGCAGCCGTGCAGGCCCCTGGGACCAATTTCCCTTCCTGAGTCACGAGCCCAAGTCCCGCCCACGGCTGCCAGGGACTTCAGCCACGGAGCTCCCCTGCTGATGGGCAGCCCACATGCACACATGTGGAGTCTCCTGCTGAGGGAGAGCCCGCCTGCACACGCGTGGAGTCTCCTGCTGAGGGAGAGCCCGCCTGCACACGCATGGAATACACCTGCTGACGGACAGCCTACCTGCACACATGGGGAGTCCCTGACACAGCCCGCCTGCACACATGTGGAGTCTACTGCAAACGAACAGCCCCCCTGCACACGTGTGGAGTCCCCTGATGATGGACAGCCCCCCTGCACACGCGTGGAGTCTCCTGCTGACAGCCCCCCTGCACATGCGTGGAGTCCCCTGCTGAGGGAGAGCCCCCCTGCACACGCGTGGAATCCCCTGCTGATGGGCAGCCCACATGCACACGCGTGGAGTCCCCTGCTGAGGGAGAGCCCGCCTGCACACATGTGGAGTCTCCTGCTGAGGGAGAGCCCCCCTGCACACGCGTGGAATACACCTGCTGAGGGACAGTCTACCTGCACACATGTGGAGTCCCTGACACAGCCCCCCTGCACATGCTTGGGGTCCCCTGCTGAGGGAGAGCCCCCCTGCACACGCATGGAGTCCCCTGCTGATGGACAGCCCACCTGCACATGCATGACCGAGCTGCCACTCCCTGCGTCTGTCTGTGGTCAGTACACACAGAGGCTGGAGCAGGCAAGGGGGCGGTTTCCACGATGCAGAGACGGCTGTGCTGTGCTGTCCTCTCCCACTGCCGCTGTGACAAACGTGGGGACCTAGGGCCCCGGGAGCTTCCTGCCCTGCAGCTCTGGGGGTCGGAAGCCAGTTCCCAGGGTGCGTCACAGTGCCGGCAGGGGCTCTCCTGAGAACCACCCCCTTGCCTGCTCCAGTGTCTGCCTTCTCTGTCCTCGACACCGAGGGTGGCCGGCTGTCCACTCTTGTCCCGCGTCACCTGCCGTCCCCATCTCCGTTCAGCCCTCCCGTGTTTCCCTGGCCCGCCTGGAAACCTTGGGTCATCCGAAGCTCTCTGTTTCATCACAGCTGAGAAGTTCCTTTCCCACTGCAAGGCAGCATTTGCAGGTTCTGGGATATGTGGGGGCGGGGGGGGGCATTATCTAGAATGTGGGCGTCTTGGGTGGGGGCTGTCGTTCAGACCATCGCCGAGTATGCAAGTGTGTGCTGTGAAGGTCACGGGCAGTTCCAACTCAGAGCTCTCTTTCTTTCTTTTTCTTTTTTTTTTTTTTTTTTTAAGATTTTACTTATTTATTTAAGAGGCAGAGTTACAGATATAGGGAGAGACAGAGAGGAAGGTCTTCTATCCACTGGTTCATTCCCCAGATGGCCACAACAGCCAGAGCTGAGCCGACTGGGAGCCAGGAGCCAGGAGTTTCTTCCATGTCTCCCACAAGGGTGCAAGGGCCCAAGGATTTGGGCCACCTTCCGTGGCTTTCCCAGGCCGTAGCAGAGAGCTGGATCAGAAGAACAGCAGGGCTGGCACCATGGTTCACTTGGTTAATCCTCCGCCTGCAGCACTGGCGTCCCATATGGATGCTGGTTCTAGTCTCAGTTGCTCCTCTTCCAGTCCAGCTCTCTGCTGTGGCCCGGGAGTGCAGTGGAGGATGGCCTAAGTGCTTGGGCCCTGCACCTGCATGGGAGACCAGGAGGAAGCACCTGGCTCCTGGCTTCGGATCCGTGTAGCTCCGTCCATAGTGGCCATTTGGGGGGTGAACCAAAGGAATGAAGATCTTTCTCTCTGTCTGTCTCTGTCTTGTCTGTCTGTCTCTCTCTCTCTCTCTCTTACTGTCTATAACTCTGTCAAATAAATAAATAAAAAGATTTTAAAAAAAGAACAGCAGGCAGGACTAGAACCGGCGCCCATATGGGATGCTGGCACTACAGGCGGAGGCTTAGCCCACTACGCCACAGTGCCAGCCCCAAGCTCACTTTTTCTTAAAGTCAATGCTGTTCATTGAACATATTTCTCTTTCTCTCTGTAGCCCGAGGGAAGGCGTAGAAAGGAAGGCGCTCACCCCTGCACCCCTTCCACCTGCCCCGTCTCCCCTGGAGGGGGCGGGAGGGATCTCTGCCATCGCCAGGTTCAGGAACTCACGGGACAGGACGTCTGCTGTGCTCTCTGGCTGCTCCTGTACCGGGGGTGGGCGGGAGCAGGGGTCTGAGAGCAGAAGGTGCTGAGAGGGAGGGAGCAGACCCCTGCCGTCATCTGCTTCAGTTTGCAGAAGCCTGTGCCAGGGGTGAGGGCCCCGCAAGTGTTCCTGGGTGGCATCGTGGGCCTGGTGTGCCCTGGTGTGCAGGGCCCTAGACGCTGCGCCACACCGATTCACAGAAGTGCTCTGAACTGCACGGTATCCAGGCTGCAGCCCGGGGGCGGACCCACAGTCCAGGCTGAAGAACCGTCCCCTGGTGCTGGGGACTGCGTGTGTCTGCTCGGTGCCAAACGTGTCTCCTGAGAAAGCTGGGGAATACCTGGCAGTACCCCTCAAGTGGGGGAAACGGTTTCTGTTTCTCTTTCATCCTCGTCACAGTCACCCCTCAGCTTCACGAGACTCCCCAGCCCCAGCCCCGCGATGCTCACGTTCCTTCCGCAAAGCAGCGTCGTGTTTGTGCAGAACCCGCGCACGTCCTCCTGGGCGATCCCAACCCTCTGGTGACGCCAACTTTACGTAAACAGTATAAACGCTGCATGCACCATTGCTGTACTGGGTAGGGAATGACGGGAAAAGATCTGTATGTGCTCAGAACAGAGTTAATTAAAAACGTTTGCTTCCAGAGGCCAGCGCTGCGGCGTAGTGGCTAAAACCCTCCACCAGAAGCACCAGCACCCCATATGGGTACCGGTTCATGTCCCGGCTGCTCCTCTTCCAATCCAGCTCTCTGCTGTGGCCTGGGAAAGCAGTGGGAGGTGGCCAAGTGCCTGAGCCCCTGCACCCATGTGGGAGACCTGGACGAAACTCTTGGTTCTCAGCTTTGGCCCAGCCCAGCGCCGACTGTTTTGGCCATCTGGGGAGTGAGCCAGTGGATGGAAGATCTCTTAGAGAGAGGTGAGACAAGGAGAGCTCTTCCATCCTCTGGTCCACCCCCAGATGGCCAAAACAGCCAGTGCTGGTCCAGGCTGTAACCAGGAGCCTGGAGCTCCGACCGGTGTCCAGTGTGGGTGGTAGGGCCCAAGCACTTGTACGTCTCCCACTGCCCCTTCAGGTGCATTAGCAGTGGAACTTGAACGGGTGCCAGACACGGGATGTCAGAGTTGCAGGTGCTGGCTTAACCCACTGCACCACAGCACTGGCCCCGGTTCTTTAATCGTTTCTGGACGACTGACTTACCCGGTGTTGCGGATGCTGTGAGTAGTGTTGTACTGTTCACAGATGACCGTAAGGAAGAGAGTCCGTGTAAGTCCACTCCAGACACAGTTGTTTTTCTGTCTTTTTCTGTCTACGGTTGGTTGAAACCACAGTGGGTTAGAAGAGCTAACTGCTGTTGGTAGCACTATACACACATACATGCTACACACTTGCACATGCCACAATCATATATAACATGTGTGTACATAGCACACACCGTGCACGCATTACTACACACCTGAACACACTGTGCGCATGCACATACTACACAGTGTGCACACCACACATACATGTACTGTGCACATATGCATGCCACACACATGCACACATCACACCTGCATGTACTGTGCACATACGCATTGTGGGAAGCAACTGGGAGCAACTTGGACTAGACTAAGTTGCTGGAATTGGGACTTGTTCTGTGCATCTGCTCTCCCACAATATGGCGCTGGGAGAGGAGAAAACAGCTTCTACACAGCTGCCTCCAGTTCAACCAATAAACTGTAGGACCTGCTCCTGATTGGAGGAGAGCAGCGTACTCGGCGTGTGGGCAGCCGAGTTAGGATTGGCGAGGAGGACTATAAAGGAGGAGAGAGACGGCATGCACCAGGAACATCTAAGGGGAACAGCTGAAGGGAACCCGTGCAGCCCGAGAAAGCCGGCCGGCGGTGTGCCGCTCCCCTGTGGAAGTGGGGAATGTGGCCAGGGGGAACCGCCCTTCCATGGAGGTGGAAGGGTCGGTAGCCAACCCGGGAAGAACCAGCAGCAAACCCGGGAAGGGCAGAGCAGACCAAAGAACAGCGCAGGGTTCTGTGTCGTTCCTCCACGAAGACGGGGGAGCGACACGCATGCCACACGCATGCACACATCACACTGCATATGCAGACACTACACACAAGCACACACCACACATATGCATGCAGTATTGCAGCCACGCAACATATATGTGTGTTCTACACACCTGCATGTACTATGCACATGTGTGCACTACATGTACACATGTAGTACCCAGCACACATACTAGACAATGTGCATGCTACACCCGCACACACTACACACCCGCACACACACACATACTACACATGCACACACTACACACATGCACACACTACACACATGCACACACGTGGGCTGTCAGTACTCCCCGTGGTTATTCATACACCACAGATTGTCACAGATCACCAGTGTGGACTTCAGGGTCAGCTCTGGGTTCAAACCCAGGCTCACTCAGTGTGAAAACCTGGGTGGGAGATGTGCCTTCCCCAGCCTCGGTTCTTCCTCTTGCTGGGCATCACGGGACGATTAGGAGGGGTCACCAGGAGGGTCTGAGACAGTGTGCACGTGGGCGCCCTCGGCACCGTCCGTCTCGTGCACGGGCGGTGCCGGGATGGTGGACGCCGTGGAGCCCACAGCTGTCCTGAAGCGAGGGATTGCCGTGAGGCCCACAGCAGACAGAGGTGGCCCGGGCTGGGCTCCCTCGGCTTACCCATGAGGACCTCAAACCCCTCCGCAGAGCGCAGAGTGCAGGGCACCCAGCAGGAGCTGACGGCTGGAGCCGGAGGTGCTGGGCTTTGCCTGCCTGCCCAGACGCCCTGCCAGGCCCCAGAAATGTCGGCAGACGAGGCCTGTGAGCCTCCTGCATGGGGATGGTTCAGAATCGGACAGGAAGAGGGCGAGAACGTTCACACAAGATGGCCCAGTTCACACAAGATGGCAGTTTTACTGCCCCGGGGCACCGGGGGTCCTCAGGACACATGCCACTGTCAGAGCTCCGCCAGAGCCGCAGGTGGTGGCCGGTGTGCCATGGGAGCAGCGGGCTGCTGCTGGTTGTGCTGCAGTGTGCAGGACTGGCCCACGGGCGGGGCCGCCATGAGGCCCGCCCGAGCCCCGTGGCTGGACCCTGCCCGCCACCTTCTGGAGGCCAGGGTGCTGCAGGCACTGCTCGCGCCCGGGGGCCACGGCCCCATCTTCGCTGGGTGTGCTGGTGTCTTCACCATTCCCCTGCCGTCTGCAGCCCGTTTAGACTGATTCCAGGCGGCGCTTGTCTTACCTCGCTGTTCAGAGGGTGTCCCCGTGGTGGGCCACAGTCCCGTCCTGTCCCCGCCAGACGGAGGGGCCTGTGAGAACTGGTTCTTGTCATTTCAGATTTAGGACTGAGCCCCGCCGTGGGTCTGATGGGTGGCTGTCTACACTTTTCATTCTAACTCTTCAACTATGTCATTCCAGAAGTTCCTGCAATATTTATTTTTTAAGCTTATTTATGTGTGTGTTTGACTTTTAAAAAAAAGTCTCCAGAATGAGAGGCAGCTGTTGTGAGGTCAGGAGTCTAAGCCTCTGTGCCGCTGGAGAAGGCAGAGGGGCTTGGTCAGAGGCTGTTCACAGTGGTCTCCACCTGGACCTGAGTCTTCATGCCGGCCACACGAGGTCCCATCTGGTCTCGTTGTCCTAAATAGAAACTTCAAGACGTGAGCAGTGGCTGGCTGCCTCCATCAGCCACTGGGAAAGGAGAAGAGTGGAGTTCTGGTGTAGCGAGCTGGTCTGTGTGAGACAACGGACACTGCTTTTTCTCAAACAGAAAAGCACGAAAGGGATCAAGGAGGAGTTCATTTTTTTTTTTTTTTTGGACAGGCAGAGTGGACAGTGAGAGAGACAGAGAGAAAGGTCTTCCTTTACCGTTGGTTCACCTTCCAGTGGCCGCTGCGGCCAGCGCACTGTGCTCATCCAAAGCCAGGAGCACTTGGCTCATCCTCCACTGCACTCCTGGGCCACAGCATAGAGAGCTGGACTGAAAGAGGAGCAACTGGGACAGAATCCGGCGCCCCGACCGGGACTAGAACCTGGTGTGCCGGCGCCGCAGGCGGAGGATTAGCCTACTGAGCCACGGCACCACCTCATTGTTTTCTATCCTAGAATTCATTCTGTAGAAAGCAGGAGAGGTTTGCAGCCCCAGAATGTGTAATAGTAATGGACCGCTTGGAAAATGAGTCTGCACTCAGGCTACTGCCTCTGCTGGTAGAACCTGCTGGGTGGGATACTTGTCAGTTCTGTGTTCAACAATGCAAAGCCATTGCAGATCCTGTAGACATTTCTCCGAAATGCAAGATTTCATCAAGTCTGTGAAGGAGAGAGAGATTTGCTCTAATTGGACACAGCCACTGACACGTAACAGTGTAACAGTCAGAGGGTTCACAATTAAAACAGGCAATCATGATTACCAGGAAAACGCTTCAGCCGAGAAAGATTTAAGTATCTGAGACGAAGAGGGGCTCTAGCCTCAGATGCTCGTGCAAATCACGCACCCACAAAGGCGGTAGAACCCACTCCATTCAGATGAGCCTGGAAGGAACTACGCTGGCCCCAGCTCAGTCGCCGCGTGGGCCGAGCTGCACCCAGTCGGCATTTATGCAGAGCTGCGTGTGCACGGCAGACTGCTAACTGTGGCATGAGTCTCTGCCGTTTTCCTCAGTTTTCAAGACAAAGTTCCCATCAAGCATTTCTCTTTTTGCACTGAATGTTTGGCCCCCATTTGAACGGAACCCCTGTTTCCATTGCATTGGTTTTCCAGCTCATGGCCTCCTGTAACAGGAGAAGTTACATTTATGATAATAGAATATTATAAATAGAGGAGCGAAAAGAATTTCCGGAAGCCTTGGAGTTCGCGTCCTTTTCCCATAAGGAAATTAAAACTGGGTGAGCTTGTCCTCCGTCCCAGGTTTGCAAGCTATACAAGACATTGCAATGGAGAACACACTCACCCTGAGCCTTCATAGTACGTAAAATGCTCTCCAGACAAAAGGGCGACTCTCTGGAAGACCCTGGACTGATGGCTCTGTGTGTGAGATCAGTGCTTCATGTGAGAACAGCCGGTGGGGCCGATCTGGCCGCCTCGTGTCTGAATTTGAAATAACTTCTTCTTCTAAGAGTAGCCAGTGTGACTGATTTTGCCCTTCCTGGTTCCTGTCCAAGGGTGGAACGCCGGGAATCTCAGAGGCCTGTCCGCCCGGCCTGGCCTCTGCACCGGTCAGTCTCACTGCTGGTTCCCGCTCCATGTTAATCCGTCCGCTCTCCTCCACTCTGCAGTCTGAGCTAGCGCTGCTGGTGCAGTTGATTGGCTAACAGACTGTCGCTGTGGTCGTCTGTGAGGCCCTGGAGGGACCCTGGCTCTGAGCAGCAGAGCCTCCCCGGGGAGCACCGTGGAGCTGTCTCCCCACTTGCACCTCACCTGGCCCACTGCCTCCCCATCCATCCCAGGCTTCCCACAACGCCAGCCCCACCAGTGTGTCTTAAAGGCCAGCCACTGGCTGTACAGTTATCAGATTGCTGTTTGCAGTCTCAGGCCTGTGAACCCAGGAGAGCTTGGGACCTGCCATACTGAAAAGGGAGCAGAACAGCCTGACTCTCCCTCTCCCCGCCCCCGACTCCCCCTCCCCATGCCCCTCCCTTTGCACCTGTCCCTGCCCCTCTCCCACTTGGAGCTTGAGCAGGGTCGGGAGGTGTTTACTCATTTATCCTCAGCTTCCCTGGGCCCATCAGGAGGGGGTCTGGCTCTCTGAAACCGCTAAGCTTAAATGGAAACATTTGCCGTTCCATCTTGACAAGAGGAGATGAGCGCTTTTCCTGTCTCCAGGTACACAAGTCTCTAAAATGCCTGGAAAGTGGGGTTCATTTCCCCATTCCCAGGAGAATGTTTACTTAGCACCTGCGGGGCCTGAGGCCGCAGAGCTCAAGGCCAGAGGCAGCGCCCACAGGCAGCAGCCCCCCTGACGGCCAGCGGGCTCCTGGGCCTCTCTCCTCTGACCTTTGCCCCTTAAGAAAAGGTGGTGGAAGCGACCAGCACGCAGAGAGAGCGTGTCATCCAAATCTGTTTCATGAATCAGTAATAAGCAGATTTTCAGAGAAAATGAACTCTTGGGAAGAGACTGAATTCCACACTCGGGGAGCAGGTTCACCACAGACCTGTGACGGTGACCTTCATCTGTGGGTCCCCGGCTCCCGAGCAAGGGCCCTTCTCTGTGACTAAACCCTGCCCCCTGGGGAGCCGCAGTGACCAGTGCTGGCCAGACCCAGAGGGCTCACCCGTTCAGCCGTTGACACGCCGCACGGCCACGGCCACGCTAGGAGGGAGGGGTCCAAGAGCGGAGCATGAAACAGAAGTGGTGGAAACACCTGTGTCCCGGACATGCGGGTGCTGTGGCGACGCTGACTGTGCCGAGGGAGTCTCAGGTGTGCGCTGGCGCCCCGGGAAGATGAGGCAGAACGAGAGCCCATCCCCCGTGCCGGGCCCCGCCCCCCCAGCGGTTACTCAGCGGCCAGCTGGGGCTCCTCACCCAGGGGTCTCGCGCTGCCCCTCGGCAGGTGGGTGGGGCCGGGGGTTAGTCCTGGGGCTCTGGGCGAGGCTCTGCGTTCTGCTTTGGCCTCCACTTCTCCAGCTGTACCAGGGACTGTCCGTAGAGTTCGTTCCTGCCGGTACGGTTCAGCTCCTCGCTGATCCCAGGTGGGACCCGCCCCGCACTGCTGTGTCCACTGGGCTGCCCGCCCCATCTCCGCCAGAGGACAGTGGGGGCTGACTGGGCGGGGGCTGTGCTGGGGTGGCTGGGACTTCTCTGCTCCCGCTGCGGTGTCAGTGTGGGAGGGGCAGGGGTGAGGCGTCCTGGGCTGTGGGGAAGGCAGGCTGCCGCCTGTCACCTCCAGAGGTTGACTGGGGCACTCTGTGTGCTTCCAGCCCCTCTTCCTGGTGTCTCTGCCCAGTGAGGAGGGCCGAGTCCCTCAGGTCATCAGTAGGCGCAAGTGCTCGTCCCACCTGCGTTCTGCGGCCTGGAACTCTGCCGTCCAGGCTGGGCCGACCTCACAGGCTGCACACAACTGCTGGCAGCGTGTGGCCCACAGATCTTAGGGAGGGGCCTGACCCCAGATTCCTGTGACGGCATCAGGGGCGGAGGGCAGGCTCAGCACACAGTGTGTGCACTCTGAGGTCCTACTGTGGCCTGCTCCTGCACGTGTGTTCCACAGCGGGCCTGTGGATTCTGTTAATGCCTGGGCCAGCTGAATTCATTCACGCGTTGTTATACCATAGGTGGATACTGAGCAGCAGTGGGCCCAACACAGGAGGGTAAAGCAGTCGGCAAAGCCAAGTGCCCACTCTGGCGGACTTTCCAGAAGTGAACAGACAAGAAGTGGGGCAGCTGCAGGTGCTGTTGGCACAGCCATGGCCCGGCGTCTGTGATGGAGACAGGGCTGGGCTGCTGCTTTGCACAAAGGATTACAAGGGGAAGAGTCGGCGTGAGCAGAGGCCTTGAACCCTGGGCCGGGGTGTGGCGAGTGAAATAGCAAGGAGGCTGGTGTGGCGGGGTGGGGTGCGGAGAGGGAGAGACGGCAACACGGTTTCCAGCAGCCTGCTGCTTGTCTCGCTGACGTGGCCCCTGGGGCGTGTCCACGTGCGGGGGTCCCGGCGTGGAAAGGTGCCTGGAGCACAGCAGAGGCTGAGGTCGCTGGTGTGCGCCGCGAGGGGGACAAGCACTTCTGTTCTGATGCTCCCAGGGAGGCTGCCTCGCACACAGCTAGGACTCGACAGACTGCCTCTGTGTCGTTTGCCACCCTTGGGCCAGGCCCAGGTAACTTCGGATGTCTGGTAGCAATTCCCCACATCTCCACAGCGCGGCGGAGCAAACTCTCTCTCGCATGACATAAGCTCCGGGACACGCAGCCCGTGAGCAGGGCTCTCAGCCGTGAGGGGACTCGGGAGCCGGGCCTCTCCCTCCTCTGTTCCTGGCTGGCCTTCCTGGGCTGCAGGGTCTCAAGACCCAGGAAGAGAAGAGGCTGGGAGGTGTGAAGCAGGTTCTAAAGGGTGTCTCCTTGGAAGGGGCAGACGCCACTTCCTCCCATATTGCTCCAAATGAGGCGGCCCTGCCTAACAAGGGATGCTGGGAGATGATGGCGTTCTCTATGCCAAGGATGAGGGGAGAAGTGGACTAACTCATCCTACGGCGCAGACTCTAAAAAGCAGTAGTCTGACACGGCCTGAGCCGAGTGCCCAACTCATGTTCAAGATTCTGGCTTTGTTGTGAAAGAAGGATGGGAGAATGCGTGACCTGTGGCTGCTCGGCGCAGGTGACTGGACACTCGGCGAGGCTGCCTGGGGTACGCAGGTGTAGACAGGCGCTCAGTGTGGCTGCAGGTCATAGCCTGGGGATTGACAGGAGGGCGGAGCCGGAGCTGTGTTGTGGAGACGGCCTCAGTGTGGAGAGAGGGACAGAGCTGTGAAGGCTGCACAGCCGTGTAAACAGCTGGCGCTGCTCGTGTGCGCTCTCACCCACGGCTGAGGGCCACACTCAGGGTGCGTGTGCTACCTTGCGATTTACAGTGGGCGTGCATCGTTCAGGGACTCACGGGCCTCGCTGGAAGTCTTACGGGAACAGAATTCTCAGGAGCATTCCAGAGGCTTCAAGGCCTGTGAAGTTTGTGGATTTCTGGTCCCAAATTCCAGAACAGGGCGCGAGCGCTCCCTTGCAGCTCTGACACCATGTGACTGCTGGTGGGGGCACGGGACAGCCTGCAGCCGTCTGCGGTGGGGAGCGGGCTCCGAGCTCTGCTCCTGGGCTCCTCCTGGGCAGTAGCACTCCCAGACGTCTTCATCACATCCGTCGGGGGCCGACCCCAGACTTCCAGCAGGAGGGTTTACTTTCGCACGTTTTCCATGAGTTGATGACCTCTTCTTCCCTGAAATGTGGCGGGGCCAGTGCTTCTCGTGTGTGGCACAGGTCCCCTGATGCACTGGGTGACAAACGGCGCTCTGGGGCCAGCACGTGAGGGAGCAGCCTGAATCAGCCTGATGCAAGGTGTCGTGTGTCTCACAGCAGAGGGAGACCGCTAGGCTGGTGTTTTCTGTTTGCATTTAGCTGCCCGCAGTCCCCCAGTGACCCACACAGCAGGAGGCGCAGCAGGGAGGGTCTGGGGTCTCCTCTCGTCCTCTGGCGTCCCCACTCTCACAAAGCCACTGACCCATTCCGCGTGACAGTGGGGAGCCCGGGGGCTGTTTGTCTTTGCAGCTGTTTGGGGATGGAAGGAGATAGTGTAGAAAGCAGCAAATAGTCTTTTCTTAAAAGATTTATTTATTTATTTGAAAGGCGGAGTTACAGAGAGAAAGGGAGAGAGAAAACACGCTCTAAAGCATTTGTTGAAGCCACAACAGAAGGAGAAAATCACAAAAGCTCTCTGTAAATCTCCATCAGCTCATGAGAATCATTCCGGTTCTTTTGGCCTTGAACAGCGCCTCGGGCCTTTGGCGGACGACAGAGTGAGGGGACGGCGGGGAGTGGCAGTCGTCCCTGAGTTCATGGCCAGCGTCAGCCACTCTTCCTGCACAGTAGCACATAGCAGTCATCCGCAGTTACTGGCCCCACCTCTCTCCCGGAGGGGAGAGCGCCTCCCCCTTCCACGCCTCCCCTGCACCTGATTATGTTGTGTCCACGCGTGCTCCGTGCTTGCAGGCGGCCAGCTACTGGTCATACGAGGATGCTAAGACCCGGGAGAGTTCTCAGTCCGCAGAGTGTCGGGTTTGCACCCTGCCAGTCTCTTCTGCACGCTGTCTCTCTCCTCACAGTCCCATGAGACAAACTGCAAAGTCTGCACTGGGCTGGCCAGGGGAGAGGTGCCGGGACAGAGAGCTCCTAGGAGCATGCGATTAAGGGAGCTCCCTGGCCCGGGCATCAGGGTGCCTTGGTGCACCTGACTTCTGGGTGCTGTAGGAGCAGCCTGCAGCTGCACCTCCGCCGTGTCCTCTCCCAACGCTGCAGGTGCCTGGCTTTTGGCTGTTGCGTGACAGATGCGAGGCTCCTTCTAAGCAGCGTCGCCCTCTGGCCTGCCCAGGGTGAGCTAGCGCGCAGTGAGACGCCGCAGATGAGACCTGTAGCCATTCCTGCTCTGCTGGGGGAGGACAGAGGCAGTCCATCAGAAGAGGAGGAAGGTCCCCATTCAGACAGTGTTAAAGATACGAATTAGGGGCTGGCGCTGTGGCGCGAGTGGGTGAAGTTCCCACTTGGGATCCCCAAATCCCTAGGACTGCCTGGCATGGTCCCACCTCCGCTTCCCATCCTGCTACCTGCTGCGGTGCCTGGAAAGACAACAGATGCCCCAAGTGCTGGGGTACCTGCCCCCCATCTGGGAGACCAGGATCCTGGTCTGCGCCCAGCCCAGCTCGGGGTATTGCAAGCATTTGGGGACTGAACCAGCAAGTGGAATCTCTCTCCTTCTCTCCCTCTCCTTGTCACTCTGCCTTTCAAATAAATAAAATATGTAAATAAGTCTTTTAAAAACGAACGATGTGAATGTAAATGCGTCTCTGTGACAGAGTGGCCTGGCCGTCGGCTCGCAGGCCGACTTCTCCCTGCTTTGTGTCGGGGAGGAAATAGCATGTCTGAGCTCTTTCAAGAATTTGGGAGCTCCAGGAAGAGCTCTGTTTTCCAGGGCCCCCACTCACCCCCAAGGTACCATCAAAGGGCCCCCACTCACCCCCAAAGTACCATCAAAGGGCCCCCACTCACCCCCGAGGTACCGTCAAAGGGCCCCCACTCACCCCCAAGGTACCGTCGAAGGGCCCCCACTCACCCCCAAGGTACCGTCGAAGGGCCCCCACTCACCCCCAAAGTACCGTTGAAGGGCCCCCACTCACCCCCAAGGTACTGTTGAAGGGCCCCCACTCACCCCCAAGGTACCGTCGAAGGGCCCCCACTCACCCCCAAAGTACCGTCGAAGATCAAGCCTGCCTGCTGCTGTGAAGTTGATCCCGATTTATTTCATGTTTGTGCAACAAAGCGTTCTGGCAGATGCTGTGTGGGTGCGAGGAACAAAGAGGAGAGAAATCATGACACAGAAAATATTTTCTGAAAACTGTCTCTTCTCCCATCAAGATGCATTTCAACAGTATGCAAATCAGGCCGTGCCATTGTACGGTAATTACGTTTCCTTAATGTTTGCACACAGCTCTTCTCTCGCCAGACTTCAATATTTTAGCAGAATAATGGTCACTTTGGAAGAAACGAGCACCCGTTATTTCTGGAAAAAGGCGGCCTCAGATAATCAAATTCAGAAAATGCAAAGAGAACACGCTTCCAACGGCTGATCTGGTTCATAGCCGCCTTTGAGAGGGAGGGAAAGGGACAGCCATCTCCACCTAGCCCTCCCCCCAAAAACCTGGAGCAGATGCAAATAAGCTCATCAGAACCATCCTAAAATGCAAATCTCTCTGACTGTGAACCTGAACTTAAAAACCCTTCCCAGGGCTGTGGGCCCTCAGGCTGGGGACTCCTGGGAGCCTATGCTACAGGAAGGGGGTTCCGAGCCAAGTACTGGATGGTTTGGGAGTTTTAGAGTAATGCTCTTGCACTAAATTAGACAAAGGTAAACAAGTTCCCTTCGTAAGGCTCTCTCCTAAACATGCAGGTCAGGGGCCGTTTCCCAGAGTCAGAAGAGAGCCAGCTCCTTGAAACAGAGCCGTTTGCACAGGGACCCTTTGGAAGTGCGTGTTCTAAGAACACTGACAACACCAACCCGGAGTGGTGTAGCCATCAGCCTGCAGCCCAGGACATCAGAGGACGTGGGTCTCACCAGGAATAAACTCCCCGGCTCCCGACTCTCACCACAGCCCTCCACCCCTCCTGCAGAAGGAGGCTGAAGCTCACTTTGTAGAAGGTTCCAGAGCTCCTGTACGGAGACCCTGTCTGTCTTGTCCTAGCTGATGCGTTTCCTAGTGAATTTAAAGTGCTGTCCGCTTCCAGGCACAGTTGGTCCCCAGCCTGGAGTTCAGCTTGATGATTTTTTTTGACTTCAGGATGGTGTGAGAGCGTGTGGTTTCAGGAGAAACTGCTGTTTGAATGTGGGTCTTTCCCCAGGTGGCGGATTTGGTCAGATCCTCCCTCTCGAGGCAGGCAGCAGCAGCTGCAGGCCCCCCGGGAGCCCAGGGGTCCCCAGGGGAAGCTGTCGGCGTGCGAGTGCCAGCAGCTGGAGGTCAGGTGTGGCCAGTGCTTTGCCGACTGTGACACTGTGACTCCCCGAAGCCAAGGAGCTCCTGTGGCTGTGTGGACCAGGAGGGTGACGTGGATAAACAGCTCTGCTCTGGTCAAGGACTGCTTTGTGGAAATCTGAGCTCTCTGTGGCTAGGAGGTCTGCTTTTTTTAAAAGAGAAAACCAGCGATACTTGTAGAATTTTTGTTGTGAAACTTCCCAATTTTTAATTATGACTAGTAGTTAAAAATTTAAAATCGAAATAAATGGCTAGAGGCATCCAGCGTCTGCCCAATCTTTCCGGAATCAGTCCAGTCCTCTGCCTCGACTGGGGGCGCCGTGCAGGGGGGAGACTCCAGGGAACCCCTGGACAGAGTCAGAGCTCAAGCGGAGGGTGGGTGTCCATCACAGCCAGGGGAGCCAAAGGTCAAAGGCCGGAGGTAGAGAGGAACAGAGCTCGGTATGCCTCCTGCTTCGTTTTTTTTTCTTTTACATTTTAATTCACTTTGAAAGACTTCTTTACTCATTTATTTATTCTCAAGGCAGAAGGGGGGGAGAGGATGAGAATGAGAGGATGAATGAGTCATCTCTGCTGGTTCACTCCTCGGTGCCTGCTCTTGCCAGGGCTGGGCTAGGCTGGTGCCGGGAGCCCGGAACTCCATGTCTGTCTCCCGTTTGGCTGTGAGGGACCCACGTAGGTGGGCCAGCATCTGCCGCCTTGGCAGGAAGCTGGATCAGAAGTGGAGGAGCTGGACTCCAAGCAGCAGCTGCGTGTGGGCGCCTCAGGCAACAGCTTAACCCTCTGGGCCATAACGCTCGCCCCTATTTCTACTAGGCTGTATTTTGTAAAGCTGCTGTACACACCTGAAAGGGAGTGGGAAAACACAGGGAGTTCTCACGGGGCCCAACCTGTACAGCCTCCCTGCCATCAACACCACGCACGCACACACGCATGTGCACACACGCCTGCACACGCATGCACACACACGCATGCATGCACAGGCGCATGCACACACACGCATGCACGTGCACATATACCTGAACACACATACACACACATGCGCACACACGCCTGCACACACATGCACACACGCATGCACACACACATGCGCACACACTCCCCGGGCCTTGTGTGTCCCGGAGCCAGGGAGGAAACCCACGCTGAGGTCAGAGGCGGCCTGCCCGTGCCTCTTCACAGTGCTGGTGGGTGTGTACTCCACGGGGAAAGGAGACGTGGCCGCTGAGGTGTTCTGGGGAGGCTCGGAGGAGGGGGCCATGGTCAGCCTGGGGGGGCGCTGTGGTCAGCCTGAGGGGGGGTGCCATGGTCAGCCTGAGGTGGGGTGCCATGGTCAGCCTGAGGTGGGCACTGTGGTCAGCCTGAGGTGGGCGCTGTGGTCAGCCTGAGGGGGGTGCTGTGGTCAGCCTGAGGAGGGCGCTGTGGTCAGCCTGAGGGGATTGATGGCGCCCAGCCTGAGGAGGGCGCTGTGGTCAGCCCTGGAGGAGGCGCTGTGGTCAGCCTGAGGTGGGGCTGTGGTCAGCCTGAGGTGGGCACTGTGGTCAGCCTGAGGTGGGGCTGTGGTCAGCCTGAGGTGGGTGCCATGGTCAGCCTGGGGGGGCCCCGCGGTCAGCCTGAGGGGGTTGATGGCGCCCAGCCTGAGGAGGGCAGGCGCTGGTTTGCAGGCATGTCCAGCGGGAGGGTGTGGCCAACATGCTCTTGGGGGCAGGGCTGCAGGCCAGGCCCTCAGGGTCTGCACTCAGGACTCTATCCCCCCTTCCCCTGGCTCATGCCAGGGCAGCTGCACCTGGCCGTCAGGGGCTTCACATGCCCATGAGCTGAATATTTTAGCTTCATAATTTCAGATTATTCCTGCTGAAATAGCCACACTGGCTCGCGGTCGGTGAACTGCACCCTGCAGAATGCTAGGGCCCAAGCAGAGGGAGGAACCAGCAGCACAGAAAAACACGGACTGTGAAGTCTGATCCAGGGGAGGTGATAGGGACTCCCGGAAGTGGGAAGTGGAGTGAACAGATACATTTATCTTGGTGCATCATTTTTTCCTGGTACATGTCGTGACCTTTTGGAAGACATCCGCCCCCTTTAGCTGCCGCTAGGTAGATATAAACGCTCGCACGCAGGTGTTTTGCTTGCATTTCAGTGTTGAGTCCTGAAATGTGGGTGACCGTGATCTCTCTAGGTGACCCTGCCCACTGCAGTGTCCTGACGAGGGCGGGCCGGACCCCAGGCCCTGTGCCCTGACGAAGGGTGTCACCTGGCGAGGATTTGGTAGAAATTTTCTTCTCATTGGTTTTTTTTAAAGATTTATTTATTTATTTAAAAGTCAGAGTTATAGAGAGAGAGAAGGAGAGGCAGAGAGAGAGAGAGAGAGAGAGACAGAGAGAGAGAGAGGTCTTCCATCCACTGGTTCACGCCCCAGTTGACCACAACAGCCAGAGCTGCGCTGATCCAAAGCCAGGAGCTTCCTCCAGGTCTCCCACGCGGGTGCAGGGGCCCAAGGACTTGGGCCATCTTCTACCGCTTTCCCAGGCCATTGCAGAGAGCTGGGTCAGAAGTGGAGCAGCCGGGACTAGAACTGGCACCCATATGGGATGTCGGCACTGCAGGCAGCGGCTTACCTGCTACGCCACAGCGCCGGCCCCCTCTCGTTGGCTTTTAAAACAGGCCTGGTTAAGAGCAGTGAAAGCAGACAAGTGCGTTCCCTCCTCAGTGTTCCCTTGGTGGGAGTGTGACAGAGAATGACAGAAAATACATGCAGAGGCTCAGTTGTGCGAAGTCTGTGGGTAGCGCCTGTCTGATGGTGCTGGCAAGGAGCCCCGCGTGTTCACACAGGGCGCCTGTGGCCAGTATGTGGGGACACCCGCCCTGGGAGGCCTGGTGTGGCCCCTGGACCTGGAGCCCTAGGTCCACTCCCGCTTCTTCAGAGTGGTCATATTGCCCACGGCTGTCCGGCTGGGCTGGGCTAGTCTGTGTACACGTGTAGAGTCTGCCTCCAGCTGCAGCCCGTCTTAGCATTATTGCCTGTGTGACACTGGAAAATCCCTTAACTTCTCGGACTCAGCTTCCTGGTTTCACTATCATGAAGCCCCTAACTCATGGGGCTGCTGCCCTCCCCTTCCCAAGCCCCACACAGCTGTCATCGGCAAGCGGCGCCACAGCCCGGCACCTGCTGACTCGGAGTCAGCGACTCTGTGTGGGGCTGGATCAAGCCTGTCACCGTTGACTGACAGAGTTTGAAAGGGTGTGATCTTTTCTGGCCCTTGTGCACAGAGGACGCGGAGGGCCAGGAAGTTGTGCACAAGGTCACACACATGGTGAACCAGTGGAGGTCGGGGTAGCTGTCCAGCTTCCAGGCCTTGAGACTCCAACATGCAGGGAGAGCATGTGAGCTGGTTTCACCCATGTCCAGAGACCCAGTGAGAGACGGGTGACCCTGCCCCGGCCCTGGTGGCTCCACTCCATGCAGAGAATCCACGATCGAGACGTGAGCCGGGGTGAATCGCTCCAGTGCCGGCACAGAGGAAGCATCACTCGCGTGAGTGCGTCTGCAGCGTGGGAATCCATGCAGGCCCTGGGGAATGAAGCCGGCGGCAGCCCGGGCTCCGAGCCTGGGAAAATCAGCTGGACAGCAGTGGGCAGGGCGGGGCACTGGAGGAGAGCGGCCTTAGCACACGGGGTATTGGCAGAGCTGTGGGCGGCCCAGAGCTGCCCTGCAGAGCCCGCCCAAGCCGGTCTCTGCATCTATTGACAGGAAGGGCAGACAACAGGAAAGGTTTTGCAGGGACAAAGGAGGAGGCGCGGGGCTGTCCTTGCCTTGAACCGGGAGGTGACCAGGAGGCCGGAGCCACAGCACAGGTGCAGGGGGGGCTGGGGTCCAGTGGAGGAGGAGCAGCAAAGGGCCAAGTTTGTTGTAGAAATGCTGTGTCCCCAAAGTGGGGGCTGTTAACCACCGCCAGGGTGTTTGGTTTTTTGTTTGTATGTTTTTTAGCTGGGTGAGAGGCAAAATGATTGTCTTAGTGGCAAAGAGGTTTTCGGGACTGAAGAATTCGGAGAATTGCGCTGGTTGTCAGTCAAATGATCGGGCAGAGGCCACAGCAATCAATGTTACTTTCTGCAGACAAGTTTAAAGAAATTTTCTCATTTTTTTAAAAAGTTCAGGCTGGCGTCACGGCTCGATAGGCACACCGGGTTCTAGTCCCGGTCGGGGCGCCAGATTCTGTCCCGGTTGCCCCTCTTCCAGGCCAGCTCTCTGCTGTGGCCAGGGAGTGCAGTGGAGGATGGCCCAAGTGCTTGGGCCCTGCACCCCATGGGAGACCAGGAGAAGCGCCTGGCTCCTGCCTTCGCATCAGCGCGGTGCGCCGGCCGCGGCGGCCATTGGAGAGTGAACCAACGGCAAAGGAAGACCTTTCTCTCTGTCTCTCTCTCTCTCACTGTCCACTCTGCCTGTCAAAAAAAAAAAAAAAAGTTCAGTAAGCATTGTCATCTGCTTTCCGTCTCCTTTGCAACGTGAGCATGTGTGTGCACGTGTGTGCTGTGTACTCCTGTCTCATCAGGAAGCCCTGCGTGTCCCCCAGGAATGTCGAGCACGCCATCTGGTGGCTAACAGATGTTTGTGCACCTGCCTTACCTCTTGGATTTTTAAGATTTCTTTATTTGAAAGGCAGATTTAGAGAGAGGGAGAGAAAAAGAGGGAGGCAGGAGGAAAGGAGGGAGACACAGAGAGACAGAGAGAAAGACAGAGATCTTCCATCCACTGGTTTTCTCCCTCAAATGGCCACAACCCCCAGAGCTGGGCCCGTCCTAAGCCCGGAACCAGGAACTTAGGTGCAGGGGCCCAAGTACTTTATCCATCCTGTGCTGCTTTCCCAGGTTCTCTAGCAGGGAACTGGATCAGAAGTGGGGCAGCCAGGCCTCAGACCAGCGCCCATATGAGATGCCAGGATCGCAGGCAGCGGCTTTACCCGTTACGCCACAGCACTGGCCCCTTACAGCTCACGTTGAGAAAGGGGCACGTTAGAGAACTGCCAGGGTCAGGGTTTCTCATGACCTTCAGGTATTAAATAAAATACGAATTCTGGTTCTATGACATGAAGGACTGGTGTGCTACATACTTGTTGCACAGTGTTTATCATGAAATGAAGGTCTATTAAAAATACAGACAGTGGAAAAACACATGTTAGAGTTACAGGCATGAGCGCATCTAAGAATGTGGAAGGCACAGAGTCACAGACCTAACACTGATGCGGTGTTCAGTCACCACGTAGGACCCTCTCGCCCCGGATTAGAGTACGTGGGTTTGAGTCTCGGCCTCTCCTCTCCTGATGCAGTTTCCTGTTAACGTACCTGGGAGGCAGCAGGTGATGGCCCAGGTGCCTGAGTCCCCGACTCTCGGTGGACCTGGGTGCAGTTCTGAATTCCTGACTTCTGCCTGCCCCAGCTCTGGCCATTGCAGGCATTTGGGGAGTGGACCAGCACAGGAAAATTTTCTCCCTCCCTCCCTCTCTCCCTCCTTCCCTCTCTCCCTCCCTCCCTCTCTCCCTCGTTCCCTCCCTCCCTCCCTCTCTCTCTCCCTCCCTCCCTCTCCCTCCCTCCCTGCCTCTCCCTCTCTCCCCCTCTCTCTCTCTCCCTCCCTGTCTCTCTCTCTCCCTCCTCTCTCTCTCCCTCCCTCCCTTCCTCCCTCCCTCCCTCCCTCTCTCTCCCTCCCTCTCTCTCCCTCCCTCTCTCTCCCACCCTCCTCCCTCCCTCCCTCTCTCTCCCTCCCTCCCTCCATCTCTCTCCCTCTCTCTCTCCATCTCTCCCTCTCTCCCTCCCTCCCTCTCTCCCTCCCTCTCTCCCTCCCTCCTCCTTCCCTCTCTCCCTCCCTCTCTCCCTCCCTCCCTCCATCTCTCTCCCTCCCTCCCTCCATCTCTCTCCCTCTCTCTCTCCATCTCTCCCTCTCTCCCTCTCTCCCTCCCTCCCTCTCTCCCTCTCTCTCTCCCTCCCTCCTCCTTCCCTCTCTCCCTCCCTCCCTCCCTCCCTGGTGAGTGGTGACCACTGTGGAGGTGTCCCTGTTCTCCCCGGGAGCAGCATCAGGCCCCACCCTCTCTCCAGCCCCCCGGGTCTCTCCCAGCCCCTGTCACATCATCTGTTTCCTTCCCGGCTTTGCTGACCATGCTGCAGCCCCGGTGCTCAGTGCTGCCCCTGGCACACAGCAGACACTCGGTGACCATTTGTCAGATGAATGGGATGGACTAGAAACCGGGGGCTGGTACAGTGACAGTGGTAAAGCCGTCACCTGCGGTGCTGGCGTCCCGCATGGACTGCCGTTGAAGACCGGGCTGCTCCACTTCCAGCCCAGCTCCCTGCTAATGCACCTGGGAAAGCAGTGGAGTTTGGCCCAAGTACTTGGTCACTGCACCCACATGGGACATCAGGAAGAAGCTCCTGGCTCCCGGATTCAGCCTGGCCCAGCCCTGGCCATCGCAGCCATTTGGGGAGTGAACCAGCAGACGGATCTCTCTCTCTCTCTAACTCTGCCTTTCATGTAACTAAAAAAAACTTTAAAAAATAATAGTGAAGATATTAGAAGATCTTCAAGCACTTAGGGGAGCGCATACATTAAAGCAGCCCCTGGGAAGTGAACTGACCTGACTCGCGGAATTCGGTGAAGTGGGTTTGGTTGCACAAGGAGCTTCAGTTCGTGGAGAGACGGAGTTAGGAGATCAGTGTGCCTTGCAGCAACAGCGGCCACTCCCACACACAGCCTTTTCCTGCGGCTCTCCAACAGCGTTCTGGGGGCCCTCCTGCGTCTCTGGGCTTCAGGGAGGGCCAGAGCTGCCGCTGTCCCCACAGGTGCACACACAGCCACCAGGCGTGGTCCCTGTCCCCACAGGTGCACACACAGCCACCAGGCGTGGTCCCTGTCCCCACAGGTGCACACACAGCCACTAGGCGTGGTCCCTGTCCCCACAGGTGCACACACAGCCACCAGGCGTGGTCCCTGTCCCCAAAGGTGCACACACAGCCACCAGGCGTGGTCCTTGTCCCCACAGGTGCACACACAGCCACTAGGCGTGGTCCCTGTCCCCACAGGTGCACACACAGCCACTAGGCGTGGTCCCCTGGGCAGGGGAACGGAAACCTGGTGCCTACCAGAGCCAGCAGACAAAGCCAGGAACGGCTGGGAGATTCCAAGGGGGGCTGCCCAGCTCCACTGGGCTGTGAGGGGACATTTAGATAACCGAGCTCAGCCTGCTGCGGGGGCCTTAAGAACCCACTGGGCTGTGGGCTTCAGGGTGGGGGACGGGAGGGCTGGGGTCTCTTCCCGGAGATGACCGTGGTGCCCCCGCAGGCATCCATGTGAGGCACCATGTGTGTGCTTTGATGTCTGACCACCGCTAGGGGTCTCTCCACACACACATGATTCTTGTCATGGAAGAACCTGTTGGATCCCAGAGGTAGGGTGGAAGGGTAGAAACTGGACTGTGTGTCGGTTTGGAGTTGAAGCTGCGTGGGTTTTGACTTGGTTTCCTATTTTCCATGTGGACAGCTAATGCGTGGGTCCCCAAGAGTCTCTTGGGAGGAAGAAAACAGGGTTCAGAGGAGCTCAGAATCCCAGTAAAGCCCTAGTGAGGTGGACGGACGGCTGTCTCCCCCCCGCCCCCCGCCCCAGCCCTTGCTGGGAAGCTCAGTACAGAAGCAGAGGTTTGCCAGCTGAATTGTATGAATTTTTGGCAGTGGGGTCCAAAATTTAAGAACCACCTGTGAAGTTGCCGAATGCTGTCACAGGCCCACCCGCTTCTGTCTCTACAGGTGGGAAGGAGCCAGGAGCCGAGAATATGCAATTTCTGATACAGATTTGCCGTAGAAGATACTTTGGAGAGCTTTGGTCTGCTGCTTTTCAGCCTGGTAAGTGCAAGGACTCTGCTTTGTTCACTGTTGATTCCCGAGTGCCTCCGACATGGACATGGTCTCTTTGCAATGCGTGACTTGTAGGTGTGGATTATGGGTGGGTGGATGGATGGACGGATAGGTAGATGGATGGGTGGATGATGGATGATGGATGGATGGATGGACGGATGGACAGATGGACAAGATTAGAAGAAAGAACTGCAAAGTTTCCAAGGTCCCAAGATCCTTGAAATTTATTCCTAAATTTCTGATCCATCATATGTTGGGGCCCACCAGCCCCCCAATTTTATGTGACCTTTATTTAAATATCACCTCCCCTTGGCAACAGAGTACTTCTGTCACTTGGGATTAAAAACGCTTTTTTTGCTAAATGGCAAACCGTCTTGACATTTCATGTACGAAGCTTTTAGCCAATTTCTGTTCTCATCCAGAATTATTCTTCCTAGGAGAAAGGACGTTTCCATCAGTGGTTTTGTGAGATAAACTGTTTCCTGGCAGTCCCGGAGACAGGTGGGGAGAGAGCCAGGCCTTGTGCCCGGAGGCCTGGGTGCGGAAGAAGGCCCTGTGCTAAGCAGTCGTGTGCACTGAGGGAGCCACACGCCTGCTGGGCCTGTTTCGTCACCCGCAGGGCGAGAGCTCCCACCAAGTGGGCCCTGCAGGTCCTGTGTGATCTGGAGCGTCATTCTGAGGTGTTTCCCCACAAGCGTCAGCCTCGGGTGTGAAAAGCAGGATTTTTTAAAGATCCCCGTTACTTCCATCATAGGTGGCAGACTGTTCCCCAAGCGTGTGCGCATCCTCACGTCCTGGGACCTGCGGCCGGGCCACCTTCTGGGGCGAGAGGACCTTGCAGATAAGGTTGGGCAAAGAGCCTTGTGATGGGGCGGGCATCCCGGGTTACCCAGGCGGCCCCATCAGTCGCACATCCCTAAAAGCAGAGAGCTCTCCCAGCTGCAGGCCCGGAGGGAGATGGAAGAACGGAGGCGGAGGCAGAGGGAGGCAACGTGGCTGGCTCCGTGGATGGGAGAGAGGGCCACAGGCCGTGGGCCGCGGGCAGCCTGCGGCAGCTGGGCAGGCCGGGCACCTTCTTCCCCGGAGTCCCAGGAAGGTTTGCAGCCCTGCCAGCACCTCGGTTCCAACCCCGCGAGGCCCGAGTTGGACTTTGGACCTGCAGTCTGTAAGCTGACAGATTGGTGTTGCCTGAGCTGCCCTGTTTCTTGTGGCAATTCACAAAAGCAGCCAATAGAAAAGCTCATCGGTATGTCCCAGGAGTAGACGTGTGCAGGGTTCTGTCCTTCCCACAGCTGACCAGCGGGTGGGGGCCTCCGGGAAGGGGTCCCTCAAGAGGGTGATTAGCCACGGACCCTGTCCTCCCCCAGCTCCTCACCTGTAGACATTTTGCCAAATAATTCCTCTGAAAAGTGTGCGTGTCTGTATAGAATGTGTGCCTGTGTGTGCTTACGCACATGTGTGTACATATTCAGTCATGTGCGTGCACATACATGCACACTCACTCCTCCAGCTATTTCCAGTGAGACGGCTTTTCCGGCATCCCTGGAAGAGCCACACAAGTGACCACTCGGAAAAAATGCCACTCGGGCTAAGCTCGTTGTGGTGGATAAACCCACTGCTGGTGGCACGAGGGACTCTGGCCTGCTCCTGTGTGTCCAAGAGGCTGCTGGTCTGGGCCAGAAGGCGTTGGAGGCTTAAATTAGCATCTGGGGCCGGCGCCGCGGCTCAGTAGGTTAATCCTCCGCCTGCGGCGCCAGCACCCCAGGTTCTAGTCCCGGTCGGGGCTCCGGATTCTGTCCCGGTTGCTCCTCTTCCAGGCCAGCTCTCTGCTGTGGCCCGGGAGTGCAGTGGAGGATGGCCCAAGTGCTTGGGCCCTGCACCCCATGGGAGACCAGGAGAAGCACCTGCCTCCTGCCATCGGCGGCCATTGGAGGGTGAACCAATGGCAAAGGAAGACCTTTCTCTCTGTCTCTCTCACTGTCCACTCTGTCAAAAACAACAAAACAAAACAAAAAAAATTAGCATCTGGACCACAAAAAGTTGGAGTTCCGGGCCGGGAACATCTCCCAGGCCTCCTCCTCCCTTCTGCTGACTGAGCTTAGAGGGTCAAGAGCCGCCCCAGACACTGCCAAGGTGTCCTGCAGCTGCAGACTCTTCCGGCCCAAAGGAAAGCAGCGTTAGACGGGGAGCGAGGTCACACAGCAGGGTGATGGTCACGGCGTCCTCGGGTTTGTGGTACAGGGCCGTCTTCACAGCCAGCTGGCACATCTCGTTCTAAGAGCCGCCAACCACACAGGTGCGGGGTGGAGGGCGGTGGCAGCTGGGAGGTGAGGACAACCAGCTCATGCCGGTTCAGGGTGGGCACCCCCATGTCACAATAGCAAACCCAACCTCTGTTTACAAAGGTCTACGTGGGTGAAGCCATCTGAGTCTAATACTGGAGTACCTGGGAGTAACACCCGCCTTGGGTCCTGACTCCGCCTCTCTGCTACGCAGACCTTGGGGGAAGCAGGTGATGGCCCACGTGCTTGGGTCCCCGCAGCCTTGTGGGAGACCCAGATGGACTTTCAGGCTCCTGGCATCACTTGGGGAGTGAGCCAGTAGATTGGAGCTCTGGCTGCTTCCCCCAAAAAAAATAAAAAATAATTTAATTTTTTTTATTTGACAGATAGAGGTAGACAGTGAGAGAGAGAGAGACAGAGAGAAAAGTCCTCCCTCCATTGGTTCACCCCCCAGATGGCTGCCATGGCTGGCTCTGTGCTGATCCGAAGCCAGGAGCCAGGTGCTTCCTCCTTGTCTCCCATGCGGGTGCAGGGCCCAAGCACTTGGGCCATCCTCCACTGCCTTCCCGGGCCACAGCAGGGAGCTGGACTGGAAGGGGAGCAACCAGGACAGAACTGGTGCCCCAACCAGGACAGAACCGGTGCCCATATGGGATGCCGTCGCTGCAGGCGGAGGATTAACAGAGTAAGTCACGGCGCCGACCCCTAATTTAAAATTTTTTTTAAACATTAAAAAGTCTGCCATCCACTGAGACCTAAATCCTCCAGACAATTTTGCTGTTACCTAGGTTTGTTGCATCCCCCGACGAGCGTGAGTTGAGCGCCGACGGGTGCTGGAGCCAGGAGGAAGATTCGCTGCAGTGTAGCCCCCGTTGCACACGAGGTCGGGGCGTGTCCTGGTGGCGAACCCAGGGTTTCCCAGGCTCTGCTCCTTCTCCTCTGCTCCCTGGAACAAGACCCTCAGAGCTCACAAGAAGCTTTCCAGTCTCGGCCCCATGCACGGCGGCTGCCGCCCACCAGGCTGGAACCCACGTCCTCTGTTGTGGAACCCCGGCCCGTGGCGACTCAGGACGGGGCCTGCTGCCCGGGGGCGCAGGACACAGCTTCTTCCTGGAGGCTGGGCTGGGAAGCACTGGTGATTTCCTGGAACTCTGACAGTGTAGTCACCCCAGCACCTGTGAGAGCCACACGTGGCCCACTTACTGGAGTTCACAGCCCATGACCGCGCGGCCCTGTCTGGCCTCTGGGGACGGCTTGTGGGCAGAGTCGTGAGGTGGCCGGCAACAGGGAGCAAGTGTGTGTCTGCACCCGGTCTCTCCTCTCCTCATCAAGTCACCAGGACCAGTCCTGGGAGCTCCACGGCTGTCCCAAGGCCGCCCTTCCAAACACCATCGCTGGCTCACATTCACGCCCTCGTAGGAATAGGAAACATTCAGAGAACTGAGACTTTGCCTGCGCTGGGCAGTTTCTCCAACCTTCTCTCCTGCTCTCTCTGGATTCACTCCCTGAACAGACACACTCTCAGACTTCTGTCAGCGGTACAGTCCTAGCAAAATTCATTTTCCTGTTCATTCTTCGAAGTGGAGGTGTTTCAGATGCGGGGCATCGGCATGCTGTGGGGCTCTCGGTATCTGTCTCTCTGTGCTGATTCTAACCTCATCCTAGACACGGAATGCCTGGTAGGAGCTAGGGAGCGATGTGCGGAGGGTACCACTTGCCGAGTTTGGTAAGGCTGTTCCGTACTCTTCACTTTGAAGAAGCGAGGATGAAGCGGGGCTTCTTCAGTGGCCTGAATTCTCTTTAAGACTGAGCAGTGCCTTGGAGTCACTCTAGAGGGGAGTGTCTGCTCTAGTCCACGGGCGTGCAGAGCCTAGAAGCAGGGGAGACAGCCCGGATCAGGCAGTTAGGGTTGACAAGGGTGTGCTCCCCGGTGCCAGCCACAATCCAAGGCTGTGTTTCTTGTGACGTGTTGGAAGTGCCTGCCTTGGCTGCGGTGGGGGAAGGGTGGCTGGTTGGCAGTTATCTGCCAACCTTGGCAAGCCCGACTTCTTCATTTAAAGCTGGGCAGTCTACAATCAGGCAGATTTTAAAGGACTGGCCAGAGTCGGCCATCTGGTCAAACAGGACTGGCCATCACTGTTCCTGCCATACCACCATGGCTCTACAATTAGCAACACACAACTTGTAGACAATAAGAAACTACAGGATGGTTTTTTGGTGCCTAAAAATTTTGGCAGGAAAAAAAGTAGTCAACTAAGCTGAAAATATATTAGGATGGTGATATACTTTACCTAGAAAATTGGTGATAATCCATTGAATATTTTTTTAAAGATTTATTTATTTATTTGAAAGGTAGAGTTACAGTAGGCAGAAGCAGAGAGAGAGAAAGATCTTGTATCTACTGGTTCATTCCCCAAATGGCTGCAATGGCTGGAGCTGCGCTGATCCAAATCCAGGGGCCAGGAGCTTCTTCTGGGTCTCCCACATGGGTGCAGGGGCCCAAGGACTTGAGCCATATTCCACTGCTTTCCCAGGCACATTAGCTGGGAGCTGGATTGGAAGTGGAGGAGCCAGGACTCAAAGCAGTGCCCATATGGGATGCCAGGACTGCAGGTGACGGCTTTACCCACTACACCACAGCACCAGCCCCTTGTTGAAGATTTTAAAAGAATTTTAGAAGAATTCCTATGAGGCACCACGTAAAACACGTTTTCAGGAATTGACTTCTATGCACTCAATAGGTAAGTTTGAACATTTTCCATATGCGAGGCACTGTGTCAGGATCACAGAATAGTATTGTGCTATTTTAAGCAAAAATCCTCCCACATCCTTTCCACAGAGGTTACTGAGCACCTGCTAGAGTCAGGCACCACCTCCGGCCCAGAGATCGCACGCCGTGTGTGACGGACGTGCCTTAGAGGCGCCGTTAGCCTGGTTGGCAGTATGTGGCCTGAGCAGTGGTGACAGCGACTTGGGTTTGTGTTGTTTTAGGTACACAGGGGACCCCAAGAGACTAAAGACCTGCAGAGGATGAACGGGAAGCTGTTTCAGAAAAAGCTTGGAGAAGGTAGGCGACTTCAGGCGTTTTGAATCCGAATATCAACGTGGAGCACACGTGCGTGGACCAGAACACACAGCCCGGGGCTCGAGCTGTGCCAGCCGTGGAGCCAACGCCCGCTCGAGCGTCAGAGATCGGAGCGTTAGCACAGGGCCCATCTTCTACCCCTCAAGCCCCTCACCTGAGCCCTGGGGCGCTGCCCCCTGCCGTGCAGCACCAGGGGCCCTTGGCTGAGTTCTCAGGCCGACGCTGACAGATTCGTGCCTGGTGTTAGGACGGGCTCCCTTTGCTGGTTGGTATTTTGTCATCACCCGTGTTCTGAGCGGCTGTGAGGCTTCCCTTGCTAGAATGGTCGTATCACACCGTCCGAAGGCACTTCAGATTCCTCTCACCCTCGAACATCTATCAAGTGCTTACGGTGAGAACTTGCCACATCCTCTCTCGCAGGCTCTGAAACAGTGGTAGGCAGTGCGTTATCAGTTTCCGCAGCCCCCTCCTGGGCGATGGGTGCTGGGCTTCTCCTGTCTGGTGACAGCTCACTCCCAGGATCAGCCTTCCCCCGTGTTCTCCCCGGCCTCTGTGGCCACCGTTCTCCTGGTCCCTTCAGTGGGGCAGCATTTGTAGATGCCCATGTGGGTGAGATTTTGCATCACTTGTCTTTCTTTCTTCACTTCACACAGTAACCTCCAGTTTCAGTTTGTTGCTGCAAAGGACAGGATTCCATCTCTTTGTCATGGCCGAAAAGTGTCCTTTCATGTAGGAATGTAACTCAGAAGGTTTGTGGCCATTAAAAAATATTGCCTTTTTCCAGTAACTTTTTGAAGGCCCCGGTCTATGAACCCCCTTTGCCTTGCTCGCTCTTCAGTGGATAAACCTTCGGCTGTTTCCATTTGTTGGCGCTTGTGGACAGTAAAACATGGGCGTGCAAGCGTCTGGTGCCCAGACCGATTTCATTTGCTCTGTTTCGTGGTTTTTTTGTTTGTTTGTTTGTTTGTTTGTTTTGACAGGCAGAGTGGACAGTGAGAGAGAGAGACAGAGAGAAAGGTCTTCCTTTGCCATTGGTTCACCCTCCAATGGCCGCCGCGGCTGGCGTGCTGTGGCCCGCGCACCGCGCTGATCCGATGGCAGGAGCCAGGTACTTATCCTGGTCTCCCATGGGGTGCAGGGCCCAAGCACTTGGGCCATCCTCCACTGCACTCCCGGGCCACAGCAGAGAGCTGGCCTGGAAGAGGGGCAACCGGGACAGAATCCGGCGCCCCGACCAGGACTAGAACCCGGTGTGCCGGCGCCGCAAGGTGGAGGATTAGCCTAGTGAGCCTCAGCGCCGGCTCATTTGCTCTGAATGCATCCCCAGTAACGGCATTGCTGGCCGAGCTGGGGGTTCTGTTGGAGATATTTATGTTGCTTCCAGAGTAGAACTGGTACAGATGCCGCTCCTGGGACCAGTCTTCTACATGCACGTAATTTAAATGCATATATTTCTGTTTTTAATTTTACTTATCTATTTTCGGCTTATTTATTTGAAAGGCAGAGTGACAGAGAAAGGGAAAGACAGATGGAGAAATCAATCTTCCATCTGTGGGTTCACTCCCAAAATGGCCACAGTTGGCAGGCACTAGGGCAGGCTGAAGCCAGGAGCCCAGGACACAGTCCAGGTGTGGCCACACAACGCAGCTCGGGGACACCAGGCCGGGCTGAGAATTGCGACTGCCCTTTCAGACCTGCCTCAGTGCAGTGGGCAGCAGCGCTGCACCTGCCCGCCTGGGCTCTGCGGCCTCACAGGCAGACCTCTGAGACCAGACTTGGAGCCAGCGCCGCAGCAGCAACGTCTGAAAACGCAGCAGCCGGCACCAGGCTGACCAGCAACAGGAGTGTCGCGGCTCCTCGGCTGTACCGAGTGCCGTAGTAAGAGCAGCCACCCAAAGCCAAGTGCAGCTGACAGCGGTGCCGCTGTGGCCTTGGTGCCACAGCTCCGTCCACAAAGCTCCGCAGTCCGCCAAAGCTCTGGGCGCTGAATACAAAACTAGTCGATGGCCAACACTAAAAATGGCATAATTTAACCTTAGGAAAAGCAAGTTTTCCTTATCCGCATTTTAGTTAGCTAATGGTGCACAGGGAAGTCTGTGGGCTGGTGTCTCCCGGAAAGACGCCCCTTCTAGGATGTGGTTACCGTCTGCCCAGGAGGACCCCCGTGGCCGCAGTGGGCTCACGCTCTACCTGGGACACACCTCCGGGACAGCAACACCCCCCTTCCCCTGCCCCTCAATCTGTGCCCCTGGCGTCTGTCTGAGAAGGTCAAGGAGCATCCGTGGACTGCCAGGAGCCAAGCACAGAGCCACACCTCTGCATGGGGGGTGGGGGGTGGGGTCTGGAGGTCAGCCAGGAGCTGTGGCACAGGGACCAGGAAGCTAGGAGGGGGTTAAGGGACACACAGTGAGTTAAGACACAGGGGCTGGCACCTCAGAGCTGGAACAGCAAAGCTGAGACCTGGATCAGCCGCCTGAGCCCCTGCTTCCCCGGGGGCGTGGCTGTGGCCATCAGGAGGGGTGGCCCAGCTGCCCGAGTGGCTGTAAACTCAGTGGAAGAACCCACAGCGTGTGTCTGTGTGTGAGGTCCAAGTACCGGTTAGCAGGTGCTTGCTGTGTGTCTGTGTGTGAGGTCTGAGTACCGGTTAGCAGGTGCTTGCTGTGTGTCTGTGTGTGAGGTCCGAGTACCGGTTAGCAGGTGCTTGCTCACGTGTGAGGCACAGAAGCAGAGTCAAGCCTTTCACACTGAGGCAGGTGTTCCCTGGGGCTTCTGGGAACCCAGGGATGCTGGGAGCAGGGAGATCACGGCGTGTCAGGAGGTTGGCGATGGCCCCAGTGCTGATCCACTCACCCACAGAGAGGGAGTCTGGACGCCAGGACTGGACCCAGGGCAGTGACGGGGTGGGGGGCTCTACTCCCACAGTAAGACGTTCTCACAGCGCCCCTGCCCCAGTGTGGCCAACACTGGTGCTGCTGTGTGTGCCTCTCATCTCAACTGCTGTTGGGACCTGTTTGGGAAAAAAATGCGACTCCTTCTAACCTTCGTTAATGTGAAAGCAATGACTTACAATTCTGTTTACCTCTAAGTGCTTATCGTTATGACACCTCGGAGACGTGGAAATTTCAAGAAGTCAGCAGAGAGGCTGGTGCTGTGGCACAGCAGGTTAAACCCGCGCCTGAGTGCCAGCATCCCGTGTGGGCGTCGCTGCTCCGCTTCTGATCCAGCTCTCCGCTGTGGCCTGGGAAAGCAGTAGAAGGTGCCCCAAGTGCTTGGGCCCCTGCACCCTCGTGGGAGACCTGGAGGAAGCTCCTGGCTCCTGGCTTCAGGTCGGCTCGGCTCCAGCCATTGGGCCATTTGGGGAGTGAACCAGCAAATGGAAGGTGTCTCTCTGTCTCTACCTCTCTCTGTAACTCTGTCTTTCAAATAAATAAATCTTAAAGAAAGAGAAAAAATTCTAGTATCCAGGGCAACAACTATTATTTTGGTTGCACATTATTTTGTCTTTGCTTTTCTTCAGATGTAGGCATACATGTTTATGTATGTGTGTATGCATGCAAATCCCATGGGGGCATCCAAAAAGCTTGTGGAAATGGAATTTAAAGAGGTTTCTCTTGGTGAAAAAAATTTGAAATCCATGCATACAAGGCATCATCAAAAACTTCACAGAAAATGCATATTATGAAAAAATGATCCATGGATTTCAATTTTTTGCACAAAAATTAAAGTATCTCCTAATTTCCATGAACTTTTAAAAATATTTCTTATGTACTTATTTTAAAGGCAGAGGGAGACAGAGATTCCCACCCACTGGTCACTCCCAGATGCCCTCAACAGTCAGGACTGCGTCAGTCTGAAGCCACGAGCCTGGAACTCCGTGCAGGCCTCCCACCTGGTGTGTCGCGCTGGCCTCTAATTCCTAAGTTCAGTCCCTGTGCAGTTACTCAGGTCCTGGCCTCTGGGCGGTATCACAGCGTCTTAGAGCTGTCCAGGAATCATGAAAATGCACTCCCCTTGCATCAGAGGGGCGAGGAGACCCCAGGGCATCGACCTTCACTGTCCTCATCCTTTGTTGTTTTCATTTTTATTTAGGTTTCCACGTAAGATTTCACCTGAGCCAAGCATTCACAGATTCACACAGTAGGCTTGTGAGTGTGAACTTGTCTCTGTGTGTGTGTATGTATACGTGTGTAATACAGATTCATTTATGTGCACACCAGTCTACGCACACTCACACAGGAAAGCCACTGTGACGGACATCAGTAATGCAGCCACGTTGCACGCATTCTGATCAGTCTTTTCTCCCTGCCCTCGCTGGAGCAGGCTGGGCCTGGAGTCTGGCCAGGGCTGTGTGAGTGGGAAGAAGCCCCGGAAGCCATGAGAAGTCGCATGGCACATGCTGGGGGAAGGCACCCACACGGTCACAGCCCAGGCCGGCCACCCCTCAACAGAGGCACCCAGGGGAGTCACACATCCACTGAGACTTGATTGGAGGGAAATGCATTTCCCTTGAGCATAAATGCTGGGAGGATTTTGTTATAGCAGCAAAGCCTCTCTTGGCCTGCCACTGTAAACCTTTACCCGAATCTGAGGTCACAAGGCCAGCGCACAGACCATGACAAAGCCCCACCAAGGTCACAGCTGGGACAAAGACTAGGACCCGCAGCTGCCCACTCCCTGTCCCAGGTCCGTCCCCCTGCACTGCCTCAGACGGCACCACACAGAGTTGCTCAGTGAGCTGTGAAGACTGTTCTAGAAGCCATATGCTACCCAACACGTGACTGTTTTGCAAAGTCTTCCCTACTTTCCTGTCGTGTCATGGATGGAGCAGCTGCCAAGTTTCATTCAATTCCAACAATAAGTACCATCACAAATGATCAGCTTTTGGCAAATAATCCAACCAGTCTGGGATTTCTACTGGCTCTAGGTACCTGGCAATATCACTGTAGCAGCAAAAGTTGCATTAAAGCTATTTTCTCAAATCCCAGATTATTCACCGTATTACTGAGACAGGAAAGTGAGCCATTAATGACGTGGTCGGCCCGTTGAAGCGCTGTGCCATACTGCCCCTGCCTCTGGGTTACGCCTGCTCTGAGCAGCTCTGCCTGCTGCTCTCTCCTCTAGGTCTGCGTGGGACAGACGACAGCACCCTTCACTCCCGCACAGCTCTGGAGGCTCGAGGACCTGGTGCTGCCAGGCCTGCTGCTGGGTGAGAGGGAGCCCAAGGTGAAGATGGGGGTGGGAGTGGGCGTGTCCTTGTAGACAGGCTGCTGTGAGGTGGGAAACACTTCTCCACTGGACACACAGAACCTCCTCACGGCTGCTGGAGACCTGGGACACGAGAATCCAGAATTCGTTTTATGCTTAGTGACCACAAGACTAGAACAGTTAGAAGAAACTTCAGGAAAATGACCTTTATGAAGGAACTGTGGGTGTACAAGGATGTAAATGTCCCCGGCCATGGCCTTCATTGTCACAGGATGCATGGGAACAGGATCCTGGAGCAGAGGGCGCCTGTGGCCGTGTGGTACCACAGAGTACCCCAAGCACATGTGCACATCTGGAGAGTCGGGTGGGCACGCTCTGGTGAGGATGCGGGGACAGAGCTGTCCTGTGCACATGAGGGTGCAGTCCCCCTGTCCAAACTCAAACACTGACTGGACCTCGGCTTCCTGGGACAGGAAGCTCAGGGTCTCTGGTCATCGGGGGCTGCCCCACTAAATGGGGATTGCCATGGAGTTCAGGCCAGTGGCTCTGGTGTGCGGCGCTGACGTGTGACGGCCAGACCTCACAGCAGAAGGGAATCTGAAGTCAGTGTCTGCATGTGTGCCCTTCAGTTTCTAAAGGTTGGCATTTCATTCAAAACGCAAAATAGCAAAATAGCACCAAGATGAAACACATGGTTTTTGTTTTGTTTTGTTTTGTTTTGTTTTTTGACAGGCAGAGTTAGAGAGAGAGAGACAGAGAGAAAGGTCTTCCTTCCTTTGGTTCACCCCCCAAGTAGCTGCTACAGCCGGCATGTTGCGCTGATCCGAAGCCAGGAGCCAGGTGCTTCCTCCTGGTCTCCCATGGGGTGCAGGACCCAAGTACTTGGGCCATCCTCCACTGCACTCCCTGGCCACAGCAGAGAGCTGGCCTGGAAGAGCAGCAACCGGGACAGAATCTGGTGCCCTGACCGGGACTAGAACCCGGTGTGCCGGTGCTGCAGGCAGAAGATTAGCCAAGTGAGCTGCGGCGCCGGCCCCACATGGGGGTTTGGCCCATCTTTAGAATGGTGGCAGGTTCTCCCCTACCCCTCTGTACCACCAAGGAGGAAGGACTCCTGGGGCAGGGCCCGCTGACCCTGGCAATGCTCTTGCCCTAAAGAGGAAAGAACTGGAAGATGTCTGCTGTCTGCAACGATGGATTCATCTCCTAATTCAAAATGATGACACAGCATGCTCGGAGCTGATCCAGCTTTCCCGTGGAAACCCTTTTGGGTTTCTGGTGCAGCTTGTCTGGCCTCATCCATCAAACCAAGACGGGTTTCACTCTTCACGCCACAGGAGAGGGCAGGACTGACTTCACCTGGAAGCTGGAATCTTCCGGAAGTTGTCCTCCCAGACTTCTGTGCGGTCGTCAGCCAGGGAGGGGTTGCATGGCCCATTGTCTGCAAGGGAGCATCGGGGAGGGAGGCAGGCCAGCTGTCATAGGCTGAGAGGGGACAGGCCAGGGGCTCGGCACAGTCTTCCCAGAAAACCAGAGTTCTTGACAAGGAAGAAATGAGGAGTTGCACCGAGTGGGTAGAAAACCAGTGATGTCTCCCACAACCGTGCAGTTGGTTCAGTTGTCCAAAAACCATGTTTTGGTGTTTTGAACATGAGGACTTGCCCTTGGGACCAGAGATGCTGACTCCTTCACGTTCCTGAAGGAGTGCGTGGAGCCATTCAGAAGAAAAGGGCTTGGGGTACTTTAGAAGTTGATGGATGCTTTGGAGGAGAAGGTAGCAGAGGGGCTCAGGTACGGGTGTGGCGGGGAGAGCGACCAGGACTGGATGTTGGGCAGACAGAAGAGGACAGCTTGGGGGGGGGAGGGGCAGGTTTGATCAAAGAGAGCAAGTCAGACATCTCTGTATTGTAGTCAACCAGGAAGAGAGGATCGGTTGCTTAGGGGACAGTCCCACTGTTTAAACGTTAGGAAACAGGGACAGCGGGTGGGGGTGGCTCAGCAGGCTCAGCCACCATGTGGGATGCCCACATCTCGCTGGAGCCCCACCTCTGCTTCCCGTCCAGCTTCCTGCTAATGTGCACCCAGGGCGGCGGCCAGCGATGGTTTAAATGCTTGGGTAGCTCCTAGCACGCAGACGACCGGACTGAGTTCCTGGCCCCGGGCTGCAGCCTGGGCCAGCCCCTGCCACTGCGGGCATTTCGGCGGGTAAACCAATGGATAGAAGAATTCCCCGTCTCTGTCACTCTGCCTTTCAAACAAATAAGTTTAAAAAAAATAGAGACAGAAAATACAAAAGGGGGCAGAGGTGCCTCCTCCCAGGGAGCGTGCCCCTTGCTGTTAACACTGCGGAAGCCAGACAGAGAAGGTAGGGCTCTGCACTTGCCTCTGCTCCCAGGTCATAGGTCATGGGCGCGGTGGCTGTGTGCAGGCAGAGGGAGCTCTCGAGGTGAACCGCTGCCTTCCTGCCCTCCGGCTTGCAGGGCTCGTCCATCGGCATTGCAACAAGAAATGCAGGCACCCGCGGGAGACCTCATTTCAGGGCACAATAAACGGTAACGCCATGTTTTCCTCTTTGGTCTTCAGACACAAGGTTTAATCCGAGAAAGCTGTTTGCCTAGATGTTTTAGTCGGGTGAGTTCCCGTTGTCATGGACAGCTGGAGGCCCCTGGACAGGCTGAGCCAAGCGGGAGCCGATGGTGAGGATGGTGAGTAAGGGGCAGGCAGGAAAGCAGTAGGGAGGGCAGGTGTGCAGAGGGCGGCTGGAGGGACCCCGCCCCCACCCCAGCAGGGCACAGGAGAAGGCGGGGCTTGCTGTCCCTGCCGGCCCCAGCCTCGCAGGCTCCTTTCTTGACCAGCTGCCCCTCCAGCCCAGGGTTCAGAGGTCAGGTCGGAGGCCACCTGTGGTGGTGGTGGGGGGGCTTTCTTCCTTGGAGGCTAGGAGTGGGCCGTGTGGAGAGCGCTGGGCTGAGGATGAGCTTGCTTGACCGAAATTCCACGTGGTCACATGGTCACGTAGTCAGGTGCCTGCAGACCTGGCTCCGCCCTGGCTCTCAGCCCTCCGCCCTGCATCAATGTGTGCTGCCCAGAGCCTTCGCCTTCACCCCACTGGCTCCGCATGGTCACGCGGTCCATGCCCCGTCACCCCTCCCTGAGGAAGGCCCGGGCCTCACTAGCAACCAGGGTCCCTCTGCACCCAGGGTCGCCCTCTGCACCCAGGGTCCCTCTGCACCCAGGGTCCCTCTGCACCCAGGGTCGCCCTCTGCACCCAGGGTCCCTCTGCACCCAGGGTCCCTCTCTGCACCCAGGGTCGCCCTCTGCACCCAGGGTCCCTCTCTGCACCCAGGGTCGCCCTCTGCACCCAGGGTCCCTCTCTGCACCCAGGGTCGCCCTCTGCACCCAGGGTCCCTCTGCACCCAGGGTCGCCCTCTGCACCCAGGGTCCCTCTGCACCCAGGGTCCCTCTCTGCACCCAGGGTCGCCCTCTGCACCCAGGGTCGCCCTCTGCACCCAGGGTCCCTCTCTGCACCCAGGGTCGCCCTCTGCACCCAGGGTCCCTCTGCACCCAGGGTCCCTCTCTGCACCCAGGGTCGCCCTCTGCACCCAGGGTCCCTCTCTGCACCCAGGGTCCCTCTGCACCCAGGGTCCCTCTCTGCACCCAGGGTCGCCCTCTGCACCCAGGGTCCCTCTCTGCACCCAGGGTCGCCCTCTGCACCCAGGGTCGCCCTCTGCACCCAGGGTCCCTCTCTGCACCCAGGGTCGCCCTCTGCACCCAGGGTCGCCCTCTGCACCCAGGGTCCCTCTGCACCCAGGGTCCCTCTCTGCACCCAGGGTCGCCCTCTGCACCCAGGGTCCCTCTGCACCCAGGGTCCCTCTCTGCACCCAGGGTCGCCCTCTGCACCCAGGGTCCCTCTCTGCACCCAGGGTCCCTCTGCACCCAGGGTCCCTCTCTGCACCCAGGGTCGCCCTCTGCACCCAGGGTCCCTCTCTGCACCCAGGGTCCCTCTCTGCACCCAGGGTCGCCCTCTGCACCCAGGGTCGCCCTCTGCACCCAGGGTCCCTCTCTGCACCCAGGGTCCCTCTCTGCACCCAGGGCCGCCCTCTGCACCCAGGGTCCCTCTCTGCACCCAGGGTCGCCCTCTGCACCCAGGGTCGCCCTCTGCACGCAGGGTCCCTCTCTGCACCCAGGGTCCCTCTCTGCACCCAGGGTCGCCCTCTGGACCGCAGGGTCCCTCTGGCACTGTCCCGGGCAGTCTGGTGTGCTCCTATCTTGCCCGTGGCTACAGTCGTGAAGGACCTTGTGCCAGAGGGGTCAGGAGGGCAGCAGGACCCAGGCCGGGCTCGGGACCCTCGGGCACAGCCAGCTCCGCGCTGTAACTCTGAAAAAGCGCATTTTCGGCCGTCCCAGGCGCTGGGTTCCCTCCACACGGAGCCCTGGCCAGGCTCGGGCCGGCCGCTCTGCGACGGCGTCCTCTCGGCCGTAGGGAATGACCGCAGCCCGGCCCAGTCCGGCAGTCACAGCCGCCTCCCGTCATGGCTTTCCGGGGATTGTCTCAGCAGGCCTCGTTCCTGCTGGAGCCGGCCCGGGGCCGCCATTTCCCGCCACTGCGCCTTCCCTAGGGGCAGGGCCTAGACTCCGAGCCTCCCCTTCCCCAAACCCGAGAGGCCGAGGTTCCCCAGGTCGGACCGCGCGGGGTGCACGCGGCGCCCGTGTGGACACCGCGGGGCGGACACAGGACGCGGAGGGCCCGTGTGGACACGGCGGGGGGACACAGGACGCGGAGGGCCCGTGTGGACACGGCGGGGGGACACAGGACGAGCGCCCGTGTGGACACGGCGGGGGGACACAGGACGCGGAGGGCCCGTGTGGACACGGCGGGGCGGACACAGGACGAGCGCCCGTGTGGACACGGCGGGGGGACACAGGACGCGGAGGGCCCGTGTGGACACGGCGGGGGGACACAGGACGAGCGCCCGTGTGGACACGGCGGGGGGACACAGGACGCGGAGGGTCCGTGTGGACACGGCGGGGCGGGCACAGGACGCGGAGGATCCGTGTGGACACGGCGGGGGGACACAGGACGCGGAGCGCACGTCCCCCTGGTGCCGGCAGAGGGCGCTGTGGGCGGAGCGACCGGCGCGGCCCCTCCCAGTGCGTCGCGCCCCCTCCCGGCATCCTTTGCGGGTAAACAGTCATGGCCGACGAGGAAGACGCGCAGGACGCCGCGCGCGACATGGGCAACCACCTGCCGCTACTGCCTGGTACCGCCGTGGCGGGCGGGAGCCGCGGGCCGGAGCCGCGGGGGGCCGGGGAGGCGGGGGGGCCGCGCCCAGCCCCCGAAAGCGGCGTCGGATCGGCCGCGTCCCGGGCGCCCCTCCCCTCGGGGCCGGGCCGCCTCTCGCCGCCCTGGGGTGCTCTGGGGAGGGGGCCGGGCCGCCTCCCGCCGCCCTGGGGTGCTCTGGGGAGGGGGCCGGGCCGCCTCCCGCCGCCCTGGGGTGCTCTGGGGAGGGGGCCGGGCCGCCTCCCGCCGCCCTGGGGTGCTCTGGGGAGGGGGCCGGGCCGCCTCTCGCCGCCCTGGGGTGCTCTGGGGAGGGGGCCGGGCCGCCTCTCGCCGCCCTGGGGTGCTCTGGGGAGGGGGCCGGGCCGCCTCCCGCCGCCCTGGGGTGCTCTGGGGAGGGGGCCGGGCCGCCTCTCGCCGCCCTGGGGTGCTCTGGGGAGGGGGCCGGGCCGCCTCTCGCCGCCCTGGGGTGCTCTGGGGAGGGGGCCGGCCGCCTCTCGCCGCCCTGGGGTGCTCTGGGGAGGGGGCCGGGCCGCCTCCCGCCGCCCTGGGGTGCTCTGGGGAGGGGGCCGGCCGCCTCTCGCCGCCCTGGGGTGCTCTGGGGAGGGGCCGGGCCGCCTCCCGCCGCCCTGGGGTGCTCTGGGGAGGGGGCCGGCCGCCTCCCGCCGCCCTGGGGTGCTCTGGGGAGGGGGCCGGGCCGCCTCCCGCCGCCCTGGGGTGCTCTGGGGAGGGGCCGGGCCGGCTCTGGTCCCGCTCTCCCGTCTCCGCTCTGCGGCGAGCGGCTTCCGGGGCTGGGGGCGCCAGGCCCGCTTCTCGGCGAGGGGTGCGCGGCCGGGGCGCCCCGACTCTACCACGGTCGCGCGGCCGCCGAGCCGGGGCTGCCGCCGGCGTCTCCGCCGTGTGGCCTGCGCGGACGCCCTGTGGGAGCGCAGGCCGCGGCCTGGGGGTGTACGGGGCAGCCCGTCCGTGAGGGTCCCAGCGCGGCCGAGGCCGGGCCTGGCCGCGCGGTGCCCGGGGCAGCTCGCGGAGGCTGGCGGCCGCGGCCTGCGGCATGAGTCAGCCTGGCTTCCGCGAGCCCTGCCCGACCACCCCCAGCGCTGTCGGCAGCGAGCGGCGGGGCCGCGGGGGCCGCGAAGGGAAGCCCTGAGTGTCCGAGCGGTGGCGGGTCCGTGGCGGCTGCCGGGACGGCGGAGCGAGCCGCGGCGCAGCGGGGTGGGTTTAGCGAGTTAGGAGGAAGGCGGCCTGGAGGGGGACGAGGCGCGGCCGAAGCGGGTCAGGAGTGCGTTCAGGGAGCGCTGCGCCTTCAGGCTTCGCGTTGCGGAGGTAGCGCTGGGCCGGCCGCGCAGACTCCCGCGGGAGCCGGTGCCCAGCCCTTCCGTCCGCAGAGGGGCCCCGTGCCCTGGTGAGCCTGGTGCAGTGTCGCGCCCCGACTGCCTGCCAGCTCCACCAGTGCGCTCCGCCTCTGACGAGCCCCGCGGCCGGGCAGAGGTCCGGGACGGCTCCGTGCTGCCCAAGCTGTTCCGTCGCGGACCTCGCCAGCAGGCGCAGGAGGGGCGATGGCTGTCTGTGTGGCCTCTGCTCTGTGACTTTGTGCACGGACTGTGCGGTGGGGAGAGGCCAGCCTTTCGTGGCCTCTGGCCTCTGACGACTGGGGCCGGAGACAGCCCTGTGCCTGTGGGTGTTCCGCAGCGGCTCGGCCCCTGCCTGGGACGGCCGCGGACGTCCCGGGATTTCCCACTCGTTTCTTGAATTTTGCGTGAGGGACAAACCCCCACCCCCAAACCCAGAGCGAGAATCCCAGGTCTGGACTAGGAAGCTTGGCCGCGTGTGGACAGGCAGGCGCCCACGAGTTCCAGAAGTTCACAGAAAACAGTGGATTTCAGAGTGCGGGGTTTGCCCGAAGTCACCTGAAGTTTTCTGTGGACAGTCTGAAGCTCCGGCTGTAAGGGCAGCCCTGTCTCCTCCCTGTCACAGCTGACGGGACGCGTTCCAGTAGACGGCCTTGCCTCTCAATGTATGAACAGGAGGACGCTTTCTGACTCGGGGCCTTTAAGCTGGTGCGCTCATGCCAGCCTCAAGTCTGACATGAAACTCCTCAGGAAAGTTCCTACAGATATTTCATGTGTGAATAATGTGGTGCTGGGCAGAGACGTGAAGGCCTCCCTGCCGGGTGGAAGGACCTCCTTTCAGTGTGAATGACGGGGTTATCCGGCGTGCTGGATTTATTTTCTTCCTTGTACGAGAACGTGTGGCTTGCTCACGCCGGCCGTTTTTCAGATGAGAGAACTGAGGTTTGCTCAGGTGTAATGCGTCATCATCTGAGGTTGGAAAGTTGATTACTGGCAGGAGAGAAGAGGAAAATGTCCTGTTCAGAGGAACTTTAAATAACTGGTGCAGTTGTAGGCGTGACCCCACTCACTCCCCTTGAGTGTCGGCTGGACCTGGTGGTCCTGTCTGAGAGCACGAGAGGAGGAGAAAGGTGACCACCCTGGAGAAACCGGGCCGGTCCTCCCTGGCCCCGCTGATGAAGGCTGGCGCCAGCAGGCACAGGGCGGGGTTTCAGCTGCCCCTCACTCTGTCCTCCTGCCCCAGACCGCCCCGCCCTGCTGCTGGGAAGTGAGCCCACAAGGCACTCAGTGCTCTGCGGAGTGCCTGGCCCCGCCCCTCAGCTGCCTCAGGGACCCGCAGACAAGCAGAGCCAGCCCAGCCCAGAGGAGGCTGGAGGGCGGAACTGGTGGAGTGGCTGTCTCGGGTGGGATCCTGGACAGAACAGGGGGATCAGGACCTCTGAATGGTGTGTTTAGCTCAGCACGTAGTGATGTGTCGCCGTGGTCCCTTAGCCGTGGCGGTGTTCCCCGTAAGGCGCTAACTGTGTGGGGAAACGGACATTCTGCACTGTCTTCACAGCTCCTGTGTGAATCTTACACTGGTTTACAGTCGGAGTCGATTAGAAAACTAGATAGTGGGGGGGGGCAGTCCATGCTGCACCCCCCCCCCCCCCGCTGCTCCGTGTGTGCAGGTGGCAGGGGTGGGTAGCGTGTAGAAGAGCCCTCTTCTCAGGAAGGAGCTCCGTGTTTGAAAGCAGCACAGCTGACCTTTTCGTGCACACAGTGTTTTTCTTATCTACTTCAGCAGAGAGTGAGGATGAAGATGAGATGGAAGTTGAAGACCAGGACAGCAAAGAAGCCAAAAAGCCAAACATCATCAATTTTGACACCAGTCTGCCGACATCCCACACGGTATGTAGCTCCGGAACGGTGGGTCTCACTGCAGCTGTGCATTCGACCGGCAGGTCCCTGAAAGCCAGAGCGTGCCCTCGGCCTCCCCGGTGTTGCCCGTGTTGCCCGGCGCTGGGAATCGGGGCTGGGCCTCGGACGCCCCCTGCGGAGCAGCGTCCCGCTGCGTCCTGCTGCCTGGGGCCTGGGAGGAGTTTGCACCGTGGTGCTGTCTGGGCAGGCGCCGTTCCTCTCCACGGGAACATTCTGTGGCCGCCTGTAGTATTTGGACTTGGAGAAGTCTCTTCTCTTCACCAAAATAGAAGACTGTGAATGAAGCCTGCTCTTGAACTTGAGTGAGGCGTGCAGAGCTGCAGGTCTCCCCTGAGTAAGAGTCGGACGCTCGTGCACCAGCTGACGGACGTGCATGTGTGTCTCCCTCCGACCGCTCTCGGTGCGGGCGGCGTCCCGCTGACACTGCGCCGCGCTGTCTTCCCCAGTACCTGGGCGCTGACATGGAGGAGTTCCACGGCCGGACCCTGCACGACGACGACAGCTGCCCGGTGATCCCGGTGCTGCCGCAGGTGGTGATGATCCTGATCCCCGGGCAGACGCTGCCGCTGCAGCTCTCGCACCCTCCGGAAGTCAGCATGGTGCGCAGCCTCATTCAGAAGGACCGCACCTTTGCCGTTCTCGCCTACAGGTGAGGCGCGGTGTGCCGACGTGCCCTCTGGGCCGGCAGCCGAGGCTGGTGGCTGCCCCTCTGGGAGAGGCTGTGTGGGGTCAGAGCTTCAGGTGCAGCTTTTCCACAAGCTCGTCTCCCCCCCTCCCTGAGGCGTCCGTCCTGAGTTTCCTTACAGACCACCTGGGGGGACGCGGACCCTCAGCGGGCACACAGGAGGCCCCCACCCCAACACGGCCCAACACACCCCAACACGGCCCAACACGGCCCAGCACAGCCCAACACGGCCCAATACACCCCAACACGGCCCAACACACCCCAACACGGCCCAGCACGGCCCAACACGCCCCAACATGGCCCAAAGCAGCCCAGCATGGCCCAACGCGGCCCAATGCGGCCCAGCACACCCCAACACGGCCCAACGCGGCCCAACACGGCCCAACACACCCCAACATAGCCCAATACACCCCAACACGGCCCAACACACCCCAACACGGCCCTACACGGCCCAACACACCCCAACACGGCCCAACACGGCCCAACACGGCCCAACACAGCCCAATACACCCCAACACAGCCCAACACGGCCCAACACAGCCCAACACGGCCCAACACACCCCAACACGGCCCTATACACCCCAACACGGCCCTACACGGCCCAACACGGCCCAACACGGCCCTGCTGGTAGAGGCGCAGAAACGCAGCTCTAACAAAGCAGAGAACGTTTGGCCTGGGAAATGGTTTAAACTCCCAGTACTAGGCCATCTGCAGTGAGTAGAAATCTGGTCTTTGCCTCAAGTATTGAGCTTTGCCGTGGTGCAGAACTGGTGAGGGCTGACCGCTCTGCGTTATTTTCCCGGGAGTGCTTGTTTTGCCAGCCTTGCGTGTTTTCAAGTCAGATGCTCACCACTGCTTTTACCGTTCACTTTGGAAGTAACGTGCAGGAGAGGGAAGCCCAGTTTGGAACCACAGCCGAGATCTACGCCTATCGAGAAGAACAGGACTTTGGCATTGAGATAGTGAAAGTGAAAGCGGTCGGCAGACAGCGGTTCAAAGTCCTGGAGCTCAGGACTCAGTCAGACGGGTAAGGAGCGCCGCCTCTGGCCTGTCTGTCTCCTGGTGTGTGGCTCTTCTCTCCCTGGGCTTCCAGCCTGGCCGTGCTTCAGCGTCCCTGGAAGTCCCCAGGCTAGAGAAGCTGAGGTGAACCCACGCTGCAGCCCAGAGAGAGGTTTAACCCGGCGAGGCTGCAGCAGGTGGCAGTGGCTTCCAGGTGATGCTCCGCTCCAGGTTTGAGAACGGCAGTGGGAGCCCAGAGGGAAGTGGCGTTTGGGATGGAGGGCTCGGTGCGGAGCGTCAGAGGCGGGAGGCCGGCGGCTGCTGAGCTGGCTGTGCCGTCTGCACGCTCAGTGCCCGGCTCAGATGCTGGCGTGGTGACCGCCCGTGAGCACTGGTCTCCGCACCAGTAAGCTTCGGCAGCCACGCTGTGCCAGCAGTTACTATTTTGGTTTTTTCACACGGTCAGGGAGAAGGGTGAGGTGTGGGTCTCCCGTGAAGTCTCGCTGCTGAGTCCTGGTGACTTGGTCTCTGGCCCATAGCCAGAGCTGAAGATCAGTCAGACCCCTGCATTGCGCGGGCAGTTTCTGAACACAAGGGAGCGCAGACTTGGTTTCTGTTTGAGCCTGAGACGTAAAAGGGGGCGAGCCACGTAAGGGCAGGAGTGTTTGCAGGATGCTTAACGCTCGTGAGTGATGGGACAGCAGACGGGGCTGGCAGCGGAGCCCAGGTGTTGCCCACATCCTTCGCTGTGCAAACCTTGGTGGCCCTGGACGCATTGTGCACCCCTGCACGGCTCAGCTGTTCAAGAGCAGGGACAGAAGTCTGTGTTCTGCAGTTAGGGCCACGTTGTTTGCTCCTGTGGATTTTACCTACAGTTCTGTTTAAGTTGTGTGTGTGTGTATTCGCACATATATGTATTTATTTATTTGAAAGAGTTAGGGAGAGAGGTCTTGCATCCGCTGGTTCACTGCCCAATGACCACAAACGCCAGGGCAGGGCCAGGCCAGAGCCAAGAGCTAGGAGCTTCATCTGGGTCTCCCTGTGGATGGCAGGGCCCAGACACTTGGGCCGTCTTCTGCGGCTTTTCCCAGGCCCTTAGCAGGGAGCTGCATCAGAAGTGGAGCAGCCAGGGCGTGAACCGGCACCCACATGGGATGCCGAGGTCTCAGGAGGTGGCTTTCCCTGCCAGGGCACAACGCTGGCCCTGCGGCTCCATTTTTGAAGTATGTTCTGTCTGCATACGTAGGTTATTCTGAATGTTCGTCACGACCGCATTCCAGAAACCACAGAGGACGGTTGACTTGGGAAGAGTGTGTTTCTCAGCATGGTGTCTGCCGTGGACAAGGTCTGGTCCGAGGCAGTGCTGGGCGGTCACCTCCGGACGCAGGTCGAGGACTACACGTTGGCCTAGTGAAGACTGGCAAGGGCTTGGTCAGCGCAGGGGCGGGGCCACGTGTCCCCATTTGAAAGGCCTCAGTGTGGGCGTGTTTCCCTGGCTCCACTGCCCTTGGGCTCCCGTGACCAGTGTCACTAGAGACAGTGAAATGAGAGAGACTGCTCTCTTCCCAGGCACCTAGGTGGTGACTGCAGCTACTGCTCTGTGCCCTGTGCAGTGCACGCACGGGTGTGTCACATGTCCACACTGTCCCTGTCTGGGGGACGCTTACTGCCACTTTCTAATCTTCGCCAAGTTGGCCTCCTCTAAATACATGGGTTTTTGGAAGAAAAAGTTAATAGGAAAATATAGAAGGATGGTAAGGAGTCCGACAGTGTTGACAGTGTCCTGTGGAGAGGAAGAGGGGTCGACATTGGATTAGGAGATGAGGATTGTGGAGAAAGTGGAATGTGGGCAGCACAGGAAGTCCGTGTGCCCTGCACATCTCAGCTGTCTGTAAGCCTGGCCCCTCGTTTCCTGGAGCTGGAGAGGCGTGTCTGAGGTGCTCTGCAGGTTGTAGCCGGCCATAGGCTGCTGCCCGTCGTCGTTCCGGTGTGGCTACAGCTCACACGTCCAGACGTCTGGTCTGTCCTTAGCGAGAGCTTCTGGAGGTAGACCTGAGATGACTGGCTGCGGAGCCCTGTGGATTCCTGTAGCTCTTTTTCCACTATCAGAGTTTCTGTCCCGAACTTGAAAGCAGATTTCTGTCTCACGTTAATGCTCATTGAAGCATTTTGTATTGCACTGGTTTTTTTTTTTAGCAGTTGTCCAAGTTATGTCATATAATCATGAAAAGAGCTGCCCTAAGCAATTTGGGGAAAAAAACAAAACTAGAATCTGTTAGAAAACCCAGCTGCTGGGAGCAGAGGCAGCTGTGCCGTGTGTATAGCCATCCTGGGTCAGGACTTGCGCCACAGCGTGCGTGAGGTCATCCTCAGGGAGTCTCAGGAGGTGGATGGGTAAAGCCAGGCGGGCCTCTTGCAACTCCTGCAGGGTGGTGTGTGCTGCACCTTAAGAGTAGGGTCATCAGGTTGTTTGTTTTCCTGTATCAGGTGAAGAAAATGGAGATTTTGGTTGTTTTTAAATACAGTAATGCAAGAACGTTTCACTACAGTCTGGACATAGTAACTTAATAAAGATTTATTAGGCAGAGTTAGAGAGAGGGAGAGACGGTGGGAGAGGTCTTCCAAACGCTGGTTCATCCCCTGAATGGCTGCTACAGCTGGAGCTGGGCAGGTCCAAAGCCAGGAGCCAGGAGCTTCTTCCCGGGGTCCCACATGGGTGCAGGTGGGCCGTCTTCCACTGCTCTCTCAGGCCATTAGTGGGGAGCTGGGTTGGAACAGGAGCGTCCAGGACGCACATGGGCACCCACAGGGGATGCTGGTGCTGCAGGCAGAGGTCCAGCCCGTTCCTCCACAGTGCTGGCCCAGGAAGGAGCTCCGGATGGAATGCAGTTAATATGTGAGTCTGATCTTGCCATGAAATTAAACCGAGGTATTGTCACACTGAGCCATTTTCATGTGATAAATAGGTGAAAATACTGGAATTTCATGTGGAAGTTCTTGTGACTGCAGATAACAAAGCCGACACTGTCAGGCTGACAGAGTCAGATTCCTGACAGTGTGTGCCCAGCTCTAGCGAGTGCCTCCTAGGGGCAGCCTTTCTGTTGGCATCAGTTCCTGACGGTGTAACTGTGTCTCGCAGAGTATCACGAGAGTGAGACCTTATAGAATCTTTAAGTAAAAAAAGGTAAAAAAAGGTCGTGCGTGTTTTGCTCCTTTGCATATTCAAGGTAAATTGTTGAGAATGAGAAAGTGACTCGTGGAAATAAACGCCACATAGCATGATCTAGTTTGTTTTGACTCATTGTGTAAATGGGTTCTTGATTTTCTCTGCCTTCTCTTTGATCCCTGGGCTGGTTGGTGTCTGAGAAAGGACGGGTGGGCAGTGGGCATAGAGGATGGAGACTGAGAGGGGTGGGATGTCTGGGATAACAGAAACCAATTTCATTTGGATTTGTTGCTGATGTTTTCTGAACCTGTGTTACATTTGTAGGCTCTGTATTTATCCAAAAAGTGAAGATCTCCCTGTCCGTTCCGCAGAGACTGAAAATCTGTACCTTAGGTTATCTGTGGTTTTGACTTTTTATCATTTATGATACAGTTATTTCTGAAAATTTCTTGTATTACAACATCAGCATTGATGAATATGTTTAAAAAGTAAAACCTTGAAAATGTTAGTACTTAGAATTACTCTCATTGTTTAGAAACGTAGAGCTTGAGTCAGTTTATCTTAAAAATGAACACCATGCTTGGTTCTCTTTATTTTAGAATCCAGCAAGCTAAAGTGCAGATTCTTCCCGAGTGTGTGTTGCCTTCAACCATGTCTGCAGTTCAGTTAGAGTCTCTCAATAAGTGCCAGATATTTCCTTCAAAGCCCGTCTCGTGGGAAGACCAGTGCTCGTATAAATGGTGGCAGAAATACCAGAAGGTGAGAAACTAACTTTTTATGCTTCCTCGTAAGTGAAGACAGCTCGCTTCTCCCCTGTGTTAAGAAAGGAACAGAAGCCGCCCCGGGGTCCAGGCCCCGCACCTTCTGTGGCAAGGTCCCGACCTCACAGCTTGTGCTCAGTGGCGTCACACAGCCTCCGGCGCGCTGCCTGTCCTGCCTCGCGGTTTGCGTTAACAGCTCAGGCTGCCGAATTCATGGGGGCCCCTGCTGAGCCCGTGTCACCCGAGGGGTGGCCGTGCAGAAGCAGAGTGCGCACCCCTTCTCTAGACCCAGAGCCAAGTGTCCTCATGGCGTTTGACGGCTCGCACACGTGGGCTGGCACAGAGGCGCTCCTGAAGAGGTCTGGGCTGGCCGCGCTATTTCCTTGTGGCGAGACCACAGCTGAGCGAGCCTCTGTCTGCTCATTGTTGAGCCCTGGGGTTTAAGCAGGAAATAGTCAGGAGTTACCGTTTCTGATTCCAGCCTGAAGGAGAAGAGCACTGGTCTCTCAAGCAGAAGAAACAGCTTTTGGAGGGTTATCTTTTCAAAATGTGAAAAGATGGCTGCCATCACAACTTAGAAATCTTGTGTTAATGGAATACTGAGGTACTGAGGGCATTAAGTTCTGATGTCAGCATCAAATCCTAAGTTTTTTTTAACTTTTGTGTTTTATTATTTTTTTAGTTAAAGGCAGAGTTGGGGGTGGGGACAGAGGCGAAGAGATGCGCCTTCTGTCCTGTGGTTCCTTCCCCACATGGCTGCACTGCTCAGCACTGAGTCAGGCTGAGCCCGCAGTCGGGAACTCCACCTGGGCCTCTCAGGTGCACGGCAGGGGCCTACGCACTTGGCGCATCTTCTGCGACCCGCCAATCTGAAGTGGAGCAGCCGGGACTTGAACCAGCAAGGCAGCGACGTAACCTGCCGCACCAGTGTCGGCTGCTAGGATCCTCACTGGATGTCAGCATAGAGAACTGGAGCAGGGTCTCTTCCTCTGGTCAGTGCACCTGCACTTTCATCCCTTGGGTTTCCAGGGAAGACGCGGCCGTGTGCTCGCTGCAGGGTGTCGGGCTGCTCCAGGTGTGCGTGTGTGTCGGCAGGCAGCTGTCACGTGTTCTGGTGTGTGTCGGTAGGCAGCTGTCACGTGGCGTAGTGCGTTTAATCCGTGTTTATGTGAGGATTCTAATAAACACGGAAGCAGACTGCGTGCAAATTCCCGGCCCACACTGAGACTCAAGCAGGGAGGGTAGGCAGAACTGACACCCGCTGAGTGTCAGGAAGCCTCTACAGCCGTGCAGTGCTGCTGTCCCAGCCCGGGCACCAGGATCTTAAACACTGCACCTGTGTGTCACAGAACACTGGGGAATCTGACTTGTCCACGATCTTTTTTTTTTTTTTTTTTTTTTAAGATTGATGTATTTCATTTGAAGTACTACAGTTCTTCCATCCGCTGGTTCTTTCCCTGAATGGCTGCGATGGCTAGAGCCGGGCCAGGCCAAAGCCAGGAGCTTCATCCAGGTCACCCACGTGGGTGGCAGGAACCCAAGCACTTGGGCCACGTTGCGCTGCTTGTCCCAGTCCACGAGCAGGGAGCAGGGAGCAGGGCTGGAAATGGAGCAGCTGGGACACAAACCGGAGCTCGTGTGGGATACCAGTGGTGGCTTTGCCCATTACGCCACAATGCCAGTCCCTCCGATAATCATTCAATTGTTTGATACCAGTTTGTCACAGCTGCTGTGTCAGTAGGTCACTCCAAGGAGTGGTGTTGGGATTTGTGAAGGCACGTGTGTTGGGCCTGGCTCACACGGCAGGACGGCTGCGTGAGGGTGTGCAGTTGCGTGTTCCAGTCACTGGGCAGTTCTGGCTGGAGGCGATGACAGTGTGACTGAGGTCGTAGCTCTCCCTCCCCAGGGCTGGGTTTAAGAATTCTCGGAGGTCTGCGCAGGTTCTGAGCACAGGGTGACGGTGACCGTGGTCACCCTGTCCTGAAGCACCTCAGCTGGCTCACCTTGCATCCAGAGTTAGCCCTCGCAGCCGCAGAGCTGAGGGACACACACAGGACAAGGTGCTCGCTCCCTCCCAGTCCTTCTGGGCTGTGGGACAGAACCCTCAGGTACTTTTGTGTGCAGAGTTGCTGAGGGCAAACGGGCTGCTAAGGGGTGCGAGAGGGGCAGATGACGTCATCCTACATAGTTTTCAGATTGTTTTTGTTGTTGGTGGTGTTTTAATTTTTTTTTTTTTTTTTTTTTTTTTTTTTTTTTTTGACAGGCAGAGTTAGAGAGAGAGGTCTTCCTTCTGTTGGTTCATCCCCCAAATGGCCACTGCGCCGATCTGAAGTCAGGAGCCAGGTGCTTATCCTGGTCTCCCATGGGGTGCAGGGCCCAAGCACTTGGGCCATCTCCGCTGCACTCCCGGGTCACAGCAGACAGCTGGCCTGGAAGAGGGGCAACCAGGACAGAATCCGGCACCCCGACCGGGACTAGAACCCGGTGTGCTGGCACCGCAGGCGGAGGATTAGCCTAGTGAGCTGCGGCACCAGCCCAGATTTAGTTTTAAAAGGGTTCTGCTGCCAAACTTTGTGTAGTTTCTGAGTTCTGAAGACTGGGATCTGGATCACACGGCCGGGAACATGGCCAGGTGTTCTGTTGTGAACTCCTGATGACCAGTGTTCTGACTGAGAGAGCACTTGGAGGCGTTCTGTGCCTCCCCGGGGGTGGCGGGTGGCCCGGGTCGTCGGGGCTCCGTGAGTAGTGTGCTGTCTCCAGGTTTGCCTCCCACTGCCGTCAGCTGGACTCCACGCTCCGCAGGCTTGGGCTCTGTGACGGAGTTTGTCGGGAGCGAGATCTCCGGCTGAGTTCGGCCTCTGCTAGAATTCACGGCAGTGTGGGGCAGTGCACACATGTCCCCATGTCTGAGGAGCAGTGCGTGGACAGGCTGGCCACCTGATTCTGGCTTGCTCAAGGCAGCAGAGTCGCCGCACAGGTTCTCAGATCCCCTTGGGACGCAGGAGTGTGTCCTGCACAGACGTGCCCAGTCAGTGCTGGCGCTCCGTGCACCACTTCTGACACTGCCGCTGGGAGCTGCACTGCTGCCCGGTGACCGAGTCGGGTCACTGAAGCTTCTAGAGGTGCTCTTGTGAGGGACAGAGGAGACTCAGGAGTCCCACGTCTCCAGTGACCAGGGAACTAGGCCACTTGGACAGGGACTCTGGACATCCTCTCTGCCTGCAGACCCTCCACCCTGTGACTGCAGTTGAAAAACCCTCTCTGCCTTCTCACCCATCACAGTGCTGTTCACTGGGTTTGCTGTAGAGATTCAGAGGGAGGAATTTACCTGAGAGACAGAGAAGGAAAGACAGGCTCTTCCTGCTCACTCCCACATCCAGCAATGGCTGGGGCTGGGAAGGGCTCACGCCAAAGCATGGAACTCATTCTTTTATTTTTTTTAAAGATTTATTTATTAATTTCAAAGGCAGATTTACAGAGAGAGGAAGCAGAGAGAGAGGTCTTCCATCCGCTGGTTCACTCCACAACTGGCTGCAAGGGCCAGAGCTGCACCAATCCGGAGCCAGGAGCCAGGAGCTTCTTCCAGGTCTCCCGTGCAGGTGCAGGGCCCCAAGAACTTGGGCGTCCTCCACTGCTTTCCCGGCCTACAGCAGAGAGTTGCATAGAACGCAGAGCAGTCAGGGCTCGAATCGGCACCCATATGGGATGCCGGCACTGTAGGGCGGGGGCTTTACTCACTGTGCCACAGCGCCAGCCCTGGGAACTCATTCCTGAGTGTCAACCACTTGAGCCGTCACTGCCACCTGCCAGGGCCTGCATAAAAGCCTGCCCTGGTCAGTGGTGTTAGCCTGTCTGCAACATGACCTCAGTGTGCCAGCGCATCCTCCCCGTGACCTCAGTGTGTGTCAGCACCCTCCCCGTGACCTCAGTGTGTGTCAGCACTGTCCCTGTGACCTCAGTGTGCCAGCGCACCCTCCCGTGGCCTCAGTGTGTGTCAGCACCCTCCCGTGACCTCAGTGTGTGTCAGCACCCTCCCTGTGACCTCAGTGTGTGCCAGCACCCTCCCCGTGACCTCAGTGTGTCAGCGCATTCTCCCCGTGACCTCAGTGTGTGTCAGCACCGTCCCTGTGACCTCAGTGTGCCAGCGCACCGTCCCTGTGACCTCAGTGTGCCAGCGCACCGTCCCTGTGACCTCAGTGTGCCAGTGCACCCTCCTGTGACCTCAGTGTGTGTCAGCACCGTCCCCGTGACCTCAGTGTGTGTCAGCACCCTCCCTGTGACCTCAGTGTGTCAGCGCACCCTCTCGTGACCTCATTGTGTGTCAGCACGCTCCCCGTGACCTCATTGTGTGTCAGCACGCTCCCCGTGACCTCATTGTGTGTCAGCACGCTCCCCGTGACCTCAGTGTGTGTCAGCACGCTCCCCGTGACCTCAGTGTGTGTCAGCACGCTCCCCGTGACCTCAGTGTGTGTCAGCACGCTCCCCGTGACCTCAGTGTGTGTCAGCACCCTCCCGTGACCTCAGTGTGTGTCAGCACCCTCCCTGTGACCTCAGTGTGTCAGCGCACCCTCCCGTGACCTCAGTGTGTGTCAGCACGCTCCCCGTGACCTCATTGTGTGTCAGCACGCTCCCCGTGACCTCAGTGTGTGTCAGCACGCTCCCCGTGACCTCAGTGTGTGTCAGCACGCTCCCCGTGACCTCAGTGTGTGTCAGCACGCTCCCCGTGACCTCATTGTGTGTCAGCACGCTCCCCGTGACCTCAGTGTGTGTCAGCACGCTCCCCGTGACCTCAGTGTGTGCCAGCACCCTCCCGACGCACCGCCTGCTTCCGCAGTGCAGAGCCCTCCCTACACCTACTCCACACAGGCCCCTGTGAGAGGGACTGGTGCTCGCTCTCTTTGGGCTCTGAGGTTACTCGCTGCTCCTGCCGGTCTGGCCCTGCTGGGCAGGGAGAGGCTGAGCCCTCGGTGGGGGGGGGGGGGGGGGGACAGTGCCCTCCCACCTGCTCTCCAGGACTTTAGAGGTTGCTCAGGGAGAGACAAAGACTGTGATTTCTTTCCTCTTCCTTGTGTGGACGGATCCATTCTGTCTGGGACGTTTCGCTCTGCACGCGATTCTTGGGTCTGTGTCAGTTCAGAGCCGTGCTGCTGTCTGGAGACTGTGCCCTGAGGAGGGCTCGTCTGACCACGTGGTCCCCACAGAGGACCCTGTGCCCAGGTGACTGGTGAAGGCAGCGGCGTGGGCGAGCTGGGTCAGAGTTCCTCCTGGTGCCCGCAGCCAGTGGTCGCCGCTTGCCTTTATCTTCGCTTCAGGAGTTCTCTGCTCAGGAGGTGTGGTGTTTCTTGCTGTGTGAAGTGCTTGGCCCACTTCCCACGCTGAGCGGGGCCCGTGGTCTCTTCTGCCACGCGGATTTCATGACTTCTCTGTGGGAAGCTCCGGTCCGTTTGGAGTCGATGCTGGTGCGTCGGGTCCATCCTGGTGCGAATCTGTTTTTTCCAGGTGGCACCCACTGCGCCATTACTGTTTTCTGAAACATCTGCCTCTGAAGTGCCGTCGAGACCCTGTGCTGAGCACCTGCTGGGCTGCACTGTGTTTGCCAAGCATCCTGCTGACAGCTGCCAGTCTCATTTTGTGACCCCCTTTCTTACATTTCCATGGCACGCAGTGATGAACTTTTCCTCACGGTTTCAATGTCTGCTTACGGTGTTTTGTTTACTTTTAAAGATTTTTTGTATTTATTTGAAAGGCAAAGTTACAGGGAGAGAGAGGGACAGAGAGAGAGGTCTTCCATCCACTGTTTTGTTCCCCAGATGGCTGCAAAGGCCAGGCTGGGCAGACCGAAGCCAGGAGCTTTTCCCTGGTCTCCTGTGTGGGTGCAGGGCCCAAGCGCTTGGGCCATCTGCTGCTGCTTCCCCAGGCACATCAGCAGGGAGTCGGGTTGGAAGTGGAGCAGCTGGGACTGCAACCGAAGCGCATATGGGATGCTGGCGTCACAGGCGGTGGCTTTACCCGCTGCGCCACAGCGCCGCTCCCTGCTGTGGTCTGCAGGTGCTAGGCTCTGAGAGCCAGGGGCTTCCTCGGGCAGGCTCTGTGTGCACCTGCCTTGAGCTGACGAGCCTCGGGGTGGGCAAAGGGCCTGTGTTGCACTTCCGTTCTTGGTGTGAAGCAGGCCTCTGGTAGAGGAAAGGAGGACGCACGCTGCTGGTGGTGACGTGTCTGGGTGCGTTCCTTCTGCCGCTAGGCTGCTGTTGGGTTTACTGACAAGGAGCGCCTGCAGTCAGCGCGCAGAGGGAATCCTGAGAGTGAGCGAGCTCTGTGCTCAGCTTTCCCTGCCACCATTCCGGCTCCCTGCACGTCACAGACCCACCTGAGGGCGCCGCACGTTTCCTGAACGCCCTCCTCGGGAGGTGGAGCTGAGGCCATGGTCATGGTGACGGCGCTTACAGGTGGGGACTGTGCTGGCTGTCATGCGGTCAGCATTGTTGCTGGGGCGGTTCTGCCCAGTGCTGTGAGTCCTGTCCCAGGTGCAGAACCCCCCTCAGTCAGCGCTGGACGCCCAAGCCACTGGTCAGCACTGACGCTGTCTTGGAGTTTTCTGTAGTAAGTCGTGGTGTTTATGGACTGGAGCGGTGTCGCTGGATTGCTAGAGCTCATCTGTGCTACCAGACACCAGACGAGAGATGCCCGCTGTGCTGAAAGCCAGCTGGGACTCGAACTCGAGACTGCTGTGGGGACTTAAGTTCTGTGTTTTTGGTGTGGTTGTCTTCGCTTTGTATGATGAGCTGAGCCAAGCACACTGCACACAGTGAGGCAGCAGTGAGCTTCTTGAATTGACGTCATCAGTTAGAGTGTCAGGGTCAATCAGGTGCGCTGTAGGGCGGAGCCTGGGACCTAGACCCAGCAGTCGCTTGCTCGCGGGCGGAAGCTGGCCCAGCCTGCACACCCTAGTCTCTTCATGGCTGGCACTCATTGATTGTTGGATGAGTTGTTTGGACATCTTTATAGTGACATAGATGTCAAGTGAAATAATTCTGTGTACTTTTCATACTACAAAAGTGATCATTCTAACAAATAAAAGTAGTTCGTAATGTCTTAATTGGGATCAGCCAGACTGAAACTGTGTGTGAGATTTTTGTCATTTTGTGATTCTCAGATTACTGAGCTGCTTCCCAGGGAAACGTGAGCTTGCAGGGCAGCAGTGTGGGTCGGGTCCCTTGTTACTTTCCTGACACCAGCGCTCCCATCTTCACGGTGGGAATGGCAGGCCGGCGGCTGTGACCCTGGGCAGGACACCCCCCCTCCCCGCCTGTTCCCACGTCTCTAAAGCGGAGGTAATCACAAGTCCAACAAGTGTTCTTGGAACTTGTTCGAAATCCTTGGGCCAGTGTCGCAGCTCACTAGGCTAATCCTCCACCTGCGGCGCCAGCACTCCGGGTTCTAGTCCCAGTTGGGGCGTCGGTTCTGTCTCAGTTGCGCCTCTTCAGTCCAGCTCTCTGCTGTGGCCAGGGAGTGCAGTGGAGGATGGCCCAAGTGCTTCGGCCCTGCAACCCATGGGAGACCAGGAGGAAGCACTTGGTTCCTGGCTTCAGATCGGCGCAGCATGCCGGCCATAGCAGCCATTTGGAGGGTGAACCAACGGAAGGAAGACTTTTCTCTCTCTCCCCCACTGTCTTAACTCTGCCTGCCAAAAAAAAAAAAAAAAAAAAAAATCCTTGGCAGATGTTAGTGGCTGCCACTGCTATGACCAGGTAGGTGTGCCCGCGTTAATTCTGTAACTGAACTGGACAGTAAGCCTTAGCATTAGATGTCTTTTGTTGGAGGTATGCAGGGCGGGCCCATGTCAGCTGGAATCACTCCTGAGCAGGTTTTGGGAGGCCACTGTGTTTTCAGATCAGTCCGTCCTCTCTGGTGTAGCAGTTTCTGAACCTCCGGAAGTAAGTTCGTGTGCCTTGAGAAGCAGCTCCAAGGTCAATACCTGGGCCTCCCCTTGCCCAGCGTCCCTGGGAAGGCTCGAGTCTGAACTTGTCATACTGTTGGCTGAGCTGGGGGAGCCCTGGGTGTGATGTGGGCGGCAGGGTGGACAGCGCCGCCCCCACCCTCCCTCTCTGCCCAGTCACTGGGGTCACACGCAGGACTAGGTCGTCCCTCTACCTGGCTGCAGCCCCCCTGCCACTCTTCTGCTCTCCTGAGTCCCTTCTGACTTTCCTCTTTGCCTCCGGTGTTGTGCCCCTCACGTGTCAGCCTTGGCACACTGTGGGATTGGGTTTTTGAGAAAACTGGACACTGTGTATTCTGGCCCATGTGGTGGTTCTGGGTTGCTGTTACAAAGGTCTCCTCGCCCACCCTGTATTCCTGATGACTGACGTCCAGGCTGTTCCCTGTTGGCTGCTCTTAATAGCACTGATGCAGTGTAGCAGTTCAGGCGTACTTTGTGTCCCTCACACTTGTCTCAGATATTTTGGTTGTTTTTGCACACCTTTATGACGCGTCATGTACCAGGAGGAAACAGACTGGAGATGTTCTGTCCACCGGGTCACTCCCAGATGTTGGCAGTGGCCAGGGCTGACCAGTCCAGTCTGATTCTCCCACACGGCAGCAGGGCCCAGGTGTCTAAGCCGTCACCTGTGCCTGTAGGTCATCAGCAGGAGCTGGGATTCACAGCGGGCTGAGCTTGGACACTGAGAGGGGTGCAGAGTCCCAAGGGGCACTGAAGCCACTGTGCCACACACCTGCCCTACACGTTTGTTCTTGGAAACTGAGCTTTGGGTTAGTTAAGATTTGTTTATTTGAATCTCAGAATTACAGAGAAGAAACTTCCATCCGCTGGTTCACTCCCCAATGGCTGGGCCAGGCAGAAGCCAGGAGCCAGAAGCGCCATCCAGGTCTCCTTTGGGTGCAAGGGCCCGAGTACACGGGCCATCTGCTACTTCCTCACACGCATTAGCAGGGAGCTGGAGCGGAAGCAGAGCAGCCAGGACTCAAATCAGTACCCATAAGGGTGCCATCGCAGCACACGGTGGCTGGGTTTCATTTTTTAAAATTTATTTTTAAGGTTTATTTTCTTGTTTGAAAGGCAGAGTTACAGCGAGCAGCGGTGGGGTGGGGTGGGTGTGTGTGTGTGTTCCATCCGCTGGTTCACTCGCCAGATGGCCGCAGCGGGTGGAGCTGCACTGATCCGAAGCCAGGAGCTTCTCCCATGTGAGTGCCGGGGCCTTCCCACTGCTCTCCCAGGCACTGCAGAGCTGGGTCCCGGCAGTCAGTGCCGCGTCCCCCGTGAGCTTACAGTGGCACCGAGAACTGCCTCTGCCCAGTGACCTCCCGGTCCTCACAGCTGTGATGCGGAGGCAGACAGAGCTAGGCAAGTGGGGTTATCCAACAAAAGTGTAGAATGTAAAAGCTTACAGAATGATGTCAATACTTGTATGCAGCTGTACGATATGGTTAAGTATTTTCAGAGATTATAAAATTAGTGTTTGTTAAGAAAGCAGTGGGGGCTGGCACTGTGGTGCAGCAGGTTAATGCCCTGGCCTGAAGCACCGGCATCCCATATGGCACCAGTTCTAGTCCCAGCTGCTCCTCTTCTGATCAGCTCTCTGCTGTGGCCTGGGAAAGCAGTAGAAGACGGTCCAGGTCCTTAGGCCCCTGCACGCACATGGGAGACCTGGAACAAGCTCCTGGCTCCGGATCAGCGCAGCTCCGGCTGTTGTGGCCATCTGGTGAGTGAACCAGCAAATGGAAGACCTTTCTCTCTTTCAAATAAATAAAATATTTAAAAAAAAAAAAAAAAAAAAAGGCAATGTTGACTAAACTGAGGGTAGCCCAGTGTTGACTAAATTGAGGGTAGCCCCGTGTGCGCAGGGGTGGCCGAGGCCTCCACTTGGGAGCCCTGTGGCTTGCTCACTGGCTCGCGTGCAGCAACCCGTCCTGGAAGCTCGCTCAGGGGCCATGTTGACCTTGACTTTGCCATGTTTCTGCTCCTTCCCCATGGGCGGCTCTGCTTGGGTACCTGGGTGTTTGGGATTGGACTGCTGTGGCCTGCAGTGTCCAGCACAGTGACACAGGTGTGTGTGTCGAGCACCAGGCTACACCATACAGCCTGGGTCTGGTGTAGGCTGTGCGAGCAGGGAGCTGTGTACACACACACACACGCTGTGCTCTTAGCATGCTGAGGCCACACCCCCCATTTGTGGTGCGGTGCTGAGCGGTTGCGTAGGTGTCAGCGTACGAATGTGCTGTTGCCAGACTTAGCCATGCTGACTTCAGGTTAGAGAACGTTCCCGTAGGTCAGTCGTTTCCTCGTGTTCTTGTTGCTACTGGACTTCTTTTTTCTCTTTTCAGAGAAAGTTTCATTGTGCAAATCTGACTTCGTGGCCTCGCTGGCTGTACTCCTTGTATGACGCTGTAAGTAAGTTTCCTTGAACGCCTGCGTCTCCGGGCATGTCGTAAGCAAGCGTGGATCACCCAGAGCTATTTTACTCTCAGAACTAACACCCTTGGTTACCTGTGAAGTAGAGCAGGCGGCACTCAGATCCTGCTGGGAACGGGGGCCCACCCTGGGTTTCTCCACAGTTGCTTGTTGTCTGTGACTTAGAGACGTCAGGGTGTTTCATGGATTTGAGATTTTGCTGGGTCAAGTGGGAATCACGCTGAGAATAAGAGGGTCCTCACGATGGTTTGGTTTTGATTTTCTCTAAACAAGTTCACTGCATTTCTGCTCCTCACTAGCCTACTGCCTGAGGCATACACAAGGGGTGGGTCCTGCACCCAAGTTACCCATGAGGCACTGCCTGTGTGCAGACTTCGCTGCAGGGCAGACGCGGGGAGGACCTGAGAAGAGTGGTGGACGCTGGGTTTGAGCTCAGGTGCCGTCCTGTATTCTGCGGCCCGGGGCAGAGTTGTTCCCTGAGCACCTGGCTGCTAGGGAGAGCAGCTCTGCTGTGTCCGCGAGGCAGCCTCCTGGGAAACTGAACAGAGGGCTCCGAGCACTTGGGACGGTGACCCTGGGCTCTGCTGGCAGCAGCTTCCGAGCCTCCCACAGACAGTGCACAGAGTCTTAGAGGACACTCACAGGCTGTCCGGGCGTCTTCAGGACCACCACGAGGAGACGCGGGTGGCTGAGGACTTGGGAGCTGAGAAGCTGATGGTCAATTCTGATAGGCTTGTGAATTTATCTTGGCTTCTTTCAAACAAGGAAACGCTTATGGATAGAATCAAGAAACAGCTCCGTGAATGGGATGAAAATCTAAAGGACGATTCTCTTCCTTCAAATCCAATCGGTATGAAGCTTGTGGTGTGTGAAATACATTGTTTTTCACGGATTCGGGAAAGCACACGCATTTCCTTTGCCAACCGAGTTAACGTGTGGTAAAGCTCGTGTGGAGTCCTCCGGCTCTTTACGGGCCAGTTCCTGGACTTCGCGATTTGTAAAATAAATCCAAATTCATGTGTAGTTTAAATGACATTTGCAAAAACAAGTGTGGGAAATTAAATGTGCATTGTGGAAGCCCTGTGAAGAGGGGGCTGTTTCCTGACTCAAACCTGTGAACTCTACCGTGTCTTCTAAGATTTTTCTTACAGAGTAGCTGCTTGTCTTCCTATCGATGATGTATTAAGAATTCAGCTCCTTAAAATCGGCAGCGCTATCCAACGACTTCGCTGTGAGCTCGACATCATGAATAAAGTGAGTGCGTGCGTGTGCGTCAGACTGTGACAGCTTACGGCTCAGCTCCCAACACACGGAGCAGCCAGCGTGAATGCACTCCCTGCCCGCGTGCACATTATCCCAGAGGGCAGTCATCCTTCAGTCTGAAAGGAGAGTGACGCAGATAGAGACGTTTTGATCAGCTGTCATTACAGGAGAATGATAATTTTCTCAACTTTGTTTTTAGTGTACTTCTCTTTGCTGTAAACAATGTCAAGAAACAGAAATCACCACCAAAAATGAAATATTCAGGTAAAGACTTTTATTTTCAGTGATTTCTGGATGTATTTCCCACATCCTGAGTATTCAGTGTTGGGCACGGTCCTCTTCCTGGTGGGTGATGGAGGGGCCTGTGCACAGGAAGTGACCCCCCACTCCCATCCTTCCTGCTGGCACTGTGGTTTGAGCAGGGCTTAGCTCTGCAGAGCCCCTGGTTCCACTGGAAGTCTAACAGCCCCGCATATCAGAGGAGAGCTGCTGACAGTGGACAGTCCAGGCTTCCGGCTCCGCTGTCATTCATTCTGGTTTCCTGTGGGTTTTTTCAGTTTATCCTTGTGCGGGCCGATGGCCGCCTACGTGAACCCCCACGGCTACGTGCACGAGACTCTCACCGTGTACAAGGCTTGCAACCTGAACCTGATTGGCCGGCCTTCTACAGAGCACAGCTGGTTTCCTGGGTAACACCTTACTGCTTTAAATCCCAGAGTGCTAAGCAGAACTGCTACAGTTATAATTAAAGACAGTGTAGGACACAGCACAGACAGCTGGACACTAGCCACGCTCCTGAAGTCAGGGAGAAGGAGGAGTGCAGCTGATGACCTTGCGACCTGGGGACCCAGTCTGTCCTCTCAGCCGTAGATGGTGGGAGGGAGGCACTTGTGACTATGCATGTAGGGCTTAAACCTCAAGTTCTCCTGTGAATACCACCATGAGGGCTGTGCAGCTAGGGGAGGACTGGCAAGGTCAGTGACCTCACGTGCCAAGACCGCAATCCAGGAGGAAAGCCCTCTTAACAAGGTGGCTCCTAATAGAAGTGGCAGGAAGTTAAGTACAGCTTAAGAGGTTTGTGGGAAAACGAAATTACACATAACAGATTGCAATACAGATGAGAAAACCTTTGGGCTCAGAGAATGCAGAGCTCCTAAATCCTCTGCAGCTCGGCTGATGCATGTAGTAGGCTTGGGATCAGAGACGTGTGTGCGTGGCTGACCGCTCTTAACTTTGCAGGTACGCCTGGACGGTTGCTCAATGCAAGATCTGTGCGAGCCACATCGGATGGAAATTCACAGCCACCAAGAAAGACATGTCGCCTCAGAAGTTCTGGGGTTTAACTCGATCCGCTCTGTTGCCCACAATCCCAGACACGGAGGATGAGCTGAGCCCAGACAGGGTGATCCTTTGCTTGTAAACAGAGGCGGTAGGGGTAAAGTCACTAACAAATTGGTGTTCGCAATCAGATCTGCTGTCTCCCCTAGAGCGTACGGTTACGTCAGCACACTTGGGACAGACAGATGCACTCCAGGCACACACGAGACCCTACCTACGTAGCTCGGGGCCGTCGTCCGGTGGGCTCTGCTGTGCTGGGCAGGAAGAGATGGCTCCGTGTTGCTGTAGACAGCCAGGGTAAGCCAGGTGCCAAGCACAAGGTGTGTCCCTTCTGGAAGGCAAGGTGACAAATGCTGTTTTAAATGGACTTCTTTTTCAGTTTCCTTTCGCTTGTCTGATACTAATTTGTAAATTTTGAAAATACTAAAGAGTAAGATATGTCATGTGAACCCCCAAATAAAGTTTCCATTTCCTGTGTTGGTTAGTGACAGCACAGCACCCGTCCCAATGACAGCCCTGTTTATTGTCTGTAAGTCAGCTGTTAAACCTGAACCTGTTCTTTGAAAGTCATGTGAAATACTGCTCTTACAGGCTGTGTCACACCCTAGCTGCTTCACACACTGACCAAAAGATCCAACCAGGAAAAATGTTGATTCAAGTACAGCATCAGGACGACACTAGATGGTCCTTTCTGCCCTCAGAAGGCTGTGCTGGGCGGCCCTGGCGGTCAGTCTGACCCTAACCCACCTGCAGTGTGCGGTACCACTTCCAGGGCTCAGTGGCCGATGCCCTCTACTAGCACCTGCTAATAAAATGTTCACTCCCTCCAACGCGCGTGTGTTACTTACAGGTGTGATTCAGACCAGCAGTCGCCCGCGGCCCCCGTTTTAGGCCCCTACAGGCAGACCTTAGAGAGACATCGATACGAAGGCACTTCAGGACGTCCCTGTCACCTGGCTGTGAGAACTGTCTGCTGCCATCAGCACTGCCTCACGCATAAGCAAACACAGCTTGTGAAAAGAGCTTGAACTTTTTGCACGGAAATAGCCCCGTACTTTGACCTGCATCTTCCCTTGAGCTTTCTGAAGCCCTCTCACACATGCCTCCTGGGATGAGGGCCGCAGCGAAGCCCCTCGTTGTTGACTTCCCTCAGGAGCCTGGACGCAGCTTGCTGGGCTCCATCCTGCTGTGGGAGCTCCCCCACGGGCACGGGGTCTCACACTCTACTTCCCTTCCAGGTTTACATCTATTGTGCAGGTGAGCTAAGAGCTCACCACACGGTGCCTACATAAGCTCAGTGGCAAACCTGAGTAAGCGTGTCAAACAAGGATCAGGTTCAGTGATGTCTGTCCCGCGAGAGGAGGCGGGCGTGCAGAACCTCGGCTCCCCAGCCGAGCGCCGGGCTGGGCAGAGAGCAAAGTGGTTCTTACCAGGCCCCTTCCGGCGGCGGGCGCCCTCAGCCTTCCGTCTTCCTGATGGAGCTGAGCAGCTCCTCCTTGTCCATCTGGTAGCCGCTCTTCTTCCACCGGGCTCGCAGCTGCTGCAGGAGCGCCCCGATCTCTCTTCCCGAGGAGACGCCCTCCTTCCTGAGGTCATGGCCGCTCACGGGGAAGGGGGGCACGGACCAGCCCCGCATCTGCTCCAGCAGCCCGTGCTCGCCCTGGTACTTGAGCAGCTCACAGACGCGCGCAGCAGCATCCGGCTCCCTGCACTGGCCACACACGAGAACGCCGCCGAGTCACGCGCTGGGGCTGCCACGGTGCACCCGCCCACCGCCCACCCACCACGGCCGCTCCCACACTGGCTGTGCACTCACGTCTATGACGAAGTCCTGGTACGGCCGCAGTGACTCGGAGCTGTCGGCTGCTCTAACTAAGTCCTTCCTGTTTTTAACTATAAACAAGCCAAGGTTCTTCTCTTCCTTTGAAATCTTCAACCTCAAATCCAGTTTGGTGACATCATCTTGTGCTTTGAATAACGAGGCCAAGACTGTCATTGGCTTCGGTGAAAAGCCTTCAACGTTCTTAGTGACTTTGTTAAATTCTTCTAAACTCGCACTGGCAGGTAAACCTGTAGGGACAGAGGCGTTTTCCACCTGTTTCTAGAGGGAACCAGTGTTTGTGCCGAAAGGCATGTGGCTGGACACAATGCTGGTCCAGTCTGCTACACCCCAAATGAACCACCGCTGCCTCCGTGCTGTCCTCTGCCGTCACGCTCAAAACCTAGAGGAGGCCAGCGCTGCGGTACGGCGGGTAAAGCTGCCGCCTGCAGTGCCGCCACCCCATATGGGCGCCAGTTCGAGTCCCGGCTGCTCTTTGCTATCGCCTGGGAAAACAGTAGAAGATGGCCCAAGTCCTTGTGCCCCTGCACCCACATGGGAGACCTGGAAAAAGCCCCTGGCTTTAGCCTGGCACAGCTCCGGCCATTGCAGCTGACTGGGGAGTGACCCAGCAGATGGAAGACCTCTCTCCCTCTGCCTCTTCCTAACAGGCCTGCCTCAGCAGGCGGCAGCGGGCACGTGGTGTCACTCGCGAGGGACCCTCTCCCGTCACCACTCCTGAGTGTGCTGCAGCACCAGGTGACAGCACCCCATCCCCAGTGTAACCTCTGAACCACCACTGTTTTGGGGGTGCTGACTGAAACCTCCCTGGAGCTTGCCTACGTGAAGCTGTTATGAACGTGCCTGAAGCACTGTGTGTGACCCCTGGACGACGCAGTGGGCAAACAGCCTTTTTAGATCACAACCTGACCCCAAAGTCTGGTGTCTTGTAAAATGTCCCATGTCGGGGCCGGCGCTGTGCCTCACTAGGTTAATCCTCTGCCTGCGGCGCCGACATCCCATATGGGCACCGGGTTCTAGTCCTGGTTGCTCCTCTTTCAGTCCAGCGCTCTGCTGTGGCCTGGGAGGGCAGTGGAGGATGGCCCAAGCCCCTGCATGGGAGACCAGAAGAGGCACCTGGCTCCTGGCTTTGGATCGGCACAGCGCCAGCCGTGGTGGCCATTTGGGGAGTGAACCAACAGAAGGACGCCCTTTCTGCCTCTCTAACTCTGCCTGTCAAAAAAAAAAAAAGTCCCACGTCCCCACTACAAATTCCTCAACTACATGACGCAGACACTGTCGACTAGTGGTTTACACGGCGGCCTCACCGATGTGCGGGGCCACGTGGAGATCGTAGATGAGGTGAACCAGGTGATGCACGTGCCTTCCGGTCAGAATCTTCTTCAGCTCCACCCAAATCCTCTCCCCAGATATTCCGGCCAGGCCGTGTGCGTTCTCTGCGATTGCTTCCAAGGTCTCGGGATCATGCTCCCCGGGTTTCTCCACGACTCTGCCGTAAAACCTACAGGAAAGCATCTTTGCGGTGACTGGCTGTTACCGAGAGAACACAGGGCGCCCTGAGCCGGCTGCTACCCCCAGGACACGTGTGCTGACACGGGGCGCCCTGAGCCGGCTGCTACCCCCAGGACACGTGTGCTGACACGGGGCGCCCTGAGCCGGCTGTTACCCACAGGACACGTGTGCTGACACGGGGCGCCCTGAGCCGGCTGCTACCCCCAGGACACGTGTGCTGACACGGGGCGCCCTGAGCTGGCTGTTACCCACAGGACACGTATGCTGACACGGGGCGCCCTGAGCCGGCTGCTACCCCCAGGACACGTGTGCTGACACGGGGCACCCTGAGCCGACTGCTACCCCTAGGATACGTGTGCTGACACGGGGTGCCCTGAGCCGGCTGCTACCCACAGGACACGGGGCGCCCTGAGCCGGCTGGTATCGACAGTTCACGTGTGCTGACACGGTGCGCCCTGAGCCGGCTGTTACCCACAGGACACATGTGCTGACACGGGGCACCCTGAGCCGGCTGTTACCCCCAGGACACGTGCGCTGACACGGGGCACCCTGAGCCGGCTGGTACCGACAGGACACGTGTGCTGACACGGGGCGCCCTGAGCACGCCCGACCACGGAGATAGCGCGCTAGACACAGACAGGATGGCTCTTCATGAGGTCAAGCACAGCACCTAACCATCCAGGTGGGGTGCACGCTCACTCCGCTGTGAGGACGCCCACATCAGAATGTCACGCAGCCCTCGGGAGGCAGGGTATGGCTCTCGTAACTAGGCTTCTGCCACCCACGTGGGAGACCTGGACTGAATTACCAACCGCAGGCTTTAGCTGGTCCCGGCCTTGGCCACTGGGGCCCCTCGAGGAGTGAACTTGTCAACAGCTTTGTCTCTACCTTTCAGATTAAATCTCTCCAACCCCTACTCTGCACCGGCCGAGTTCTACCTACGTGCCTGCGCTCGGCCACTGGCCCTGCACCACTGTGCCGTGAGGCATCAGCCGTCCCGGGCCGCCTCCCACAGCTGCGGGGCGGCAGATTCGTGCTCAGAGCACCCCACAGGGCCTGGCTGGTGGTGAGCATTCAGGCCTGGCGTCCAGTGACAGGGGAGAACAGGCGCTGGACTCACAGCTCAGCTGCAGAGGTCACGCCCACGTCTCAGAGGCCCAGCGTCCCCTGGACACAGACACTGTACCTGCACAGCAACCGTCCGGCTCCGGCGATGACGCCACAAATGCTATTTATTTGTTTTAAAGCAAGTTTTAAACATTCTTACCTGAAATATCTTAGAATCCGAAGATAATCTTCTTGTATTCTCTGTTTGGCCTGTCCAACAAATCTAACTTTCTTATTTTTTAAGTCTTCATAACCATTAAAGTAATCAAATAAGGTGCCATCAAAACCTATTCATCACAAAAGAGAGAGAGAGAATCTGTCAGCAGATAAGAATCTGAACACAGGAGAAAACCAGCTACAGTTCTTCCCTTCAGCAAGGGAGGAAGGTACAAACCAGTCACTAGCAGGAATCCTTAGCTATCCGACGCAAGATGAAATCCAAGGCTGCACTTGGAACGGCAACTAGAAAGGTTACAGCTCCCAGGACAAAGGAACATAGGCCAGACCTGGTGACCTGGGGCAAGCGAGAGGAAAACAGACCATGCGATCGCCAAGGTAACAGGAAATGAACCGGGAAGGGGCTGGTGTTGCGGCGTGGCGGGTAAAGCCCCCGCCTGCGACGCCAGCATCCCCGACGGGCACCGGCTGCTCCACTTCTGCTTCAGCTCCCTGCTACCTCGCCCAGGAAAGCAGCGGAGCATGGCTCAAGAGCTTGGGTCCCTGCCCCCGCACGTGAAGCCAGGCTGAATTTCCTGGCTCCTGGCTTCAGGCTGACCCAGGCCTAGCCACTGTGGCCATTTACGAGTGACCCAGTGGATGGAAGACCTGTCTCTCTAACTCTGCCTTTCCAATAAATAAAACAAGTCTTTAAAAATAAACAAAAACAAAAACACTCAATTACCCCAAAGCAACAAACATGGGTAAGCTTATAACTTCCTGCTTAGCCAGTTTTGCTTAGAAGCTGCAGATTCGGGTCAGCTTTGCGGCCCACTGGGTTAAGCTTCACCTGCGGTGCCAGAAGCCCACGTGGGCACTGGTTCACGCCCCAGCTCCCTCTCGCCATCTCTTCCTTCTGAATAAATACATCTTAAAGCAGACAAAAACCCTCCAGATTCAATAAGACACCAGCAGAAAATGAAGAGAAAATTAAGTCAACACAAATATGAACCCAAAGTAGCGAACCCCTAGCGGGTACTCAGCCGTCACCCACCTCCGTGAGGCCCCGCTCCTCGCTGAGCCTGCAGAGGCCAAGGTCTTTCAGCAAAGAAGAGAGAGATTTGGGGAAAAAAAATTTTAAAAAAATGAAAAAGCAAAACGAAGGGTTTGGGAAGCCACGTAACAACTACAAATGTCAAAACCATGAATGCCTGAGCCCAGACGCTTGACAACAACCCAGAGGCTGGGCTGGGCGTCAGCACTGCAGAGAACTGAGACGCGAGGACGGTGTCCTGGGAGGGGTGCGCAGCAGCCGCTGGGAAGGCTCGAGTCCGGCGGGTGCTGGACAGGGCCTGGGCCCAACAACGGCGCAGCAAACGTCAGGACAGAACCAGCGCCAGTGCGAGGAGCCCCCATCCCACTGTACTTCCAAACCATGCTGATCACACAGCGTCTCTCAGGCTGTGTTCTCGGGGAAGCCAGTCAGGACAACGTAGCTCCACCATGTCCAACAGTTCCCACTGAGCTGAACAAGCAAACGTGCACGGGTGCCCCCTCACGTGCCTAGCACCTCGTAAGCACCCAAGAACGGTGCCTGTCGTCGGTGCGGTGAGCTGAGACCCAGCCCCGGCCGACAGCCTCCCCTCCCAGGGCAGCCCCTCCTGCCCCAGCCTCACAGGGTGGTGTGCCCCCGCTTCCCTAATCCAGTCTGAAACACAGAGGGCGTGGCACCAAGGCGCCTACCGGCACGCAGCTGCTCACCACTTCATTAATCCACAGTTCACCTGACCTAGCAAGCAGGTGCCACCCTCCTGGCCAGCACACTGATTACGGCCGAATCCCAGCACTGCGGTGAGGCGGAACCTCGGCTCACACACACGCAACTGAAGGGGTGCCGATGTCACTCACCAACGCGCACCCGGACGCCACGCGAAGGGACACGTGTGCACACGGCGGGGCAAGCACAGGGACAGCACCAGGCGTGCCCGTGCCTGCACAGGTGCACACACGCGTTCCTGTCAGACACTCAGGGCTGACACGGCTGGAGGTAGCACCGTCCCACCACGCGCTCAGGCGCTGCTCTAGGCACTGAGCATTCACTCCCTTAACCCTCACGACCACCCCACCAAGGAGCGCGTCAGCACCGCCAGTGCAGCCGGTAGGTGACAGCGCAGGGACCCCCACGTGACCCACGCACGGCCCTGTCCCGCCCGAGCTGTCTCCCTTACCCAGGAACATGGAGTTGATGGTGAGGTCCCGGCGCTCAGCATCCTTCTGCCAGTCGGTGGTGAACTCCACCTCGGCGTGCCGGCCATCAGTGGTAACGTCAATGCGCAGTGTGGTGATCTCGAAGTTCTCTTCATGCAGCTGCAATCAGACACGCAGGCTGTCACCAAGCACTCTGTGGTGCCACCTGCACTCAGAAACCAAGTCTGTCTCCGCTAGGGCCTGACCGGGGGTGTCCTGCATGTCTTCTGAAGGGGAGCGTCAACCAGCCCACAACTAAGTCACACAGGAGGAGCACACAGCCAAAGACGGAGCCCACGAGGGACATTTAAACAGACACCACTGCCACCGACATCGAATCCTAAGAGCAAGGGCCTCCGACACGCGCTGTGTCCCGACTGCCCGTTCAAACCAGGCTGCTCTCTGGAACACGGCCAAGCGCAGTCTGCAAGCTCCGGGTTTCGGTTCCGGCAGCAGGTGCCGAGCAGGGAGCCGCCACTCTAGCCCACGCACGCTGCCTGTCCTGGCAAAGACGGCTGGGGAAGTCGCGTGGGCACATGACAGAGTGACACGCGTGGTCAGCCTCGACCACGAGAAGCATCTGTACACGCAGACGGACGGAGAACGTTCCAGCTGCCCAAAAGCAGGGACAGAGAGCACGGCACTTAGGGACGACAGCGGACGCCCCGGACTCCCGGCAGGAGACTGGACTCGGGACGCGGAAGCAGAGGAGGGTCACTGCACAGCCCCACACCGCTGCCCTGGTACCAGCGCTGTCTCTGATCACTACAGAAGCCCAGCCCCCCTGAGGGCAAAGCAAAGCAAACACCTGAGAGTCCCTGCTACACCTCCCCGTCCCAGTGCCTCCCGACCCAGGCAGAAACCCAGCGCTGACCCCTCTAGGAGAGCAGAGCCCCCAGTCACCAGACATGGGGCCCCAGGGACAGAGATCACGTCACAAAAAGACAAGACTCGGGGACACCAACCCGCCCCCGACTGCTCCCCCCTGACGCAGCACTCGGGGTTCTTCCCTGGCAACGGCCGCGGGGGACTGCACTTCACCCCTGCTGCAGACACCTCGCACACAGAACAGCATCAGCCACAGACCGACATTCAAGGGAAGCCAGCCAGAGACAGGAGCTGCTCAGGGGGGCCGGCCCTGGGCAGCAGTGGGTGACGGCGCCACCTGCCTGAGACGCCAGCATCCCACACGGGCAACAGCTGCAGTCCCGGCTGCTCCACTTCTGATCCAGCTCCCTGCTAATGCACCTGGGAAAGCAGAGGAGGACGGCCAAGTGCTTGGGCCCCTGCACCCACGTGGGAGACCCTGAAGGGGCTCTTGGCTCCTGGCTTCGGCCTGGCCCAGCCCTGCCATTGTAGCCATCTGGGGAGTAAACCAGCAGATCGAAAATTGATCTCTCTCTCCCTCTGCCTTTCAAATAAATAATTTTTAAAGAGATTTATTTACTTGATAAGCAGAGCTACATAGAAAGGAGGAGAGGCAGACACAGAGCAGTCTCCCATCCGTTGGTTCACTCCCCAGATGGCTGCAATGGCTGGAGCTCTGCCAATCAAAAGCCAGGAGCCAGGAGCTTCTTCCGGGTCTCCCACGTGGGTGCAGGGGCCCAAGGACTTGGGCCATCTTGCACTGCTTTCCCAGGCCACAGCAGAGAGCTGGGTCAGAAGTGGAGCAGCCAGGACTTGTCCAGTGCCCGTATGAGATGCCGGCGCTTCAGTGGTGACTTTACCCCCAACACCACAGAGATGGCCCCAAATAAATAATGAACAAAAAAAGACAAGCTCTGAGGAAGCAAACATCAAAGAAATACAGCTGATGCCCCACTGGGAATCAGACACTACACCTGACACAAGCAAAGTCAGCTTTCAAAGAAACACCACACGGAGGTCAGAGTGGACGGCACCCACGCGGGAGATGGGAAGAGGCTCCCAGCTCCGGACACATAGCTCTGGCCCTCACAGCAACGGGGATGAGCCAGCAGAGATGACCTTTCTGTCTCTCCCTCACTTTCTGTAACTCTGTCAAATGAATAAATAAAATCTTTACTAAAAATGAAAAGGATTACTGAAAAGCAGTAAGCAGAGGGTAATGCACCACCAAAAAAGAAATTTCTTTCCGTAAATGCTGTGCACACTCAGTGTGCAGGTGCACACTCACATGGAGGTGCCCTCGCATAACAGAGTGCACACTCGGCGTGCGGGTGCACACCCACATGGTGGTGCCCTCGCATAACAGAGTGCACACTCGGCGTGCGGGTGCACACTCACGGCAGCGTCCTCACATATCACAGTGCACACTTAGTATGCAGGTGCACGCTCACGGCAGCTCCATACATAACACAGTGCACACCCTGTGTGCCAGGTTCACACTCATGGCAGTGTCCTCACATAACACAGTGCACACTCAGTGTGCAGGACTCACGGCAGTGTCCTCACATAACACAGTGCACACTCACGGCAGTGTCCTCACATAACACAGTGCACACTCAGCGTACAGGGTGCACACTCAGTGTGCAGGTCCACACTCACACAACAGTGTCCTCACATAACACAGTGCACACTCGGCACACAGGGTCCACACTCACACAGCAGTGTCCTCACATATCAAAGTGCACACTCACGGCAGTGTCCTCACATATCACAGTGCACACTCAGTGTGCAGGGTGCACACTCAGTGTCCTCACATAACACAGTGCACACTCACGGCAGTGTCCTCACATAACACAGTGCACACTCAGCGTACAGGGTGCACACTCAGTGTGCAGGTCCACACTCACACAGCAGTGTCCTCACATATCACAGTGCACACTCACGGCAGTGTCCTCACATGTCACAGTGCACACTTGGCACACAGGGTCCACACTCACGGCAGTGTCCTCACATGTCACAGTGCACACTCACGGCAGTGTCCTCACATATCACAGTGCACACTCGGCACACAGGGTCCACACTCACACAGCAGTGTCCTCACATGTCACAGTGCACACTCACGGCAGTGTCCTCACACATCACAGTGCACACTCAGTGTGCAGGGTGCACACTCAGTGTCCTCACATAACACAGTGCACACTCACGGCAGTGTCCTCACATATCACAGTGCACACCCACAGCAGTGTCCTCACATAACAGTGCACACTCAGTGTGCAGGTCCACACTCACACAGCAGTGTCCTCACATGTCACAGTGCACACTCGGCACACAGGGTCCACACTCACGGCAGTGTCCTCACATGTCACAGTGCACACTCACGGCAGTGTCCTCACGTAACACAGTGCACACTCGGCACACAGGGTCCACACTCACACAGCAGTGTCCTCACATGTCACAGTGCACACTCGGCACACAGGGTCCACACTCACGGCAGTGTCCTCACATGTCACAGTGCACACTCGGCACACAGGGTCCACACTCACGGCAGTGTCCTCACATGTCACAGTGCACACTCAGTGTGCAGGGTGCACACTCGGCACACAGGGTCCACACTCACACAGCAGTGTCCTCACATGTCACAGTGCACACTCACGGCAGTGTCCTCACACATCACAGTGCACACTCAGTGTGCAGGGTGCACACTCGGCACACAGGGTCCGCAGAGCGTAAATCCGCTCAGCAGCGTCCTCGGCCCTCACCTGCTCACTTCCCACTCTGAGCCGAGCGGCTCCGTGGCACGTGCCCTACACAGGTGTGTGGCACAGCAGGCCAAAGCCCTGGTCTGCAGCGCCAGCATCCCATATGGTGCCGGTTCGAGTCCTGGCTGCTGCACTTCCAGTCCAGCTCTCTGCTATGGCCTGGGAAAGCAGAAGAACATGGCCCAGGTCCTAGGCCCTGCACCAAGGACCCTGGAAGAACCTCCCGGCTCCTGGCTTTGGATCGGTGTAGCCACAGCCATTGCGGCCATCTGGGGAGTGAACCAGCGGATCATAGACCAACTTCCCTCCCTCCCTCTCTCCCCGCCACCGCCTCTGCCCCCTCTAACCCTGCCTGTCAAACAAACGAATCTTCTGGAGACAGCAGCATCCAGCGCCGCGCAGCGTGCCGGGCCGCTCACCCTGGCCGTGACCGTGCCGTGCTTCTCCCCCTTGTTGTTGATCATGCGGACCCCGGCCGCCTGGAACATCTGCTTCATCTGCGCGGGGGTGGCGGTGGTGGCAAAGTCCACGTCCTGCGGCTTCACTCCAGCCAGCAAATCCCGCACGGCCCCGCCCGCAATCCTCAGCTCATGGTTCTCTCTGACAAACAGCTCTGCGGGACAGGAAAAGCGTGTCAGTCACAGAAGAGCTCCTAGCCCACCACACGCCCGCCTCACGGGGCCCTCTCCCAGCCACCGACACACAGCTGGAACTCAGGAGGCACCGAGTCCCTGTTAGTCACACACTAACGGTGATGAGGGGAGGAGCCTTGACCCGAGCATGGGTGTAGACAGGGATGCGGCAGGCCCACCTGTTGCAGCGTGTGCCCTGCACGTGGCTCTTCTGAGCCGTGGCTGCGAAGCCAGAGGTGGCCCAGCCCTGCGTCCTGCCCCTGCCACCCTCCAGCCGCCCCAGACGGCTCTCTTGGGACTACGCGAACTAAACAACCTCCCCCCCTCCCTCCGCACATGTCACCAGTCACAAATCGCCGACTAGCACACCCTCCCACGACGCCCAGGGTTCTCTCCGGCCTGCGGCACCCGCACAGCCAGGAACAGGGCCCAGCCTGGGTGCCCAGGCCCCTGCGCAGCACGCGGACACGGCACCCCCAGCAGGCCCGGCACCCACTCGCACTCAGCTCGCACGCCCACGCCTCCCCAGCTTCGGTGCTGTCTCCCCCACGCCTCGCCCTCTGCTCTCCTGAACCCCAGCACCCTTCTGCAGGCTCCGAGCCAGGACGAGCTGCGCCGGCGAGTCCTGCCCGCCTCCACCTCCACCCTGCAGGAAAAGCCGGCTCTCCTGCCCTCCTCCCCAGGTCCCAGCACGGGCGCTCCAAACACACCACGGAAGTGCAATCCACACATCACGGAAGTGGAATCCACACGTCACGGAAGTGGAATCCACACACCACGGAAGTGCAATCCACACATCACGGAAGTGGAATTACAACTTCGCTTTGGTGCAAACCTTGAAACCCAGGCACACAGGGGTTTTCTCCAAGTCCAGGGAATACGCACGAGGAAACCTGCACGGGAATGGGTTCCACAGCTTTGTGGTAACAAACCTCTCTCAATTCCATCTTCCACAGACTGTGCGAAGCCCCCACTAAAAGATCTTTAACGCAGGAGCCACGTCTCACACCGCAGGGGCAGGCGTTTGGTGCAGCCGTGGGGACACTGCTTGGAACGACTTCCTTCCACGCCGGCACACCTGGGGACAAGTCCCACGCCTCTGCTTCCAATCCACTGCCTGCCAATGCACATCCCGCGAGGCAGGTACCGGCACAGGTGGTCAGGCCCCCGCCAGCCCCGTGGGAGGCATGAACTGAGGTCCCAGCTCCTGGCTGCGGCCAGGCCCAGCTCTGATACTGCAGGCATCTGGGGAGTCAACCCGTACGCCTCTGCCCTTCAAATAAAACTAAAATACATAAAATTTACAATAAAATGGAAAGTCAGCTATGTCAGTGCAGAGCCTACCGCCCTGTCACTGACAGAGAGCCTGGTCCAGGGGAGACGCTGGAGTCTCAGGGCCGCCCTCACTCACCTCCCCCTCCAGGGCCACAGCAGTCTCCCTGGGTCTGGCGTCTGCAATCCAGACGCAGGGGTCTAAGTCGCAGGCAACCGAGCTACACAGCTGCCCCTCCGGCCGAGCCTCCACCGCGTCCACTCCAAGCAGCCGTAGCTGGCCTCCAGGACCAATTCCTGCCCCACCCCTGGCTAAGCTTCGCCTCACGCTCTCTCTGACCCGAGTTCTCCCGGCAGGTTCCCCTGCAGCACTGCTGGTGAGGGGCTCTCCCCAAAGCACCATCCCAACTCACTCAGGCACTCGGCCGCTGGCCGCCACCTCCCTGGTGCTGAAGCAGCCACACACAGGGACGTGGCCACACGGTCAATCCGTGCTCCACTGCGCACCACGGTCTGGCCTCTTCCTCTCGCCCTTTGTTCTCAGTGCCGCTCGTGACCACTCACGCCCCCGTCTGGCCCTGCTGGCTGGCTGCCCGACAGACATCCCAACCCCACGCTCAGTGACTGCTCGGGAAGCCTCCCTGAAGGTGAACGCCAGGGCTGCCAGCAAGCACCTGGGCGCACACGCATCGCACCAGGGGCTGCCAGCAAGCACCTGGGCGCACACGCATCACGCCAGGGCTGCCAGCAAGCACCTGGGCGCACACGCATCACGCCAGGGCTGCCAGCAAGCACCTGGGCGCAAACGCATCGCACGGAGGCTGCCCCTCCGCCTGTCTCCCCAGCACTAGGGTGCAAGTGCAGACTTACTGGCCTGTGCACCACCCTGGCCCACCTGAACGGCCATCCAGCTACCAACGAAAGCTGGGGACCCTGCCACCGAGGCACCCCCTGGAACACCCACAGCTCACCCAGGCGCCCCCTTCAAGTCCCAGTCCTGCTTCCTGCTACCGCAGACCCTGGGAGGCCGCAGGTGCCGGCCCACGCTGCTGAGCCCGACACCTGCCTGGAAGATGAGCCCAGCCCCAGGAGCTACAGGAACTGGGCCATGAATGAGTGGGTGAAGACCCTTCTAATTAAATAAATAAGCACTAAAAAATCTGCAGCAATGTTAAACCCACGTTGGAAAGTCTTTTTTGTTTGTTTTACCTTGAAATACCAGGTTTATATTCACTGGACCCCACTTTAGAAAGCAGGACGGCAGGCTGGTGTTGTGGCACAGCGCGTCAAGCCGCCGTGTGGAGAACCAGCGTCCAGCAGGAGCACTGGTTCAAGCCCTGGCTGCTCCACTTCCAATCCAGCTCCCTGCTAATCTGTCTGGGAAAGCAGCGGAAGATTCCCCAACTGTATGGGGCCCTGCCATCCAAGTGGGAGACCCGAATGGAGTTCTGGGGTCCTGGCTCAGCCTGACCCGGCCCTGGCTGCTGCGGCCACGTGGGGAGTGAGCCAGCAGATGGAGGATCTCTCCCTAACTCGGCCTTTACAACAAAGAAGAAATCTTCTAAAAAAATAAAAGAAAGAAAAAGACAACAGGATGGTCAAAGCTGAATCACAGGTAAGCACTGTTTCAAGATTCCCACGCTGGCTTCTGTGAAATAAAATTGTAGGTTCAAAGTCACTCAGCAAATTAACTGTATTTCAAAATGGAATCCAGAACTGAAAATATCTTAGTCATAGTTTTGATTAGCTCTATCATTAAACCATTTCAAAAAATACTTCACAGTTCAGGACACTTAGGGGGCCGGCACCATGGCACAGTAATCCTCCACCTGCTGCGCCAATCTGGAGCCAGGAGCTTCCTCCTGGTCTCCCATGGGGTGCAGGGCCCAAGCACTTGGGCCATCCTCCACTGCCTTCCCGGGCCACAGCAGAGAGCTGGACTGGAAGAGGAGCAGCCAGGTCTTGGAACCGTGGAACTGGCACCCACATGGGATGCTGGTGCTTCAGGCCAGGGCGTTAACCCGCTGCGCCACAGCGCCGGCCCCTCTGTCTCTTCCTCTCACTGTCTGTAACTCTACCTCTCAAAAACATACAAAAAAAATCTTAAAAAAAAAAAAAAAAAAAAAAAAGGACACTTCGATACAACTCAGTAAGGTACACACGAAGGCACTTTGAGAAGTTCATGGGCTGGCGCCGTGGCTCACTTGGTTAATCCTCCACCTGCGGCGCCAGCATCCCACTCTCTCACTCTCTGTAACTCTACCTCTCAGATAAATAAACTTAAAAAAAAAATTCATGGAAAACAGAATTGAAAAGTAAATTTCTTCTACCGCAAAAAGATTAGAAATTCACCTATAGTTCTTTCACAAAACGCACCGTCCACCTGTGAACTTCTCAGTTTCCTATCTGCCCGTGTGGCACAGCAGAAACACAGACCCAGCTTTCCAAGGACCCTGCAAGCTACACACACAGAGAACGCACCACTGAGGGCTCCCAGATTTACCTCAATTTTAAGTGTGAAACTCGAGAAACAGAAGGGAGCGAGCTTGGTTATGAACTGGGCTCCCAACTCAGACTGCCAAGGCCACAGCGCAGCTCTGCTGTCGCTGCTGGGGGTACACAGGCAGGGCCCAGGGGCCAGGGCCAGCCCCTCCTGGGGAGGGGGCCCTCAGCACAGCAGGGCCCTAGTTAGGGCCCTGTGCTCCTCCAGCGGGAGACCTGGCCTCAGCACAGCAGGGCCCGCCCTCCCGGCCACCGTGAGCTCCTTGGCAGGTGCTGTGTGGCCCCCAGCCAGGGCTGCACAGGAGCCCAGGCCCCCGCGCCTCACCTGTCAGGCTCTTCAGCCCTTCTGTGAACAGCGACTGGAACTCCGGGGACTGCACCTTCATGGTGAAGAGGCGCAGCCTGCTCCAGGTGCAGCTCAGCGCCGGCCGGTGCCAGGGCCGCAGGCACCTCAGCATCGGGGCAGTCACCGGCGTCCTCCTGCGGAACAGCGAGGGAAAGCAAGGGTCACACCTTAGGGAGAAATCCACCCGCTCGCCCAGCGACACCCGCAGGTGTCTGCCCGGAGCACCTGCCACCTGCGAGTTCCCAGTTCCCACAGCCACCCTCAGGGACCCCTCCCTCCTTCCCTCCCCCTCCCCCTGCAGATCCTGCAGGCACCACCAGGCACCCCAGGAAGGACACAGGAGGGTTCCTAAGGAGAAGCGGGCGCTGGGACTCTGGGAGAGAAAGAGGGGGGCCCAGGAGACAGATGGGCGGACAGCTGGGCTCCCGCGGGGGCCTGGAGGGGAACACAGAGTCCTGAGAGATACGGGGGTCAGGACAGGTGGGGTCCGTCGGGGGCCTGGAGGAGAACACAGAATCCTGAGAGATACGGGGGTCAGGACAGGTGGGGCCCCGTGGGAGACCTGGAGGAACGAACGCAGGGGGAGTCCCAGGAGACACACACGGGGGTCAGGACGGGGGTGCCTGTCGGGGGCCTGCAGGAGGGCAGAGGGGGAGACCCAGGAGAGAAATACGGGGGTCAGAACAGGTAGGGCCCGTCGGGGGCCTGGAGGGCAGGGGGAGCCCCAGTAGATACGGGGGTCAGGACAGGTGGGGCCCGTCGGGGGCCTGGAGGAGCGCAAGGGGAGCCCCAGGAGAGACGGGGGGTCAGGACAGGTGGGGCCCGTCGGGGGCCTGGAGGAGCGCAGGGGGAGTCCCAGGAGAGATATGGGGGTCAGAACAGGTAGGGCCCGTCGGGGGCCTGGAGGGCAGGGGGAGCCCCAGGAGATACGGGGGTCAGGACAGGTGGGGCCCGTCGGGGGCCCGGAGGAGCGCAGGAGGCGTCCCCACGAGACAGTCGCGGGGACCCCAGCACAGCAGGGAGGCCCGGGAGCAGGGGAACAGAGGTTCACAGGGGGAGAGAGACTTCAGTGGGGGCAGCGCTTGCGGCCCCACCAGGCCTCGCGGGAGGCTGACCGCTCGGACAGACCGCGGCCCTGACGCCCCCGGCCCTGGCTAAATTCTATCTCGCCGGCCGGGCAGCCCCCCGAGCTGCCACCTGGCGGGACGAGATCCCCGCGACTCTGCCCGGGCCCGGCGGACGCCCGCGCTCGCGTCCCCGCCTGCCCGGGGTCGGGGCCCGCGTGGAACAGGTCAGGACCGGACAGGAAACCAAAAGACCCGACCTCACAGGACGCGGCTCACCTGCACGCCGCCGCCGCCGCCGCCGCCGCCGCCGCCGCCGCCACAGCGCGCACTTCCGGGCGGAAACGCGCTGACGTACCGCAAGCACGCCGGCCGCAGCCAATGGGAAGGAGCGAAGGGTCGTGGGCGGGGCCTGGGCTTGTCCCCGCCCCCGACGCACGCCGGCCGCAATGAGAAGGGGCGGAAGGCCGTGGGCGGGGCCGGGGCTGACCGCGGCCCGGAGCCTGGCGCGCCTGCGCGGCACGTCGCTGCTCGGACCCGGGGCGCCTTCCGCACTATGCAAACACCGTGGCCCCGCGTCCTGGGTGTCGGCGGCCGCCTGCTCCACACCGATACTGCCCTCACCTTCGAGCCTGCGCAGAGGAGCCCACACCAGCTCAGAACCGCAGGCGGCGTCCGGGCTCGGGCCGCGTGCTCCCAGCACACCCGGCCCGGTGGAGCCGGCGGCGCGGGCCGGCTCGGGCCGGCTCGGTCCGGCTCGGTCGGGTTTCCACCGGCGGCCCTGTCCGGATGCCCCGCAGGTGGATCGCGGAGCCCGGGTTGGAGTCCTGGAAGCCCGCGCGTGGCGGCGGGGCGCGGCACGGCCGCTGGCCCCGCACCCCGGGACAGCGCGGCCTGGGAAGGCAAGCCCGACCGCCCGGCCGTGGGCGCCCCGGGGTGCGGGACCCCGGCCTGCTGGGCGCCCGGTGCAGAAGCCAGCGTGCGGCCTCCTGCGGAGGTCGTGGGCGGCGGGGCCGGCCCAGCGCTGCGGGAGTCGAGCGCGGGTGACGCATTTCCGTGGACTTTTTGAAGACCCCGCCTATGTGTATGTGGCTCTGAAGTTTGTTTTTGCACCAAAATAAACGGTTCACTTTTCCGTGAACGCTCGAAGCCCCCTCGTGTTCATGCATGTGCGTGCATGGAGGATTTCTAATACACTGAAAGTACGTTGACGTGAAACGGGAAGTCAGCACCGCGACTGTGCACTAGCACTGAGCGACAGTGCTGTGAACAGTGTAACTCCAGGGCACTGTAGCGACGCGGAAAAATCCTAAAAACTTCAGAAACAGGACATCATTTTGAAACAGGAACAGTCTGGTTAGTAAGTAGGTTGGGTTTTGTTCAGTAAACGTCCCACAAAGACCACTCAGGGCCCAGACGTTTCGGTGACCAGTGGCACCAAGCCTACTCCCCCAACAGGAGGAGGCACTGAGCCCGTGGGGGGAGACCGGTGTGAAATAATTACCCAAAGTTAACGGCCCTCGAGATCCCACACGAACACAGAAACAAAAACTTCATAAAACATGGATGCGCCAAACCCCACAGTGTGTGCAGACACGCATCAGGATCAGGATCTGCCCCAAATCCCAGGATCCAAGGTGGAGTTAAGGCTCAAAAACCCATCAGTGTAAGCCACCAGGATTATTAGACGGAAAAAGAAATTCCAAACACTCATCACCCCAACAGAGGCCGAGAGAGCACTAAGTCAGCACCCACACGCCGCAGCTGCCCAGCCCCAGCCGCTCCACTTCCAGTGCAGCTCCCTGCTAGCGGGGGCTGGGGGTGGCCCAAACACCCCGGCCTGCCACGCACCTGGGAGACCCGGCTGGCGCTGCCACCTGCACCAGGCTCGGCAGTCACAGCCCTCTGGGAGGGAACCAGCACATGGAAGACCTCTCTCTGTGTCTTACCCTCTCTCTCTCTCTAACCCTTCCTTTCAAATAAATCTTTTTTTAAAAAATCTCAACACCCATTCCACATGAATATCATTTAAAAATCCAAGTAGAAGGAGATTCGTCACTATAGTCAGGGGGACCCGAGACTGCCTGCAGGTGACCGCAGACTTCACTGGAAACACTGAGCACTTCCCCCTGAGTACCAGAAACCAGGCAAGGACGAGCAGTCTCACCACCTCTTTTCAACATTTACATATTTTTTCTTTTTTCTTTTTTTTGACAGAGTGGACAGTGAGAGAGAGACAGAGAGAAAGGTCTTCCTTTACCGTTGGTTCACTCCCCAATGGCTGCTGTGCTAGGCACACCACGCTGATCCGAAGCCAGGAGCCAGGTGCTTCTCCTGGTCTCCCATGGGGTGCAGGGCCCAAGCACTTGGGCCATCCTCCACTGCACTCCCTGGCCACAGCAGAGAGCTGGCCTGGAAGAGGGGCAACCGGGACAGAATCCGGCGCCCCGACAGGGACTAGAACCCGGTGTGCCAGCGCCGCAGGCGGAGGATTAGCCTACTGAGCTGCGGCGCCAGCCTTTTCTTTCCTTTTTTAAAGAGACTACCAGAGCTCTGATCTACTGGTTTACTGCACATATACCTGAAACGGCCAGGGCTGGGCCAGGCTGAAGCCAGGAGCCTGGAACTCCATCCAGATCTCCCCTGTCGTGGTGGGGGCCCAACGACTTGAGCCATCAGCTGCCACCTCCCGGGGTCTGAACTGGCGGGAAAGTGGAATCAGGAGTGGAGCCAGCACTCGAGCCCCAGCACTGTCCCATGGGATGCAGGCTGCTCGGCTGGCATCCGAGCCGCTGGGCCAGTGCCCACACTCTTTGCTACGTTTCACATGGTCTACATGGAAATCACGGGACTCAAGCGTGCTCCTGCTGCTGGCGTGTTAAAACCCACGCTACCTTTTACACAGAGTCTAAGCATGTGCCCGCGCATCACATATGGAGGAAGGAGGAGAGAAGCCATATGGTTGACAACCAAGCATATGTCAACACCATCCATCTCTAAGGAAATGCAAATTCATGCCACAGGGAGGCCTAAATCCGTAGACCTGGCAGTAACAGGTGCTGATAAGGGTGCGGAGCGCCTGCAACCCTGGCACTGCTGGTGGCACAGCAGCTTCGGCAAACGATGTGTTGTTTTCTGATAAACTTAGGCGTCCCCTTACCTTATGACCTAGCAAGCCCACTCCATGATATTTACCGTAGGTGGACACCGTATGTGAGTGGTTACGGTAGCTCCGCACATGACCATCCCGAAGTGGAAATGACGCAGATGTCCTCCCAGCAGAACACTGGTCAGCAGGTGCACGGAGAAACAGGCCGGGGCGCATCCACCCCGCAAGGCAAAGTACACGCCTGGTACCCCAGACAGCAGATCTGGCTGGCCCCCGCGCGAAGCAGCCAGATGCAGGGCTCTATGAGGTGGGGCACCCAGAACAGACAGAACCAGAGCGGCAAAGCCGAGCACTGGGGCAGGGCTGGAGACAGGAGGGCTCTACCACCAGAGGGCCCGAGGGGACAGGGCACACACACCGTGCCTGCCGGCTGTGTGGTCCACACGCCACTGTGCTGGCAGCACACTAAGGAGGGTGGGCGTCCCTGCGTGTAGGTTACAACAGGGCCCAAGGATATCATCTTCCTATCCCAGCGACAGCAACAGGAAACAGGCAAGCCATGAACGCCAGAAAAACACGCTTCCAAGGCTCTCAAGGAGCGTGCACTCAGGTAACTCCAAGATTGAAGCCTTCGCAGAGGCGAGCCGGAGGAGGAGGCCAGGACACAGCCTCCGCACAGGGTGCCTGCTCGTCCCCGCCCCGTCTAGCGTGAGGTCCCCCTAGGACTGACGCAGCCTGGGGTCAGCCCGCAGACTTTCCCGCGAGGAACCACACGGAAGTCCCGCAGGAAGCATCCTGTCGGTACAGCACCTGCCCCAGGGTCGGTGTCACAGGGGCCCCAGAGCCACAAAGTTCAGAAGGAAACTCCAGCCAGTGAAACCCAGAGCTGAGAGACAGAGGAGCGTCCACTTGGCGCCCAGCGCTGGTCCTGGTGAGGGCTGCTTTGGGTGCCCCCGGTGCTTGCTCAGGGCTCCCCGTGAGAGCCAGGTCCAGTCTCCCCACAACCAGGGACACACCGTGGCCCCCAGTGTTCCACTGCCTCCTGGTGCAGCCGTGTTCTGAGCGTGTTTCTGTGCCACGGGTTTATTTCTGTGCAGTGAGAGGCGGGCAGGCACCGGTACCCGAAGACAGGCGCGGGCCTGGCGCAGCTTTCACGCACTCACCCACTCCCTCCTTCACTCATCAGCCATCCTTGCTGTCGGGGGGGACAGCTCCCACAGGCAGCGTTCTGCGCGGAAGCAGCTGCCTGGCCAGCCGGGCCCAGCAGCGCCTGCCCCCTGCGTTTCCCCCGACTCCTGCATTTCAGGCAGGTGGCCTGAGTTCAAGCAGAAACACAGGGCTGAGCCGGGTGACCCCTTGAAGAGGCAGCGTGGTCCCCGCTGCCCACCCTCATGCCAGCCTCACCCCTCGCTCAGGAGCCCCCGCCCCACCCTGGGGCGCTGTGCAGGACGGTCAGGCGTAAGGAGAGCGTCTGCCCCGGGGGAGAGGCGGGGGCCACGGTCAGCAAGGCAGGGGAAGGCTGAGGCGCCCCAGGGTCACCCGTCTGTGACGGGGCCCAGGAGGGCCCTGGGTGGCACCCACTCCAGCCACCTCTGCAGCTTCTCCCTGCACACACACACCACACACACACACAAGAACAAAGAACACGTGTGTTCCAGTGTTCCAGGAATGTGTCTTCCTTGCAACAACAGGAAGTACCCGTTTGAAAGACAAAGTCACTTGCTAGTTTTGTTCTCATAAAAGTTGAATGCAAGCCCGCCCCAGTTTAAGGTCTCCCAGAGGACGCATAAAGATATTTCTCAGCCGAAGCAGAATGGCAGCGTGCGTCGGTGCTGGGAGACTTCCCACACACATGCAATTTTATTTTACATTTAAAAGAGGTTAGTAAATAGACAAATCAATTTTAGCTGCTCCGGAATTTCACATGGGTCATTAATTTTAAAAGATGGGGCTTCAATAATAGTTAAAGGAACAGCAGCCCAGGGGAAGGAGAATAATCACCTCCGAAACGCGGAGTTACCAGCACCAAGAGGGCTCGGAGACTCAGCTGCCTCGCGCGGCTCTGCACAGCATTTGAACTGAGGACGGGCCCTGACGAGGCCCTGCCTGACCAAACAGAGACAGTCCTCCAATCTACAAGTTCAGGGCAGGAGACGGGCACCCCGCCACCTCTGCGGTGCAGGCAGCAGCTCAGAGGCAGCTCGGGCAAACTCTGAAGGCACCAGGAGTCGCTGGGGAGACCCTGCTGCCTGCCACCCCCAGCCCAGACGACCCGCCACAGTGTAGAACAGCACCGACAGTGGTAGAATCCACGTTTTCCCAGCCTGGCTCTGGAAACCTTCCCAGAGAGGCCGAGCTGCGTCAACTCGCCAAGCCTGTGTTTCCTCGTCTGTAGGCTGGGCTGCCGGACTACCTGGTGGGACGCCAGGCAGGACAAAACGACAGGTAGTAAGGCAACCGGCAGTCCCAGGCACGCGAGAGGGTCTCTCTGGCTGAAATGGAACATCAGGCGACACGGATGGAGTCTAATTTGCAAGGCGTAGCTCTCCTCCTTGTTCTCACACCTTCTTGGTTTCCTATACCTGGCTTCCCACGGCGATTCTTCAGCTTTACTTTCGGCCGCGCGTGGGAGATCCACAGACCGATTTTCTCTGCGTTTTGCTCATGGCCGCAGGCATTCCAGTTCACTCCCGGCAGGGCATCTGCCTGGTAGTTTTCATGCCGGTGTTATTGAGATACAATTCACCTGTCCTGAAACTCTCCTGGTCAAAGCGGACAGCTCTGTGGTTCCCGTGCAGTCAAGGGCTGGCGACCGCCCGGTCAGCCCAGAATATGTCCATCATCCCCAAGGACACCTGAGACCCAGCCCCACTCTCTCGCCACGTTCCGGAACCTCCGCCTGCCGCCTGCAGCCTCCACCAACTGCTCACATGTGTCCGTGGCTGCAGATTGTGTTCGGGCATTTCACAGAGGCAGTCACGTGTGTGTGGCCCTGGGATTGGCTGCTGCCACGTGGCTTCCAGCTGTCCGGGTCCATCCTCGCCGGAGCAGCTGTGGTCCCCTCCTTCCGTGGCTGACTGCTATCCCACAGCACGGGTCCCCACTCATCAGCTGCGCTCACTCTCCGACTGTTGGAGACCATGCTGCTGTGAACACTCCTGCACCTGTTTCTACGTGGCTGTAAGATTTCAGTCCTCTGGGGCGGGCATCTGCCCAGGAGCAGAGTGACAGGGTCACACGGCCACGCCATCTTTGCCCTTGCGGGAGCTGTGCTCCAGCAGCAGTGTGTGGGGCCCGGGTCCTGCACATCCTGCCCCGCACCCGCCGCCGCCTGGTTTCTCTGAGCAGCCTCCCGGGCATGAAGAGAGCCTCACCGCGGCCCGGCTCTGCCCGGTGCTGACGGCGCTGAGCGCTCCCCAGGTGCCCAGCCCCTGGAGCTGCGTCTCTCCAGAACCTTCATCTGCGTTCCACTGAGTTACTCTTCACTCTCTGATGGGGTAAAAAGAGTTCTCCATATATGATAAATACAACTCCCGTACCACATACATAGTTGTCATTTTTCCCCTTCTGCAACTAGTCCTTTCTTTTTAAAGAAAACACACACATACATAGAGACAAACATACAGAGACAGAGACCTCGCAGCTCCTTGTTCTGTGCCCAGATGGCCCATGTCAGCCAGGGCTGGGCCGGGCTACAGCCTGGAGCCTGGAACTCAATCCGTGTCTCCCCTGTGGGTGGCAGGGACCCAGGGACTTGAGCCGTCACCTGCTGCTCCCAGCGTGTGTGTTCACCGGAGGTGGGAGCAGAGCAGGCACCGGGACCAGGCACTCGGATGTGGGGTGTGGGCGGCCCAGATGAGGCCTTGCACTTCATCCCTTCAAACACAAAAGCTTGCAAGTATGGTGAGGTATGACTTATCCATGCTTTTTATTTCACCATTTGTGCTTTTATATTTTATTTTAGAAACCCCTGCCTAGGGGCCAGCATTGTGGCGTAGTGGGTAAAGCCGCTGCTTGTGACACCAGCATCCCATGTGGCTGCCGGTTTGAATTCCGGGGCTGCTCCACTTCTGATCCAGCTCCCTGCTGATGTGCTGGGGAAAGCAGTGGAAGATGGTCCAAGTGCTTGTGCCCCTGCCACCCCCATGAGAGACCTGGAAGAAGCTCCTGGCTCCTGGCTTCAGCCTGGCCCAGCCCCAGATATTGTGGCTCTCTGGGGACCAAACTAGCAGGTGGAAGACCTCTCTCTGTCTTTCTCATTCTGATTGTAACTCAAATAAATGAACACATCTTAAAAAAAAAAAAAAAAAAAAAAAAAAGGAACTACTGCCTCATCCAAAGTTATGAAATTTTATGCTTGGGCCTTCTTCCAAGAAGTTCATATTTTTCCCCTTCTTGGTCTTTCTTTGGTGCTTTTGGAGTTATTTGTGTGTGTGCGCTGTGGGGAGGCCAAGGTCGTCTGTATCACGTGCCTATTTGCGCCATTTGAGAAGGCTGATCTGTTCCTGTATGAATGGTTTTGGTAACCCCATCAAAAATCAGTTGACCACAAATGTGAGATTTTATCTGTGCACTTCCAGTTCTACTCTGCTGATCCGCATATCTCTAACGTTTTAAAATAACCTCTGGTGCCTGCCTTTATACATTTAGAATCACAAGAACAAAACTAAAGGAAGCGGTGACCCCACGGCGGCATGAGTTCAGCCTGAGCTCCCCACTCCCCTCTAGTAGCTGAAAGCATCGGTCTCACCGCCTGGCCGTGGGGAGGTGCTGGCCAGTCGCTCTCAGGCTCAGCCACGCACGGTGACTGGACGAGGGGGGGCACTCAGATGGCACCTGCGCACCTGCCCTTGCTCTCCTGCACTGTTCCCGGCACCAGGTATAGGACACGCCCTGGTATCCCCTGGTTCCAGATGGGCAGGGGGCTCTCAAGACAAGCCCGAGTCTAGCCTAGGACCAGTCAGACCACGGTCAAAACTCAGACTCCGACGCACAGAATACGCGTGCGCCGTGCACCACCGCGGCACCCGGGGGTGGCCACCCACAGCAGTAGCCGTCGGATCTCCGACTGCCGAGAGATAACCACTCCTATCGGCCTGTTCCTCCAGCCCAGAATGAGCTTGCAGAGAAAAGACTGTGCGCGTGCTCCCGCGAGGTTTTCACTTAACCCGCACACGATGCTCTGTGTCACTCAAAGCTCCTGATGAGCCACCCCTTCTAAAATCTGCAGCTTTCAACCTGGAGAAGTCCGTGTCTCCCTTAACACCACGCCTGCTCTGTTCTCACAAGTGAATGTAGCGCGAGCTTCTCTTTCTCTTTGACCTACATCCTGGTCCACCTGCCACATCATTGCACGGCATAGATTCCCGGAAGTAGCTATCCTCAGTTCAACCCCTCCGACCGGAGTTCCTTGTGGGGTCGCTAAATCCTGATTTCCATGGCATCACCGCCAGTATTTTCACCTGTGTTGCCTGGCTACACCCACACGATTTTGCTTCTTAAGGGATAAAGACAAATTTGATCTCATTTCATACAAAACAACGCATCAGGTTCCACTGCAATGCCTTCAGAAATTCACGTTTCGTTCTAAAGGACAAAAACTGCTCTCATAACTAACAAACTCCAGGAACGCTGCCTCTCCTGGTTTCCTTTGTTGCTTGTATGGAAACATGCAGACAGAATATGGCACGTTTTCTTATCAGCCCGAGAAGGCGGACCCAGGGGAGCAGCCAGGCCCCCCACCCCACGGTCCTCCCTGTGCCCAGCACGGAACACGCGTGCAACCCACAAACAGCCGCACCACTGCCCTCACGGTGACCATAGCATTTCTCAGGTTTCTTCAGGGGTGAATGTACCACGTCAAGGTTGCACGGGCACGACCTAAGGAGCCGGCCGCGTGGCTGAGGCCCTGGCGCACCGTCCTGTGTGCCGCTTAGCAACATCTGGACTGCTCTGCTCCTTGTTTTACTTCGGCTCTCCCCAAGGAAGGGGACGTGTCTCAGGTCGCCGACAACCATCCATCCGCTTTCATTTCGGCAACTGCTAACACGGCCCCCTGGGGAGCCCTGAGCACACGCGTGAACAGGCTGGCGCGGGCACGTCCGTGGGAGTCGCACTCAGAGCACCCATCACTGGCCACTGCCCCAGCAACCAGGGACCCAGCAACTCAGCTCCCACCTCTGTGCCCAGAGTCTCCCAGGCAGGTTGCTAATCCTGCATCCCTCCTCCCTGGAGCTAAGCCTGAATCACCCCGGGAACATGCAACCCATTTGTATCTGTTCATAGCCTGAGCCGCTGTTTCCAACGCAGACAGCCCGGCCCGTCACTCACCTTCAAACCCCCCCAACAGAACTGGAACCGAGGACAGGAGCATCCAAGCAGGTCGCCAGGAGGGCAGCATGTGGGGATGACGCCTGGGTGCTGCTCTGGGGTCCCAGGGACAAGAGAGAGAGAAGGCTTTGCAGGGCACCACGGAGCTACACTGAGACATCCCAGCAAGGGGTGCCCAGGCTGTGGACCCCAGAAACGCTTCCCGAGGGTTGGGGCTGCTCGCAGAGCAGAGAAGGCCCTGCCCACTGCTGGACTCAGCAGCAGGGAGAGGCTCAGCCTCCAGCCCCGGTTCTGGCCGGCTTCCTGCTGCTGGGTGGGAGGTAGAGGAGGATTAGAAGGACTCCAGCCAGCCATGCTGTGAGGAAGACAGAAGTGCCACACCCTAGAGAGCCCACCAGAGATGCAGCCACCTGGCCCCGCCAGCCAAAGTGCCTCTGGCTGCACGAGGCACTGAACACGCAGGCCAGCCCTTCCCCACGCTGGCTGGGCCGGGTCTCCCTGCCCTCCAGGGCTCAGGGCACCACTGCCTGACGCCCTGAGCACCAGCTTGGAGAAGTCGCACAGCCATCGCTTTGCAGAGGAAGCGGCGGGAGCTCCGTGCATCACAGCTGTGGTGATGAAAGAGCAGCAACTGCCGTGAAGTCACAGTGCCCAGAGATAAGCTCGCCCCAGAGTGCCCAGCCGCCGCCGGCTCACGGCCACCCGGCCCTCGGAGGTGAGCACCAGCGCACGGCGCGTGGCAGGGTGAGCGAGTGGCCGGCGTGCTGCTGCCGGGACACCCCTGGTACCAGGGCCTACGGCCGGTGGGACGCGGAGATGAGCAATTCTATGGCAAACTCTGAAGTCACAGAAAAGGGAAGCAAAACCCCTCTCTCTCTATTATTAGCAGGGAGCATGAGGACGCGCGGCTGAACTTCTGCGAGGTAGGTCCTGCCGTTCTGGGTACTGGTTTCTGTTCGTGGTGTTTGCCAAGACACTGTGCTGGGCCAAGGCGGGGTGGATGAGCCACCGCGGTGACCCCGGCTGCAGACGCTCCCTGGAGCAGAGGGCGTTTGTGGCTCAGCCCCTCGGGATTCCTCACGGCCTACGGACAGCTCCGTGCTGTGCAGCCTGCTCAGAGGAGTGCAGAAGGCAGGGCAGAGGGCACCGTCAACCCCTCGGCGAGGAAGCCTTGGCTGAGAGCGCGGCAGGCTGAGAGCGCGGCAGGCTGAGAACCAGCGGCTCAGCAGGCCCAGCGCTGTGTCCACCGACGCCTTCGGCAGCTTCTGCCGCAGGATCTTGGTTTGCAGCAATGCTCTTGTTTTATACAAAATGCACCAAGACTGGCGGAGAGGCCTCACTCAGCTTTAGGTTCTTCAGTTGTCTGAAAGCATTTTTATGTACACGCAAGAAATGGATGAACTGGAACAACACAAAACAAACAAACAAACAAAAAAAAAACAAGGAGAAAGAAGTGGGGGGAGGGAGCGAGCGAGCGAGCAGATGCGATTTTAATAGATCCTAAAACTCATGGCTACCAGCATGAAAAATGCCTGCTTTTACAGTGATATATTGGATGCTAGCTTTATTGAGTCACCGAGCATCTCATTAGCTGGTGCGACCTCTGCGTCCAGGAAATACGCTCTCTTTCGTAGTTCCTGGAGAAGAATTACTCTCTGACCGATTTCTTAAAGGTTTGCATGTGGAAATATAATAAAGTTTTGGAAATCAAATCAGCTCATTTGTATACATGACTCGAGGTGCTGCCTGAGGCCATTTCCAGGCAAGGCACCCCGGGCTGCCGCGCTCCGAGTGGCTGCGTGGGGCCTGCCCGCTCTGGCCTGTGTGCTGATTGGCCTTGCTCTGCACAGGGCCGGGCACCTGACCTGCTGCCACGTGAGGCGCTGGCTCTGCGGCCGAGAGCACAGACACCACGGACGTGGCCTTGGGGCCTGCTGAGCACCAGTGGACGCAAGACGATGGCCTGCAGACAGGTATGCCCGGGGCGGCGGGCCACGGGCACGTGTGACACACGTGTGTGGTGGTGGGGAGACACTCAGCTCCTGGGGTGTTGGTAGCAGGCTCCTGTCCCTGTCCATCTTCCAAGAGCCAGGGTGGCCGTGACATTTCCGCCTGGACCCGTGGAGCTTCAGGCCTTTGGAGACAAAGTCCCCAGGGCTGCATCTCGGAACTGCTGCAGACAACTCAGATGTCTGGTGGTGGTGGGACGAGCAAACTACGGCTGCGCGGCCCTTGTGTGCACGCTTTCTCGGGGCGATGCGGGGCCCCCTGCTCGACGAGCTCTTTGTGTGTTGCCGCCTGGTCTCTGCAACCCTCCTCCAGCCCCGAGAGCGTGTGGCTCGGGGGCTGCGCCACCCCGGAAGAAAGAGGAAGCTGAGCCTGTTCTTCGAAGGGGCCCGCTGGAGCGTGCATCCGCTCGGTCGCTTTTCGATTTCTGCCACTGAGGTCGGCTGTGGAAAGAGGGGTCCCCACAGCTGACTCAAAAGAGCTCTGAGAGCCGGACTGCAAATCCCACTTGGGTTTAAACTGAAAGGCCCCAGGCAGAAAAAATGAGTGGGGGGAAGAAAAAAAGAGCAGAGAGTCTCTGAGCACAGCTCCAGCAGACTCCGACCCCTTCTCAAGAACACTGGGGAAATCCAGCGGCAGTGGCCGGAGGCTGACCCCAGTGTCCTGGAAACCGCTCTCAGGAAAGACGCCGCGCTCCCATGACCCCAGCCCCAGAGGACACGAGGCCCCCACGGGCTGGACCCAGAGCCTCTCGCGGAACTCCAGGTTGGCCCAATGAGCACCAACAATGAGCTCCCTGCTTCCCCCCAAGCCGAGTGTGGGTGCTGCCCGGACTGCAGGAGTAGGGACACCATCGCGTTTGTTTCCTTCCACTCAACTTGAACTTGATTTAACAACACAATGGGCTTCAACTGGTAGCCCCAAGAGTGGCTTACACTATCTTTTTTTTTTTTTTTTTTTTTTTTGACAGGCAGAGTTAGACAGTGAGAGAGAGAGAGAGACAGAGAGAAAGGTCTTCCTTTTTCCGTTGGTTCACCCCCTAAATGGTTGCTACGGCTGGTGCACTGCGCTGATCTGAAGGCAGGAGCCAGGTGCTGCCTCCTGGTCTCCCATGGGGTGCAGGGCCCAAGCACTTGGGCCATCCTCCACTGCCCTCCCGGGCCACAGCAGAGAGCTGGCCTGGAAGAGGGGCAACCGGGACAGAATCCGGCGCCCCGACCGGGACTAGAACCTGGGGCGCCGGCATCACAGGCAGAGGATTAGCCAAGTGAGCTGTGGCACCGGCCTTATGCTGTCATTTTGACCTAGCAGTACGTGTTGTCACGCCAGCGAGTTAGCTCTGCTCCTGTGCAATGAAATTTGGCCTCGTGGACACCCACCAAAGGGTGCCTCCTTGGCTGAAGAGGTGTCCCCCGGAGGCCCCAGTCAGTCCTCAATGGGAACAGGCAGAGGCGCCGGCAGCCTGGGCTGCGTACGTCAGGACACAGAGCAGCGAGGCAGGGTCCACTCGGGTCTGGAATGAGAACGTGGGGTTGAACGACGGAGCTCAGGTACTCTGAGCCTTGGGTAAAACCTGTGGGCTCCCGGGAGTGTGGGAGTCGGAACTGCCCGGATCTGCTCCGGGGTCTCGTGCTGTCTTTCAGAGACGCTGTCTTGTTGAATGGGATCACAGAAGCATAAAACTTCTCTCTCCATTTATGGCAAAAAGAAAAATTAATCAGCCAAGTTTGGGAACGATTACGTTTTCAAAAATGCAGCGTCAGTGACAGCGCTCGCTCTGCGTCCTCTCTGCGATACGCAGTCGTCTGCGTTTTTCTACTGTTTAATCGTAAAGGTTGCACAAGTGTTCATTATTTTTACACGCAAGATTGTAGTCTTCCTTTGCCACTCAGTGGAAGTCACTAGGGAAAATTAATTTTGCATTTTTCTGACCTACAATTTCTATTCACAGAAGTTATTGCAAAGTTACAGCACAGGAGACCCTTCAAAAAGCTCATGGAAAAATGTGAATTAAGAAAAACCTATGCATGGATTTTCTTGCACCAAAATGACTGACTTTTTCCATGCACTTCTTGAAGCCCTCAGGGATTTGGTATCCATTCAGGAAATGCCGGCACTTGACAGCCTCGCCTCCGTGACCGGAAGCAGCCGCAGCCCTGGCTGGCATTAACCGTGGTTTCTCTGTGGTCCTCGGACTGCCCTTGGTTTCATTGAATTTCTCGCTCTTGACATTAAAAACAGTATTAGAGCACCCGCGTTTGTTGCCATTATCTTTGTTTCAAAGGTTGGAGTCATCAGAGAAAAAGAAACGAGATGATTTTTATGCAAACTGGTCTAATGCTGATTAGTAATACTCAAGTTCATTTGAAAAAGGAGTTAACGTGACTTTTGTGTTGCTTCTTTCCTGTGCTGCGGAAATTTTGCAATTTCTAGGTTACTAGGTTACTAGTTACTAGGTTAAGCAGCAAGTTAGTTGCTTACTAAATTGGCAAAGAAATGAATTAAGACTGTTTTGTGCCGTTTTCTGTGGGTGCCTGCTTAGCTGAGGTCTCTTCCATGGTTCTGCTGGAGTCATTTTTAGAAAATATCAAGCCATTACATACATCTTCAAGCTGAAGCCTAGAGAAGTCATTTTCCTTAGAGCTGACTAAGAATAGATTTTTCTCTTTAAAGTTTTATTTTTATTTGAAAGGCAGAGTTGCAGGGAGACAGAGAGGGAGGGAGAAAGGGAGAGGGAGAAAGGGAAAGGGAGGGAGAGGAAGGGAGAGGAAGGGAGAGAGAGGGAAGGAGGGAGAAAGGGAAAGGGAGAAGAAGAGGGAGGGAGGGAGGGAGGGAGAGAGGGAAAGAGGGAGAGAGGGAGAGGTCTCCATCTGCTGGTTTACTCCCCAATGGCTGCAATGGCCCAAGCTGGGCAAGGCTGAAGCCAGGAGCCAGGAGTTTTACCCAGATCTCCTAAATGGGTGCAAGGTCTCAAGCACATGGGCCATCTTCCACTGCTTTCCCAGGTGCATTAGCAGGGAGCTGGATCAGAAGTGGAGCAGCTGGGACTTGAACCTGCGCCCCTGTGGAATGCCAGCATGGCAGGCGGTGGCTTAACCTGCTGTGCCACAGCCCAGCCCAGCACAAGCCTTGTGTTGTAGATCCAGGACTGGCTCCCGGGCAGGCGGCTTCAGAGCCCTCGGCTCCTGGTGAGGACTTCAGCTCCTGTCCCTTCCTCTGGGGGCCTGGGCGACCTCGGGCTGAAGCTCCGTTTGTGGGTGACGACCACACCTGCTGGACCCCAAGAGTCTCTCTGCGGGGGCTAGGGGGCACGCCCAGGGTGCCTTGCACATGAGCCATCCTTTGAACTTCACGGCAGAATCGCCCTTTTTCTCCAGGGCTATGGCTTCTCAGTTCAGTGTCCTGCTCTCATTCGGGTGCATATACAAAAAATCAGTGTCTCTGGAACTCACAAAACTGTGCTTGGGATACAAACTTTCGCTCTTGGCAGGGCTCCTGGCTGTTTTAGGGGTAAGGTTCTTGTCCTGCTGATCCTACTAAATACTCAGGGACCACAACGGAGGGCCGCGGGCTCTCCGCTTGTTCTTGGCACCCAGAACTCCTGAGCTGCCACCTGCTGCGGTCTCCTCCCCTTGCTCCCTTCTCCCGCAGCTTGGCACGGGCTCTGGGTTCAAGGCATTCAGAGACCTCAGTGCGCCGGCTGGATCTTAACGTACCTGGGACAGGTTTTCCAAGGGTCTTCCCTAAGGATTTGCCCCAGGGTTTGGCCCTACATTGGAAGGCAAAATGCAACATCTGCCCACCTCTGTGTTTCTGTGTGTAACAGACCCATCACAGACGTGTGTGAAATGGACGAGGAGCTGCCTCTGGGCGACAAGGGAGCTGTGGTGGCAGCACCGCCTCGACTGGAGCACCATGCTGCCGGCGTTGCTGCTGCTTCTGGGGGCGGCGGTGCTGCGGGGAGCGGACACACTTCCTGACCAGAACCGTGAGCACGCTCTCTTCACCTCACCTCTTCCTTTCTGTTCATTTGAAAGAGTTACAGAGAGAGGTCTGCTGCCTGCTGGTTCCCTCCCCAAATGGCCGCGATGGCCTTAGCTGCGCTGATCCAAAGCCAGAGGTAGGAGCTTCCAATGGGTCTCCCACATAGGTGCAGGGCTCCAAGGACTTGGGCCATCTACTGCTGCTTTCCCAGGCCACAGCAGAGAGCTGGATGGGAAGTGGAGCAGCCGGGACTTGAACCGGCGCCCATATGGGTGCAGGCGCTGCAGGCCAGGGCGTTAACCCACTGTGCCCCCTCCTTTTTCTTTTTAGTGAGTGATTCCGTGAAGGAATACATGACGATTTTTCCCTAAATAAGTCCTCAATTAGGAAATCACATATGGACATTGACAAAAAAAAAAAAAAAAAGAGTATCAATCCTCATTGGGCTTTAAACGCACTGTGTCTTAAGAACACAGCGCTAACAGAACTTAACTTGGGTGCTGCCGTGGGAAATCAGGTTCCAAGTGTGGGTGCCGGGCCTTCCTGTGGCCACACTTGGATGTGCTTCCTGCACGGCAGAGCCCAGACGGCCTCCCCTCAGAGGACGAGGCGCCTCCCCTGTGTGCCGCTCTGAAGCCTGCTGCTCTGTGGGTCTGTGTGATGCAGAGTTTAAGAATGGAGACGGTCACACAGTCCTGACCCGGCATTGCCTTACGGACCGTCCAGGACAGAGACCATGTGCTGCCGTGCGCAGCGTCCGGGGTGGGGGGTGGGGGCAGTAGCCACGTGCGGCTTTGGAGCACTTGAAATGCAGATAGGGTAACTAGGGTTATGGAGCAGCCCCATAACGCACAGAGCCGAGAATGACCGCGTGTGCATGCAGAGGCGTGTGTGGGCGCTGCTCGGGACACCTGTGCCCCACACTGGAGTGGCCGGCATTGAGTCCTGCCTCTGTTCCCCACCCAGCTTCCTGCCAGTGCCCACCCTGGGAGGCAGCAGGTGATACCTCGAGCAAGTGGGTCCCTGGGTGAAGCTCCCGGCTCCCGGCTTTGGCACGGCCCCGCCCTGGCTCCTGGCTTTGGCCTGGCCCAGCCCTGGCTCCTGGCTTTGTCCTGGCCCAGCTCCGGCTCCTGCGGGCCTTTGGGGAGTGAAGCAGCAGATGGATGATCTCTCTCTCTCTCCTTCTCTCTGTCTACCACGTATAAGAAATTTCCTTGGAAAAACCTAACAATTTAGCAAATAAATAGAGACTATGTTTGGTTGTGTGTATATTTTCCCATTTTAGTGAAATAGTTGTATAAATATATGTCCAGAAAGAAATACAGTGGACACACACTTGTTAGCATCATTCTCAGGGGTGCCATTGTAGGAAATTTTCCTCTCTGGTTCTCTCAAGTCTCCACCGTGAGCACACGCTGATGTCACAGACTCCAGCCGGCCCTGTGGAAGCCCAGTCAGAACAGCCCCCGCAGGAGAAACCCTCTGTGAGCGCCCCCACATAACGTGGCTCACGGCAGGTTCAAGTTGGCGCATTTCACATCGCGTGCCAGCACCCGTGCCGTCTACCAGTGCAGGGCGCGAGAGACAGCACGCAGCTCCCACGCGTGCACGTCTGATGAGCCCTACGATTTCCTATCCCACTTACTTCTACACCATTAAAACCACCACTGCTCACACACTAGTGACCTGTTCGTGACAGCGACCCTCAGGTGGACGACTGTGCTTATCAGGAATGGTGGTACAGCAAGTCGCCCGTTCGTCGGTAAAACGGGGGGATGTTACAGGCAAACGCCCGGGCATCGGTAAAATGAGTTCAAAACAGCTGTAAGTAAACTCTTCCAAGATCATCGCAGCGCCGCACACTCCAGCAGCCGCGATGGACCCAGACGCCGTTCCTGTGCTGCCTGGTGCAGCCCCTCACCTGTGGCTTCTTCCTTCCCGCCCCCAGTCCTCCTCCTCCCCCCTGTCAACTTGACCATCGTCGTCGCTGGGCTGGCACGAGCCCTCCTGCGCTGGGCGCCACACCCCGACCAAGTGCGCCAGAACGTGACTGTGGACTACCACGTGCGGATCCACGGCCCACAGGAGGACGAGGTGAGCGTCCCTCCCACGCCCCGGCTCACAGCGGGCACCCACCCTCCCTGCTTTCTTATCCAATCAGCCCGCTGCGTCTCCGCATTTTATCAGATTTGGTTTTTGTCACTCCCCCTCTTCATGGAGGAACGACACTAAACCCTGTCTAGGCTTCATATCCGAGTCACGGCACCATTATGTCACTCCCCCTCTTCGTGGAGGAACGACACAGGACCCTGCGCTGTTCTTTCGTCTGCTCGGCCCTCCCCGGGTTTGCTGCTGGTTCTTCCCGGGTTGGCTACTATCCCTTCCACCTCCGTGGAAGGGTGGTTCCCCCTGGCCACATTCCCCACTTCCACGGGGGAGCGGCACACCGCCGGCCGGCTCTCTCGGGGGCTGCACAGGTGTTCCTTCAGATAGATATTCCCTTAGATGTTCCTGGTGCATGTTGTCTCTCTCCTCCTATAAAGTCCTCCTCCACCAATCCCAACTCGGCTGCCCACACGCCGAGTACGCTGCTCTCCTCCAATCAGGAGCAGGTCCTACAGTTTATTGGTTGAACTGGAGGCAGCTGTGTAGAAGCTGTTTCCTCCTCTCCCAGCGCCATATTGTGGGAGAGCAGATGCATAGAATAAGTCTTAATTCCAGTAACTTAGTCTAGTCCGGGTTGCTCCCCACAGTTTTTTTTCTTTTAAATCGACATAACACCTGCATGTACTTAGGGGGTAGCGTATGGAACTTTGGTCCACGTGAGGGTACTTCCACGGACACTGGAAGCAAGGGGAACTCTGCTCTGATGGGGGGATTTGGAGATCCACGCCCCCCCTTCCCCAGGACCTCAGTGGAGACCTCTCCCTCCCACTCCTCGAGTGGCTGTCGAGCGAGGGCGGGGTCAGCATTTCCAGCACGTGTCTGTCATTGCTTTGTCTTGGGCAGATGAAATTTTAAACAAAATTTAAAAAATCAACTTCATGCGGTAGTCACAGCGGCTGGGGGCGGATGGAGTGGCCGTGAACCAGCGCCCGTGCCGTGGCCGACAGGACAGCAGAGAGGAGTCTGGTCTCCAGGGAGAGGGCAGGACCAGGGCACAGGGACCAGGTCAGGCCGGTCCATCCATGGGCTTCCTGCCGGGGCACCGAAGCACCTGCTGGCCTGTGGTCTCAGTGTGGTGGGCAGCGCGGGCAGCATGCTCTGGGTGTCTTCCAGCCCAGTGGGACCCTAGAGGACTTTCAGCCCACCTCCCCTTTGTGTGGGGGGAGGCTAGCATGGAGAGGGGACTTGGGTCTGACGGTTTTATTTTGTTGGGTTTTTAAGTTTGTATCCATTTGTTCTGAAAGTTTGAGAAGGGGACAAAGAGGTTCATTCCCCAAATGCCCAGAACAGCTGCAGCTGGGAGCTGCATGTGGGTTCTACATGTGGCTGGCAGGGCCCATGTCCTCGGGCAGCACCTGCTGCATTAGCAGGAAGCTGGGGTGGGCAACAGAGCTGGGACTCAAATCTGGGCACCGAGATGTGGGGTGCAGGCACCCCAGGCAGCCTCCAAACCAAACACCTCCCACCAAACACCTCCCAGCCAGACACCTCCCACCAAACACCTCCCACCAAACACCTCCTAGCCAGACACCTCCCACCAAACACCTCCCAGCCAGACACCTCCCACCAAACACCTCCCAGCCAGACACCTCCCAGCCAGACACCTCCCAGCCAGACACCTCCCACCAAACACCTCCCACCAAACATCTCCCACCAAACACCTCCCACCAAACACCTCCCAGCCAGACACCTCCCACCAAACACCTCCCACCAAACACCTCCCAGCCAGACACCTCCCAGCCAGACACCTCCCAGCCAGACACCTCCCACCAAACACCTCCCACCAAACACCTCCCAGCCAGACACCTCCCAGCCAGACACCTCCCACCAAACACCTCCCAGCCAGACACCTCCCAGCCAGACACCTCCCACCAAACACCTCCCAGCCAGACACCTCCCACCAAGACACCTCCCAGCCAGACACCTCCCAGCCAGACACCTCCCAGCCAGACACCTCCCACCAAACACCTCCCAGCCAGACACCTCCCAGCCAGACACCTCCCAGCCAGACACCTCCCAGCCAGACACCTCCCACCAAACACCTCCCACCAAACACCTCCCAACCAGATACCTCCCAACCAGACACCTCCCAACCAGACACCTCCCAGCCAAACACCCGCCCCTAACTGGTTGTTTTTTTTTTCTGTGTGACAAATGTGTCCCTGAATCACTGTGGAATTATTGTCCTCACAAGGGTTTTGTTCTTAATTTGACCTAGCAAAACGACCTCACTGCGCTTTGTCATTTGAAAAGTGGCTCAGACACTCGTGGCCCTGCCCACGTCATCACTCTGGCTCTTGTTTTAGTATGAAACCAGGAGCACCGTGAGCACCTGCGTCGCCCCCCTGCACCAAGGCCTGTCGGCGAGCGTGAGGGCCATCGTGAGAGACCACGGCCGCCTCCAGGCCGCCAGCCGCTGGGTGTCCGCGGAACTCGAGCCCCCCCCAGGTAGAGCAGACCTGCGCCATGCTCTGGTGTTGGCAAATACGGGGCAGTACACACACGGACACCATCCAGCTCAGCCAGTCACCGTCCCTGCCACATCCCAACCGACACGGCCCTGCTGAACCCCACCTGACCCCCTGCGGAAGCCTGCACGCTCTCCAGAGCTGGGAGGCTACCACTTCTGATGCTCAGAGCCAGTGATGGTTTTGATTAAACCCCAGGACACGCACTGTCACAGGAGAGGGAGAGAGGAGAGGCCGCATCGGCCCTGCACACATGTGGGCACGGATTCAGGGGTGCCTGGGCCGGTCGGGCCCACGGGGGATTTGTAAACGATTCTCTTGACCACCTCACTGGGGGAGCAAAAAGCACGCGGCTCAAACTGTGCTGGTGGTGTGGGGAGGTCCATAGAAAGCGTCCTGCTGACCGTGAGAAGCCGCTGCTAGAGCAGAGGGGCCAGCTCACCACGGGCCGCACCCCAGGTTCAGAGACCGAGGTCACACGCACGGCTGGGCCACCATGGCACCTCCCTGCAGGGAACACAGGACCACCCAGAACGCAGCTTCGGCACCACACTGGCAGGCTCCTCTTGTTCTCTGACACTCCGATCCGAGCTGAACCAGGGAGATGTCAGTCATCTCCGCCTTCAACCAAGCGGAATTCACGCCAAGGGGTTCCTTGCCTGGGAACCGTGAGGCCAGCACACTGCAGAAATTCTGCGCTGTACCTGAGCTGGGCCATCCGGTCACTCAGCCCAGGAACAGGTGGAAACGTGGCGGGGGGGGGGGCAGCGCAGACATGACACAGAGACACATGTGGCGAACACAGGAAGGAACAGTGAATACACGGGACACAGACACGGTGCACATGCATATGACGGGTGTAGACACAGAGCGGATTGAGATACAGCAGACATGGAGAGAGAGAAAGTGGGTGTAGATAGGGTCACTATACATGTAGATGCGGGGGACTGACGTACAAGTGGCAGGTGTCACGCAAGGAGTATAAGCACGGGACACACAGACGTAACACACAGGAGCCAGCGGATACACATATGAAGACAGATATGCAGTAGATGCAGAAGCTGTCCATCAGGTACAGTGGATATAAATGAGACACAACGTGTACACACACTCACACACACACGCGTGCGCGCACGAGGGGCTTCAATTTTTTTTGCATCAAAATAAACTGATGCTTCAGTTCAGAGCACTTCCCGTGCAGCCTGTGGATGCGTCTGTGAGCCTCCTGTCTTTCACGGAAGGTTCCAGAAAGGTCTGGTGATGACCGCACTCCGGCCAGGGCAAGCCGTTCACAGGAAGCACGTGGTTCAGGCTGTCACTGCAAGGCTGTTCCTTCCCTTCTTGTCAACCCAGGGCCTCCCGGCACCGCGGCCGTGAACCTGACCTGCACCACCAACACCGCAGCAGGGGACGGCACGCACGCCGCACGGTACCAGGTTTCCCTGCACTGCGCCTGGCGGGCGGGCGAGGCAGCCCCGGCGGATACACAGTATTTCCTCTACTACAGGTGAGCGCTAATTTCACCCGCACACACGGCCGGCTTCCTAGCATCTCGGAAAACTCACGAGTGCTCCGATTCAGGTTCGGCGCCGAGACCCACGAGTGCCGCGAGTACAGCAGAGACTCCCTGCAGAGGAACATCGCGTGCTGGTTCCCCAGGACCTCCATCCACAGCAAGAGGCGGGACCGGCTCGCCGTGCTCGTCAACGGCTCGAGCAGGCTCACGGCCATCAGGCCCTTGGATCGGCTGTTTGCTCTGCACGCCATAGGTGAGGCCCATGGCCCCGGCTGCGCTAGCTGCCACCAGCGGCTCGGTGCTGAGCTGGGCCCTGTGCAGAGGCTCTGTATTGAAAACCCCCGGTGCGAACCAGGCCTCAGCTCTGCTGAGGCTGGGGCGATGCTGTCCCCGGGACGGGTCCTGCCAGGCGCCGGCAGGGTGCGCACAGCATCCCTGGCCCCTCCGGCTTGGTCCCAGGCACACAATCTCAGACACTGGGAGGTCGCCCTCCTGGCCCCAGCTGAGCGTCACCGCACGGGAGAGCTGATTGCCCTGCTGCGGCAGCCCACCTCACCTACCAGTGTCCAGGAGGCTGCTGGCCAGGGACCCCGAGAGGGACTCACGCCACCCCTGCAACCTGAGCTCCTTCTCCAGGCTGATGCCCTCCCCCTGCCGCCCCGGGGAAGCTCGGCGTCTGCGCATGCTCCGGGTATTCCACACTTGACATGCTCAGGGCTCCAGCCCCTCTTCTCGGCACTTCCATCAGGGCCCTGTGAGCCGCACCTGGGGGTCCCGCGCTGCCGTGGTCACCGGTATGAGGGCCTCTGTGAGCTGCTCGTTCGTCCAGGCGCTGGGGTCAGGCTGCCTCAAGCCTGCCTTTCTCATTGGAAAAATGGGCAGAAATGAGTACCTCCCGTGTGGCTTTCGTGACCATTCCGTGTGCCGCTATTTTAAAGTGCTGAGGACAGCAGCCGGCGTAATTGCTCAATAAATACACCAGCCTGTCACTCAAAGGCATGATTTTGCCGTGACACGTCTGCTCCAAGCGTGTGCAACAGCGTGCAATTCTCTCCCACAGTGAGAGCCCGAGGCTGCCTGCCAATGTCACCGTCACAGCAATAAAACACGTTCGGGAGGACGCAGGGAACAAAGATATTCACAGGAAAATGGGGACGAGAGCACAGGGCATTTTATGGTTTTTGTTTTGTTGCGACCACGTGGTGGGATTGACTTGAGTCCTTTCTTGGCTAAGGATGCTCTGTTCAGTGTGTGGCTGGCTAGGAAGCAGTGCCTCTGTCCTGAGCTCGCCCCGTGCGTCACAGCTCGCGAGAGCCAAGTCCCGTGCAGTTCCTGTGGTCAGAAGGGACAAAGCTTTAGAGTTATAAGTAACGGCGAGCGTGGCCCAAGGTATTCTTTTATTCTAAAGAAAATCGAAGCTTCCGGCTCCATCCTCCAAACCAAACCTCACCAAACAAAACCAAAGCCCACAAAGTGGAAAGGGTTTGCCCCAGCCACGTACCCACGGGGCAGCAGAGGCGCAGCCCAGGGAGAGCTCGTCTTCCCTCCAGGTCAGGGTTGCCCCAGGCTTGGACCAGCTTTCGACGTGGCTGGGCCAGGATTCAACTGCATGACTCTACTGGCTGCAGCCACCCACGGGTGCCAAGGAGGGGCTCCTCGGGAGTTGTTGGTGTGGGAGCCTCATGGGAGCCACGGCTTCCCCAGGGTGGGGGATCAGTGGGCTCAGGACCCAAGAGCAAACGCACTGAGCAGGTGGGTGGGGGCCGGCCTCAGCCCTGGCCGCCGACCCTGAAGGAGCATCCCTCATTTGTCACTGTCTGACCCAGACCAGGTAAACCCTCCCAGGAATGTCACAGCCGAGGTGCAAGGAGCCCGTCTCTCCATCGAGTGGCAGAAGCCCGTGTCCGCCTTCCCCAGCCACTGCTTTGACTATGAAGTGCAGATCAGCGACACGGGGAAGGCTTACGTCCAGGTAACGCCACGCGTTCCTTCTAGGAGCACGGGAGAAACCTCGCGTGCCTGCCTACAGCTCGTGCATATAAATCCCATCCGACCTGTCTTTGGCATCATCGGCCATAACACAAAGGGTCAGACAGACGGCTGATGGCAGCACTGCTGGACACGGCAGAGCGGCACAGAGTCCAAGTTCCTGTGGGAGCCCAGAGTCGCTCCTCCAGGTGCACGACGGAGTCACAGCAGGGACTCAAAGACCCGTTTGTGCAGGGCTCCTTCAAAAGGTTCATGGAAAATGGAACTAAAAGAACTTTGTTCTGATGTAAGAACATCGAGACATCCACACGTGGTTTGTAATTTTCGTATTATACACTTTCTGTGATCTGTTTGAAGGGCCCTTGATACACTGATTTCACATTTGTTTTTGCTGCCAAAATAAATTTGTCTCTCAATTCCATTTTCCACGAACTTTGTGAACTGTGCCCGAGACACCCACGTTCACGGCAGCATCATTCACAACTGTCCAAAGCTGAAAGCAGCCCGTGGTCCCTGGGGGCTGCGTGGACAGAGCCTGGTGCACACGTACCCGCTGGAAGTGTGCACCCCTGCGCCCGGGGTGGGCCTGGGGACATCATGCCTATCGGGAGAAGCCAGCTACGAGAACGCGGACCCAGAGTCCGTCTCCCTGGGATTCCTGCAGGAGTCATGGTCTCGGTAGAGTATGGGGGCCAGGGACTGGCAGGAGCTGAAAACCGGAGCCGCAGCAATGGGAACCAGCGAGGGCCTTGCATGACTGAGACCTGGGGCCACATCTGCAGGGCCGGGCCATCGTCTCGGCAGCCGTGTGAGAGCTGGATGCAGGAGCGTAGTGTGGGCATGGGGATAGCAGTGGCTACGGCAGCAGCCCAAGCCAAAGATAACCAGAGCTGAAATAGGCAAGTGTCATGGGTGGGAGTGAGGAAGGCAGAAGCAGCCGCAGGAAGTGTGCAGGGGGCAGGTGTCAGGGACACGGTTCTGGTCTGGGACACAGGCGCTCGGCTGGACGGTGGTGATGCCGACCAGCAGAGGAGAGAGCACAGATCCTGTCAACACCCCATCATCCACCTCGTGGCGCTCCGGGCTGCCCAGGGCAAACCAGCACGGCTGGCCATCCAACACTCCTGCTTGTCTGCATCAATACATGGTGTGGAAATCGCCAGTTTTCTCGACTCTTCTAGCACACCCCGCGCTCGGCTTTCCGCGTCACTTCATTTAACTCAGACGAGGCTGAGACTGGCGTCGAGGCTCCCCGGAGCCGAGGAGCGGGCTCGTAGTGGGCTGGAGATGGGGCACAGCCTGACTCAGGCACTGCTCCCCGACTTTCCCCAGAGCCCCTCGCCCCAGCCCCTGGCTCGCCATGGAGACCTGGGGCCGGCTTCTCCCCTGGTGTTCAGCTCCGCGGCTAGGAATGAAACCCGCGGGAGTGCCTGTGTCCCAGGAAAGCGTTGTTAGTGGACACTTGGATGTCAAATTCCTGTCATTGTCATGTATCTTGGAACGTACATTTCACCATTTAAGGTGATGCCACCATGCAGGCCACGCAAGCCCGGGCACTGGCTCAGCCTGCTGTGCGGGAGACGCTGAGTGAGGCTGTCGGGGTGTGGCATCTGGAGGCAGGGGAGGGGCAGGGGAGTGAGCTGCTGACCCCTGGGTCTCACACTGGCTCCTCCGGATCTCAGAACTGACCCCTTTGTTGATTCTGGGGACAGGATAGCTTTGTCCTGCAGGGCGGCTGCCGACGCCCCAGTGCCGGAGCAGCATAGGGTGAACTAGCCGACGGCGGTCCCGCTGTCAGTAAACCTGTGTCTGCCCGCTGCTCTGATGACCGGCGTAAGCCACGGGACTAGAGTTTTCTACTGCTCTTTCCCGTTTAGACGGAGAAACGGACAGTCAATGCCTTCACCTCCGTGATCGACAACAGTTCAAGGTACTGCGTTCAAGCGCGAGCCACGGTGAGCACCACGTGCCGGGCGGCGGGGCTCTGGAGCTCATGGAGCCCACCCTTCTGCTTGGGTGAGTAGCCCCTGCCGATCCAACAGTCCCAGAAGGCAGACACACTGGCGCGTGGGACCCCTCCCCCCGGCCTCTGCTCAGCCCCACTGTCTCCATCAGAGGGCCCAGTCCAGCCTCGGAGGGCTTCACCATCAGAGCCTTGCACTTGCACTTGTTTTCCGCTTCCGCTTCTACCCGGGTGTTTAGATCAAATTTTCTGAGATAGCTGCAGACAGACAGAGCCTCCCGTCTCCCCACCTGGTTTCCACGGCAGGCAGGGCTGTGCACAGCCACCGAGCAGCGGGGCAGGCAGACCACCGGCCTGACAGCTCCTGGGCATCACAGCCGTCCGTCCCCGGACGAGGCTTCGGCTCGGTGCAGCTGCCTGAGCCTGGTGCAGCCGCCACCGAGCTCAGGAGGTGGCGCCGCTCACCACTGTGGCAGGGGGTCCCGCTGGCCTCGCAGAAATACACCTCTGCGTCGCCTCCACACCCGACCCTGGCCACTGAGAACCCGCCCGCCATCTCTACCACGTGTCCATTAAATTCATGTTTTGTTTCCTTTCTTAAAGATGATCCAAAGTCAAGTATCACTCAGGGCCACCTCCTGCCCCCCAAAGTGGGAGCCATTTCTGAGCCCTCAGCTCAGCAGGTCTGGAGGAAGGCGAGGTTCGGACACGGCCTCACTCCTGGGTTGGGTCTGCCAACCCGGCTGCGCCGTGTGCTTGGCCAGGGGGATGGGCATCCTCTCTGTCGCTGGGAGCCCTGGCAGCTCTGGGGGCAGGGGCGCCTCCCCATCTCTCTCTGTCATCAGGAGACGCAGCCTGCACTCTGTGTTTGTTGTCATCTGGGTGTGCTGGGCAAGAGGCACACACAGGTTAGGAGAGAGGGGACATTTGACACCTGTGTGTCTCCATGGAGGCCAGGGGCTGCGCCAGGCCTGCAAAAACAGGACGGTAGACAGGACCCCGGAGTCTTCCCCAGAAGACCCACCTGGGCACACAGGCCGTGCATCACAGGCAGCCGTTTCTCCTGCTTGCTGGGATCCCAGAGGTGCAGCTGGGTGACAACAGCAGCTCACTGGGCCACACGCCCCACGTGCCTCCCAGGCGGGCCGCCCTGTGGACGAGCACACGCGCTCCGTGGCCAGCAAATGGCAGGGGCGTGGCTGCACCCCAGGTTAAGCGACGTTAGCCCTGGACCTCAGCGCTGGTCAGTGGACCAGGATCCCGCAGGGTGCAGGGCACAGAGCAAATTCAGAATTTACTGCAGAGCTGCTGGTGGCCAACGGCTTGGCCGTGGCCGGGCAGATACGTGGCTGCCATCTCCCACGCACTCTGCGGGGCTTTTCAGAACCGGCCCAGGCAAGAGCGCACCTCAGGGGAGGTGTCTCCCCGGCACCGGCAGCCGTCTTCTGCTCCGGCTGCCGGGTGGGTCTTCAGGAAAGTCGTGGGTGGTGGCCCAAGAGCGCACGTGGACGTGAGTCAGAGTGACACTGCCAGGTCGACTTCCACAGAACACCGGGAAGACCTGAGCGGGGTAGCTCTGTACGTCTGCAAGGGGCTGGATGTGCTGAGCCCCCTCCGCCCCCCTGCGCAGCACAGCCCCCGGCGTGACGCCGGCACAGCACGACCCCTCCTGGGGAGAGGGAGCCAGGAGGAGGGCGAAAGGAACCAGGAACAAGCTTGAATCACCTAGTGCAGATTCTGAGGCTGACCGCCTCTCCTGCCTCCGCTCCCCAACGCTGATGCCCCGGCCTGACTGAGCTGACCCAGGACACGTGGGACGGCCCCAGCGTGGCTTCATGCGCTGTGTTTCCTAGAAGGGAAGCAAACAGCAGAGACATGGGCCAGTGTCAGGGACTTTTTCAACACGAGCTTCCTCCGTGCTATTTGCATTGAGGGGGTCTCTGTCCACATCACTCCCAGGGGCCCAGAACTCCGTGGCCCCCAACCTTGCCGTTTCTTCGCATCTTCCCGACATCCTCTTCCTCAGAGGTGCCTCCTCCCCGCTGTGCCGACACGGCGGCGGCCGAGGTGACTCCGGAGGCTTCGGGTCCTGAGGGCAAGGCTGGCCGTGGGGAGCTGGGACTCACCAGGGCAGGGAGGCATCAGCGAGGCAGAAGGTGTCCGTGTCGGCCAAGGCTGCGGGACCCACGTCGGAAGCCTGCACTCCACGGTTGCTCCGTGTGGCTGTCGCTGACTCCCTCAGCACCGCAGGCCGGGGTCAAACTGTGGTCCATGATGAGCCTATCTCAAGCATCCTTTTAATTTCTTATTCCTTCTCCACCTCATTGCTTTCACCAGGATTATTTCCTGGACAGCAGCTTCCCCTGCAGGCCCAGGCTTGTGGCAGGCCTCCCGCCCCGGCCACGTCCAGGTGAGCCTCAGGGCGCCGTTTCAATTCCAGCCCCCTCTGGGGGCAGAGGCTCTGAACAGCATCACCCCCCACCCCCTGCAGCCTGGGATCCTTAGCGACTTCCATCAGTTCTGGCTTCTCCTTTTATCGAGGTGATTGAGAGACACGACAGGGAGTCCTGCCCCCTCTGGGATGTGCTGGGGCCTCTTCGCCCCCCAAGGATGCAGCTGTAATGATGCTTGGCTTGCCGTGGCCTCTGGGGTCCTCCCGAGCCACCCCCCTCCCCCCCATGCCTCCCCCTCGCGTTTCCTTAAGGAAATGGGGGCCCAGAGACAGAAAAGGACTCAGTCGCCAAACAGCCAAGACGCGGCCATCAGCGCACAGTCTCCTCACTGACACAGGAGCCAATTAGCCAGTAAAATTCAGTAACTCATTAGCCCATAATTTCAGGCAGGAACTGGGCAGGGCCGGGGGAAGCCAGGCGGCCCTGGGATGCAGTGGCCCGGGACCCTCTGCCGTCCTGGCCCAGGGCTCCCCAGAGGCGCTGGTTTCTTTATGGGAGAGCAGCTTCCCTCCCTCGTCGGCACACGCCGGCGTCTCCAGCCCTCGGCCAGCTGCTCCGCCTTATCTCGCACGGACTTCCCGGCTTCCACATCCTTCCCCCTTTGCGAACTTTCTCAACTTCTGCAAACTGCAGGCCTCCTGCCCCCGCCCCCGCTTCTGCTTTCTGGAGTCTGCGGGGGCTCTCCCCTCCCGTGCTCTGGTGCCCAGGGGCATCCCGCCCTCAGGAACACGGCTGCTGGCCATGGCTCCTGCCCCGCTGCAGGGCTCTCAGGCCCTGACACGGACCTGACAGCCGCCCCTCAGCTGGGGCCTGCCCGCCTCCTACATCAGTCTCTCACGCCTGCGTCTAGGCTGTGCTGGCACCAGGTGCCTCTGAAGTCTGCTACCGACGCTGCTGTCAGCCCTGGGACTCGCGGCCCTCGCGCCTTGGGGTGCGAGCCAAGCCGTCCACCCCTCCAGGTTTCTCACACAGCCCACGGCTCCGCCTTCACCTCTGAGCAGGGCAGGGGCCTGAGCCCCGCCCTCTGTGCATGGGAGGTGGACACAGTGCTGCCCTGGACGTCCCTGTGTCATTTCCCTTTGACTTGACGCCCACGACTGGGCGGGGGATGAAGAAGCCATGACCTTGGCCCCCAGTTTAGAGGGTCTCAGCTCTGGGCTGGGCTTGGGAGAAGGCGGGTTCACCTGCTTTGTCTGCTGAATCATCACAAACCCGATTTTCCTATTTCCCAAACACAAAAGGAACCAAGGAGCTGCCCACAGGCCCACAGGCCCGGCAAGTGGTGAGCCCGGATCCCGGCCACACCCTGGCCCTCTCCCTTCCGTGGTGCCGTGGCTCCGTGGGCAGCAGGGGCGGTGCCGTGGCTCCGTGGGCAGCAGGGGCGGAGGCCCGACAAAGGCCAAGGCCCGGCCCCTCCCAGGCCAGCAGTGGGGAGTTGTCCTCGGCTGCTCAGGGCCCTGGATTCTCCTTTCCATGTGCCGCAGGCAGAACCACGCACGGCCCACACCCCTCTGTCTTCCCCAGCAACTCTGCTGCCTGCCCCGCGTCTTTCTCTCCAATCTGAGCTTTGCCACTCTGCGCTCTGAGGATCTGCCACTCCCATCTTGGGCCTTGCGATGCACTGAATCCGGCTCACAGCGCCCCACGCTGGCAACAGTAAATCTTTCAGCCCTTAGCCCGCTGCTCCTTATTCTCGTTGACCTGTCTGAGAGGCGTCCACGTGGGGAGGCAGGGGGAGCTCCCATCCGTCGGTCCACTCCACCAAGGACCACGATGACTGGGGCCGGTCATGCCACAGCCAGGGGATCAGCCAGGCCTCCGTGATGGGTGGCAGGAACCCACATCCTCGAGCCATCACTGCTCTGCAGGAAGCTGGAGTGAGGAGCGGGAAGTGGGAATCCGGCCTAAGGACGCACGTGGACCCCAGCGTCCTCACCGTGAGTCAAGGGGCCCTCCGCCACTCCAGCCGTCCTCGTGTTTGCCGCAGGAGGGAGAAGCCGGAGAGGCTACCCTGGCCAGGGCTGCGGCTGTGGCACAACTGGGACTAAGCTCCCGCCTTGCTGCTGTGGCCGTGAGAGGACTGGACTCAGAGACAGAGCCTCGCGCCCCTAGCAGGTGGAAGCATATGGCCAGCAGCCCCCGGCAGGAGCGAAATTCTGGACTGTCTTGGGGCTCCAGAAGCCCTTGGAGGAGAGAACAGCTGCCCCGAGGGAGTCCCTGTCCACTTGGACAGTCAGGTCCCCCCGGAGGCCACTGGGCCACAGCACAGCAGGAGCCGCCGCCCGCCCTGCTCAGTTCCCACTTCCTCTCCCCGTCCCTGCCTCCGGTCACTTGAGCCCAGGTTCTGTGCCTTTTTCCTCTGGGTCCTGTCTGCTCCGTGTGCTTCCCCGGGGCTGTGTCTCACAGCCTGTGCTGTGTGGCTCCCTGAGCCGGGTGCAGGCTGAGGTCCCCGTGATGGCATCCTGGGAAAGCTCAGGTGCACACACCGCCCAGAGCCTCGCCAGCCTGCGATCTGGTGCCTGCACTCTTTCACGGAGACACCAGCCTCACCCTCTAGTCATGGGCTCTCCAGGGAGCACCATGGAGAGACCCCTCCCCATATGGGTAGCCGCCCGGGAGTTCTTGGTCTGAGCCACGTGGGCACAGAATTGGAGCACGAGGGGCTGCGGCACCAGGAGGGAGCTGACCCAGCCCTGCAGACCCTGACCCCTGGAATCCTGCCGTGTGCACCCCAGGCCACGGCACGCACAGTCGCCATCGCTCGTCTTGTTTGCAAGGAGAGGCAGCCGAGACGGAAGCTGAGGTCCCAGGAGCCGTGTGAGTGACACGTGACACCTGAGGCGCTGCTCCTGCTCAGCCAAGCAGGCTGTGGGCTTCCTCTCTCCGAGCTCAGCGCTGCATAACCAAACAGCCGTGCCCGTCCATGAGCTCAAAGCGGCCATCTCTGGCTTCCGTTTTAATAGTGGCCGAGTCACACCACCTGACCCGGAGAAATGACTCAAATTACCTGGAACCGCTCTGCTAGCCAGAGACCCCGATCCCAACTCAGACTGAACCGAAGGATCGCCCGCTTTTCAGTCTTACTCTGAGTCATCCTGACCCACAGGACGCGCCTTGTCGGGCACCGCGCTCTCTTGACTGAACTCCTACCTAGCTCTCGCACTCAGGATTTCCCTCCATAGCAGACTGGGCAGCGGCCAACTCACAGGCACCCGAGGAGGCTTCTTCCTATACTGCCAATCTGGGTTTTCTTTGTGGTGGGGCTCACCTTGGTCATGTTCCTGGGCGAGTTCTGATCTCAGCTGGACATGCCAGGGCACTCGGGACCAGGGCAGCCCTAAAGCACGCCAGGCAACTGATTCTCCAATTTCCCAGCCCCCTGCAGGAGGTGACCACGGCTTTGATTCCCACATAGCACCCCGCACGCATCAGTGATGGTTCTGATCCAACCAAAGAAAATAACTTGTTGACGCTTTTGCTAATTCAGCAAGCCTGTAGTGGATGGCTACAGAGGGGTTTAACTGCAAAGACTGTTGTAATCGTTATCAGGTCTGGGCTTATCAGCCGGGGGAGTTGTGTCATTTGCGCCACAAACGTGACTGAGTGTGTGTCGCTGATAAAACTTAGGACGTGGCTGGTTCTGTTGGGCCTGGTTGGAGACAGACGCCCTGTTTTCTGCTCCCATCACCACTGCTGAAGCCGCACCTGATGCACGAGTGGGGTCCCTGCACGTGGTTCTGAGGTGCCTGCAGCACGGCTGTGGGTGTGGAGAGAGAGGTTAGTGCCAGAGACCTGGAGATGGATGCCCTGCGCCAGAATTAGGCCGAACATGAGTAAAAGGGGGGCAGAAGAAACAAAACACAAAACCAGCAGAGACCCAAAGCCCAAGGCATCCACCTGCTGACAGCTGCGGAAGTCTCACAGGACCTGGGATTCCATCTGCGCGCGCTTCGCACCTCAGGGCAGAAGCAGTGAACGCGAGCTTGGGACCGGAGCTCTCCTCCCGGGCAGTGAGGTCCGAACCTGCCCCAGGCAGTCGGCACGCAGGTCAGGCAGGATGGCAAACACGGCACCTCTCATCACCACTGGCACACGCCGTGGGGTTCCGTGAATGCATCCCCAGTCCCTGAGAACACGCCCACTCATCGTCCCCACCCCACACGGTCACTGTAGCCACAGGAGGATCAGCCCCGAACGTGGACTGGCAGGTGCCACGTCCTCACCTCCTGCGCTTAGTGGCAGCGTTCCTCTACCTCTCACTGTGCAGTGGGGACAGTGCTGAGGGGGGCTTTGGTGGCAATGAAGAGCATCGAGCCCCCCAGCAGAGATGACATCCCTGCTAACTGGGGGTCTTATCTCACTTCCTCCAGTTTCCGTATTCCTAAGATTTTGACTGTAAGGACATTCAGCTACTGCATGGGCTCATGTTACTGTGACTTTTCCGTGGAAGACCCCGTCCATTCAACCAAAAGCCAAGGGGCTCCAGCTCCGGGAAGCCCTGGGCTGGGCTGAGCCCCTGGCTGGGTGCTGGCTGGTAGAACACATGGTGCACAGGAATGACCGCCCGTGGCCACGTGCGCCTGGCACCCGCACAGAAGCCTTGCAACGCGTGTGCTGTCCCTTCCAGGAGGGGCACCGGCACCTCAGGCCTCGCGCTCTCTCGTCGCTGGCTCCATGCTGACCCTTCTCTCTGTTTCCCCAGGAAGCGACGCGCAGAAGCCCTCGTCCAAGCAGCTTCTCATGGCGCTGCCGGCAGCCGTCTGCTTCGCCTTGTTGGTTTGCTCACTTGTCTGCAGGGGGTAGGTGCTCTTCCCGGCTGGGGCTTCCCAGGGCTACACAGCCCGGAGATGGAGCGTTCTTGTTACAGGATGGAATTCACGGTGTGTAGGAGCGCAAACCAAAGTGAGAGTTGGCCTGGGGCATGCGTGTCCTGGCCCATGCCTGGCCTGCTGTAGCCTGGGAGCCACCTGCTAACCTCATTGCAGGCTTCGTCATCAGCTCCCTCGGGCCCTTCCCAGCCTTCCTCGAAGAACCTGGTGCCTTTTACCTGTTGGCACAGGAAGGCAGGCCCTGGAGCCAAAACCATCCCAGGGCTGGGGTTGTGATCCTCAGCTCTCCGGGGCCGACACCCACCTGCCCTGCAGTGGCTGATTGTCCTTGGCTCAGCCGCGGCCGCGGGAATGTGCTGCAGATCTGCCTTGCGTCCTGGAGCCTGCAGGTGGCCCCGTGAGCCCGACTCCCTCCAGCTGTAGCACGAGGAGAGCCCGAGCACCCTCTCAGAGGCCGGGGAGCAGGTTCTGTGTCAGCCCTTCTGTAGTAAGGAGAGCCACTTTCCTATCGGGCCACAGCCGAATGGCCTCGAGGGGTGGGAGTGCAGCGGAGGACAGGCTGCAGCCCCTGTGGGCCAGTACAGCTGAGGAAGAGGCCGCAGCCAGCCAGTGAGTGCACGTGCTGGACAACCAGTGTCCATCCTCCAACGGCCCGCTTGGACCAGTGACCTGGCATGGTGGGTTAGGACCAGTGACTTGGGACAGTGGGTTAGGACCCATGACTTGGCATGGTGGGTTAGGACCCGTGACGTGGCATGGTGGGTTAGGACCCGTGACGTGGCATGGTGGGTTAGGACCCGTGATGTGGCATGGTGGGTTAGGACCAGTGACATGGGACAGTGGGTTAGGACCAGTGACGTGGCACAGTGGGTTAGGACCAGTGACATGGGACAGTGGGTTAGGACCAGTGACGTGGCACGGTGGGTTAGGACCAGTGACGTGGCACGGTGGGTTAGGACCAGTGACATGGGACAGTGGGTTAGGACCAGTGACGTGGCATGGTGGGTTAGCACCCGTGACGTGGCACAGTGGGTTAGGACCAGTGACATGGGACAGTGGGTTAGGACCCGTGACCTGGCATGGTGGCTTGGGACCCATGACCTGGCATGGTGGGTTAGGGCCCCTGACATGGGACAGTGGGTTAGGACTAGTGATGTGGCATGGTGGCTTAGGACCCGTGACCTGGCATGGTGGGTTAGCACCCGTGACGTGGCACAGTGGGTTAGCACCAGTGACATGGGACAGTGGGTTAGGACCAGTGACGTGGCACGGTGGGTTAGGACCAGTGACGTGGCACGGTGGGTTAAGCCACGGCTCGTGAAGCCAGCGTCCTCTATTGGCTGCTCGGCTTCCCGTCCAGCTCCTGCTACTGCACCTGTGAGGCAGCGGAGGATGGCCCAGTGCCGTGCTCTCACCCACCTGGGGGACCTGGACGGAGCTCCTGGCTCCTGGTTTCAGCTGTGCCAGGCCTGGCTGTTGTAGCTACTTGGGGAGTGAATCATGGGATAAAAGGTCCCTCACTCTGCCTTTCAAATCAATTCATCAATATTAAAAAACAAACAAACAGAAGCAGTGGGCCTGGTTGCGGGCACCTCCAGGAGGCAGACGCCTCTCCTCCTTCCGGAAGCTCTGGAAGCCACGGCAGAGCTTGGCAGGGGCCCGGAGTCTGCGGCGGTGACTGCAGTGTGGGTGTGTGGAAGCGTGCGGGTCCCAGGACGAACGCCCCAGCTCTCGGCGGGGATATCGGGGACCCAGCGCCACGCGTGCCCCGACTCCTCCTGTGCCGCTTGCAGATGCCACCTGTGGACCAGGCTGTTCCCGCCGGTGCCCACGCCGAGCAGCAACTTGGGAGACCTGCTTGCCATGAGCTACGAGGTAAGGCTGAGAGTCCCGCACTGGGTCAGACCGGCCCGTGTCGAGCCCTGGGGACCGTCTGTGGTTTCTCGGGCTCTGTGTCACAGAGTAGGGACCGTCTGTGGTTTCTCGGGCTCTGTGTCACAGAGTGGGGACCGTCTGTGGTTTCTCGGGCTCTGTGTCACAGAGCGGGGTTTTTCCCTGGGGTGAATCTTTGGCTGTTTGGCTTCTCTGCCTGTCGCCATCTGCAGAGAGGGCCAAGGCCCCACTGGGTTACATGTGGACTCCCCAGGCAGCCGTGAAGGTCAGCTTCCTCCCTGCCGAGCTGACCCCAGCCGAGTCCCTCAGCGCTGGGAGCCCCACGTCGCTCTGTGTGACCGTCCGAGGTCCTGCTTAGCCCCAAGGTTCTGAAGACTGATTTCTGCACACAGCATCAAGGAAGTCTCGGGGCAGTTAATTCCTTAGGACGAAAACCAGAGAGAAGGCAGAGGCTTTGGCCCAAACACGCGTTTTCTGGTCCTGTGCGCACTCAGAACACGCGGGCTTAACAGGATGGTCTCTCACTCAGCCCTGTGCAACCACTCCCACACTCAGCCTCGCCAGAGACGTGCCCTGGTCACAGCTGGCGTCTGCCCGTCGAGGGTCTACCTCTGGACCACCTGTGAGACTCACTCGCCCGTCTGTGTCCATCTGAGGCCAACAGCACACCCACCGTCCTGGGTAGCATCACCTTGCTGTGAAGCTGGGTCGAAGGCCTCCACAGGCGGATTTCTTCATGTAGATTTAGAGCCAGTTTAGGACCCTCTACAGAAAGCCGCTGGCGTTCTGAGCAGCGCTGTGTTAAATGACAGACGGGCCTGGGGCGGAGCCACAGCGGTGCTGAGTTTTCCGTGTAGAATCCTGGTACGGTGCTCGGTCTGTCTCAAGGATGCTACGCGCTTTCTCACTGGACAGCTCAGTGCGTTGCTAACTCTGTCCCTGAGTGGAAAGGCTGCTCACGGAGAGCTCAGGGAAGCCCCCCAGGAAGAGCCAGGCGTGAGCACTCGAGGGCCACAAGCTTTGTCCCAGCCCTGCAGTGTCCCAGAGCAGCGTCTTTGCGAAAGCAGGTGCAGCCAAACCCCAGCCGAGATCAGCCGCTTGCTTGGCAAGCAGACATCTCGAACACAGCAGCTCACGACGGCACGAAGCACTAGTGCTGACAGTGGGGAAGGCCCGGGTGAAAAACGCGCCCAGATGGTCAACTGCAACAAGGACTGTCCTTTCTCCCGCATCTGCAGTAGTGCTGTTTGGCACAGTTTACAGACCACACGTTGCTAAACTCTCGGGGCAGGGGATGAGGCCGACAAAATGACCACTGACCAGGCGTCCATCCCGTGTTCCCCGTGTCGGGGGGCAGCTGCTCAGGAAGGCGACCGAGAACCTGGGCGCGGGTCACCTGCAGCCCCGAGACACTGCTCCGACGTCCCTGGTCCTGGCCTCTCTGTAGCACGTCTTCATGCCGGTGCCTCATTTCCAGACACAACCCCCAAAGAGTTCCTCTAATCTGAGGTTGGCGAGAGAAGCGCCTTGTGGTTTGCTGTTCATGCAACCCAGACGGATGCGCAAAGAGCAGCTGGGAGCAGCCAAGGCGGGCTGAGGAAAAGCAGGGGTTAAGGCGGGGTCTCAGGATGGCTCACTGCCCTGCCGAGCATCGCACCAATGTGGCGGAGGGGAGAGGGTGTGGAACTGGGAAGTCTCCTCCTGGTCTCAGGACCCTGTGGCAGAGGAAGTGGGTGAGGCCCGAGCTGCCAGCGCCCCGCCTCTACCTCCAAAGGCAAAATCTGTCCAGCCCACACCCAGGCCCTGGTCTGTGGGAGCTGGGGGCGCATTCGTGCCCCTGCGGCGACCACGGGGAAGCGTTTGGCTGCTGCGTTGGTTACACAGCCGCCGCCTCCCTGCACCCTTGGGGGGCAGGTCCCCGGCCCTGCCAGTCCCTGACTCTGCAGGTCCACTAGCCCCTCAGAGAAAATGCACAGACTCCACGCAGATCCCTCGCGGCCCTACCAGTGCTGGCCGTCACGGAGTGACAGCAGCTTCTGCGCGTAACGCCACGCCGACAGCTGCTAGGCCGTGCTGCGTGGGGAAGAGTGGGGGGAGGTCGGCACACACTGCCCACGGGTGCAAGTGCTTTTCCGAGTATTCCCATCTCGTGCTTGCTTGAATCCTGGAAGCAGAACCCCTGGGTCTGGAGTGGAGCCCTGATCAGGCCCTGGCGCTCAGGCTGGGCAGGTTTCCTCGCGAGCCTCCGTTGGAGACGGCTTCGTAGCGCTGACCTGCGTGCTCCTTCTGCGGTGGGGCCCGAGACGGCTGCTCCCCGAGAGTGGTGGACGCTCACGCTGCCCCTGGAGCACAGGAGGCCGCCCCTGGCCTGCTCGCGTCTGCTGCCCCCCACCGCACTGGGGTCTGGGGTTCAGGTCGCGTTGGTGAGCACATGACCTCTTACCGGCAGCTTGGGTTTTGCTGCAATTTTTATTGTTTGGGAGGCAGAGAAGCAGAGAAAGCTCCCAGGTCTCTCACGGGGTGGTGGGGATCCGCCTGCCTGAGCCATCGCCACTGCCCCCCGGGGGCTGCATCAGCAGGGAGCCGGGGCTCGGACCCGGGCACTGCCGTGGGACCCTAGCCAGCGTCTTCACCACCAGGTCAAATGCCCGCTCCTGTTGCAAATTTTCTCATTATCGTCAGCATTACTTGGGCAGCAACACTGTACTGACAGACAGCCAAACCTAAGGAAACGCATGGCAAACCACGGGTAGAGAGGGGCAGTCGGAACCGAGGCCAGAGAGAGACTGGTGACGTCATCACACGACATCACTTACGTGAGATGATGTCACCAGAAAGAAGTCCCGGTGACTTCCTCAGGTGCAAAATGAAACCAAAAATGACGGAGGAGATACCGGCTTCCCAGACAACGGGGCTATGGCTAGGTAGGGTTTTTCCTTTTCTTCACTGCACTGTCTTTATAGAAAAGTAGACTTCAACCCAGGGCTACAGGGCTCAAAGGCCGCTCCCGCCCTGACGACTGAGAGGAACGACTTGTTTTGCAGAAAGCCGGGTCCCAGGACACGGAAACCGTGGTCATCAGTTACGTGGACGAGCCTGCAGCCGAGACGCTGGAACACACTGAGTTCTGACGTCACCGGGGCCTTCTCGGGGCAGCTCACACGCGGCTCAGAGACCAGAGCAGCCGCACCCCCGAGCACGTCCGCCTCCGGTCAGCCCACGCAGCACTGGCTCGGAGCGCTCCACCGTGGGACTCGGCCGTCAGCACACGGCACTGAGCTCACGCCAAACTCAGCCATCCGCACACAGCACCGGTTGCAAAGCTAATGCCAAACATGTGGACGTCTGGCAGTGCCCACTGGGCTGTCTGAGCTGCCACAGGTGAGGCTAAGCGGGACCTGGAAGTGGGAGCCCCTGCACCAATCTGGGCGGAGCTGCAAACTCAGGTCCACACCGCCTTCCCCAGAGCCAGACTCATGACGCCTCTCTTGAGGTTAAATACTTTTTTTTCCACATAATGCATGTGCGTGTGCACACGGGTGTGCTTGTGTGTGCCTGCCTGTGTCTGCGTGTATCTGTATGTATATGCACGTGTGTGCCTGTGTCTGTGCACACGTGTGTGTGCCTGCTTATACGTGCCTGTGTGTACATGGGTGTGCCTGTGTGTGTGTCTGCATCTATCTATGTGTATGTGTGTGTGCAACATGTGACTGTGTGCACATGTACATCAGCCTGCTTGTGCCTGTGTGTCTGCTTGTGTGTGTGCACGCCTGAGTGTGTGTGGTGCCTGTGTGTGTACTTGTGTGTGCCCCTGCCTGTGTCTGTGCACACGTGTGTGCCTGTGTGTGCACGCCTGTGTGGGGTGCCTGTGTGTGTACTTGTGTGTGCCCCTGCCTGTGTCTGTGTGCACATGTGTGCCTGTGTGTGGTGCCTCTGTGTGCATGTGTGTGTGCACATGTGTGTGCACGTGTGTGCCCCTGCCTGTGTCTGTGTGCACGTGTGTGCCTGTGTGTGCATGCCTGTGTGTGGTGCCTGTGTGTGCACGTGTGTGTGCCTCTGCCTGTGTCTGTGCGCACGTGTGTGCCTGTGTGTGCACGTCTGTGTGTGGTGCCTGTGTGTGCACATGTGTGTGCCTCTGCCTGTGTCTGTGTGCACGTGTGTGCCTGTGTGTGCACACCTGAATGTGTGTGGTGCCTTTGTGTGCACGTGTGTGTGCCTGTGTGTGCACACCTGAATGTGTGTGGTGCCTCTGTGTGCACGTGTGTGTGCATGTGTGTGTGCACATGTGTGTGCCTGTGTGCACACAAGAGCACAATCATCACAGATACCGTAGCCCTGATCCGGGGAGCGTGTCAGAAGCCGGCGACTTAGAAACGCCAGTAGCTGTGCCACCGCCCCACATTCCAAGTGAGCGCAGCACTGTGTTCGGAGAGGAGTCTGGGAGGCAGCCCTGTGCTCCGGGATTGCACTGGACAGCCCTGTGCTCCGGCCACTGGCACAGCCCTGGGGCTCCGGCCACTGGGACAGCCCTGGTGCTCTGTCCACTGGGACAGCCCTGGTGTTCTGGGATCAATGCTGGGACAGCCCTGTGCTCCGGCCACTGGCACAGCCCTGGGGCTCCGGCCACTGGGACAGCCCTGGTGCTCTGTCCACTGGGACAGCCCTGGTGTTCTGGGATCAATGCTGGGACAGCCCTGTGCTCCATCCACTGGGACAGCCCTGTGCTCTGTCCATTGGAACAGCCCTGTGCTCCGTTTACTGGGACAGCCCTGCTGCTCTGTCCGCTGGGACAGCCCTGGTGCTCCGTCGCTGGGGCAGCAGCCCTGGTGCTCCGTCCGCTGGGACAGCCCTGGTGCTCCGTCTGCTGGGACAGCCCTGTGCTCTGTCCGCTGGGACAGCCCTGGTGCTCCATCCACTGGGACAGCCCTGGGGCTCCGTCCGCTGGGACAGCCCTGGGGCTCCGTCTGCTGGGACAGCCCTGTGCTCTGTCCGCTGGGACAGCCCTGGTGCTCCATCCACTGGGACAGCCCTGGGGCTCCGTCCGCTGGGACAGCCCTGGGGCTCCGTCTGCTGGGACAGCCCTGTGCTCTGTCCGCTGGGACAGCCCTGGTGCTCCATCCACTGGGACAGCCCTGGGGCTCCGTCCGCTGGGACAGCCCTGGGGCTCCGTCTGCTGGGACAGCCCTGTGCTCTGTCCGCTGGGACAGCCCTGGTGCTCCATCCACTGGGACAGCCCTGGGCTCCGTCCACTGGGACAGCCCTGGTGTTCTGGGATCAATGCTGGGATAGCCCTGTGCTCTGTCCACTGGGACAGCCCTGGTGCTCCGTCTGCTGGGACAGCCCTGTGCTCTGTCCACTGGGACAGCCCTGGTGTTCTGGGATCAATGCTGGGATAGCCCTGTGCTCCGTCCTCTGGGACAGCCCTGGTCCTCCGTCCGCTGGGACAGTGTTCACCTGTGGGGCAGAAAGTCACTGACCCAAGGAGGAACTTAGGAGACTCCTGCCGTCAGGGTCCTCAGAGCCCTTGTAGGTGGTGGAACAGAGGCCGCCCTGGGCTGGCAAGTTTGGAGGGTGCTCCAGGCCACCCCATCCAACACCCCAACCTGGGCGGAGGCCCTTCGTCACAACACCTTCCCAGGCGAGTCTGCGACCAGGCCAGTCATGGGCTGCAGCTGGACCCAGGCACAGGGTGCCCTGGGCAGAGACGGGCCGGGGCCTGACCAGTGCTGGTGGGGAAGGGAGGGGACTGTGAACCAGGTCCCACCGTGGAGCAGGCACGCCGCGCCCCGGCACTGCAGGGCTTGTTTTGCTGGTCAGCCTACAGCCACCCACTGTAACTAGCTCCGACACCGGCCCATGGCGAAAGGCACAGCAGCCATGCCAGCCCCAGCCACCAAGTGTGTCCCAAGTGTCCGAGTGTGTCCCACACTCCCCGTCTCAGCTCCGATCGCAAGGAGACTGCGTCGCTGGACCTGTTTCACAGGTGCAGCCACTGAGGTTCAGAGCACGCAGGACAGGGAACGGCATCACGAGGAGTTGCACACCAGGCCCAGGGGACCCAGCAACGTGGTGGTGGCCGCCGGCAACAGCCAATGCCTGCTCAGGGATCACCAAGAAAGGCCACGGGACGCTGCAGTGACGGCAAACAGTGGCTTCCGGGGCACGCGGTCTGCGGACGTGGTGCTCAGGAATCCGCACTTCTAACCGACACCTCGGGTGGCGCATTCCCAAGCTTGCGCCTGCAGGGGCAGCTGGAGGCAGGGGCAGTGGCTGGGCCCCATCCAGACTGACTGGACAGGCTGCCGCGGCCCGAGAGCGCACATCTCCGGCCAGTTCCCGGATGGACGGTCCCCAGACCACGCGTGTGAGTGTCCACATTTGCAAACTGACCGCAGAGCAGAAAGTGATGGCCAAGGCCGGCCATACGCACTGCCCCAGCACAGGGGCCCAAGACATCTATGCAATGAGGACCGCAGCCCACTCCCTCCCCTTGGCGCTGGGAATTCACGTGCAGCTCAGGGGCCGGGCAGGGGAGACCAGAGCACGGAGCACGGAGCCCCTGCAGGCCCACAGCTCCACCGCCCGGCCCCGATGACACGCCAAGGCCTCCATCCGGTTGTGCAGCTCCGGGAGCTTCCATGGGAGCTGTTGGTGCGACTGATAAACCGTGGGTGCTGATTTATCACTGAACAAGGAGGTGTCTCGGAGTGGGAACAGAGCGAAAGCAGCAGTCGGCGGCAGGTGCAGAGGTGACGGCCTAAAGGGACAGGGCTCCGAGGTCACCCCGGGGGCTGCAGCCTCGCTGGCCTCGGCGTCTCACAAACCAAGAGCCGGGCACACGCGTTTTCTGACCCTGTTTCTGAAAGCCCACGTGGTTTTGTTCCCAGTGGAAAGGGACAATGCGTGGTCGGGGCGGGAGGGGGAGTGTGCGCACTGAGTGGCATCGCACGGGCACCTTACTCCTTTTCCCCTGTTAAAAGGCGAACGCCTCAGACCGGTTACTTTTAGAGCAGCTTGAGCAAAACCGGACCAACTGTGCACCGGCAGCTCCGAACCAGAGCAGGTCCTGGGGATACCAGGATGGGCTCAGACGGCGTTTACAGCGAGGCCGAGGCGACTCAGGGACAACAGGCTGATGGGCCACAGCCCAGCCAACAGCCAGCCCTCTGGCTGCAGCTCAGCCATTTAATTAACTGATCACTCAAGTGGCTGCAGGGCCCTCTCCCTCCAGCCACAGCTCAGCGACTGTGATTAAACTCTGCATCGGTCTCAGCTGTGGGCCCAGGCCAAATCCACGGCTTGGCTAACACGGTTAAGTAGCCCCAGGCAGCCCCTCCCCGCCCCGCGGTGCTCTGCAGCCGTAGCCGCTGCACGGCACTGCCGGCCTCCAATGGAGCCCCAGATGCCTGCTTCCCCTGCTGTCCAGGGCCCCTGGCCACTCGCCACCCCGTCCAGCCAGAGCTCCTCCTAGCCAAGCTGTGCTGTGACTTAGGTCCTCACAGCCCAGGGCCACCCCCGGGCAGCGTCCCCACGCTCACTCCTCCCTGCGGGCGCCTCTGGATAAGCTCTCCCCGTGGGAGAGGCCTCTGCAGCCTTGTGTTCGTGGTCAGCACTTGGGGTCAATTCCTGTCTGTCTGCCCTTGACCTCCAGCCGAAGTCAGGTCTCTGTGCTGTGCGGGTGCCGGCTGCTCCTCTCATCAGCCGTGGGCCCTGCATCAGCACTGCCTGTCTCTCTCGGAGGGGGGCACTCCAAGGCCTAGGCCTGGGCCGGAACCGACTGCGGCCTGAGCTCCAGAGCGGAAAACAACGTTCGGTTTCCGTCCTCAAGAACCAGCGCTCAGCTCCCTCCCACTGACCCCACTCCCTCCCTGGCCCAGGACCCCTGGGCAGACTCACGGCACTGGGCAGTGGCAGCAGCCGTCCTCACAGGGGCTGCAGACAAGAGTGGTGGCAGCAGGCTGCAGCTTGACCTCCCGCGTCCACGGCACCCGGCCCACGTGCACTCCCACACAGGGCTCCGCAGGCCTGGGGGTTGCCGGGGCAACGCCGTGGCGCCCAGGTGCGTGGTGTCAACGTTCTAATACCTTTTCTCCAGGTTGCAGCTGCGTGGTTGGGTTTGACTCGCTTATTAAAGGCAAAGATCTGTCTGTACCAGGCGATACAGGACCCTGGGGTGGGGGGGACTGGAGACACCAACTGGAAGGCACTGCTGTCAGAGTTCAAAGGTCAACAAGGCCATTCTTAAAGGGCTGGAGTAAACAGTCTCAGCTTGAGGCCTGTGGGGTCTGTGGCAGGTCCTGGCTTTTGTGCAAGGGAAGCCTGGTTGTGTCCCAGGAAACCTTTATCTACAAACTACAGTGAGCCAGGAGTGGCCAATACTCACCTGTGCGGAGCTTACCGGATCCGAACATGTCGCACGTGGGTGCCGGTTCTGTGTTCTTGTACTGAAGCAGTCAACGCAACACCATCGCAATTATGTCCACCAAATAAAAGCATCCGGTTTTGGGGGACCGGCCGTGAGCGTCTGCTGTGTTTGCTGAGTGAGCTTTGGCATGGTTGATGTAAGAAACCAGGCCCAGCACCTGTCCACACTTCTGCCTGCCCAGCCACCGCTGTTGACACAACGTCTGTTTCTGTGTGCTCCGCGAGCCTGACCCACCCCATCCCTGGCCCCGGACCCCGGGAGCCTCACCTCCCTCCTGTGCAGCACGGAGAGCGGAGGACAAGCGGCCGTTCCCACGGCAGCTCTGTGGCCTCGAGCATTTGCTGCTCAAGACAGATCCGTGGTGCATTGGGGTGTCGCTTCCCAGGGTGCCGTGCCGTGCACGGGCGCCTGGCAGCAGGCTCATTTCCGTACCTCCGGCACGTTCCGGAATCAGCCCAGCCCCTGTCACCTCCGTGCCACGTGGCGTGGCCGTGATCAGCCCAGCCCCTGTCACCTCCGTGCCACGTGGCGTGGCCGTGATCAGCGCAGCCCCTGTCACCTCCGTGCCACGTGGTGTGGGCCGTGGAAGGTCCCTATGACAGCTGGGTCCCTCCTAGCGGCTCTCGGGGCAACCTCGCCTGCAGCCCTGGCTCTCGGGGCGCCCTCGCCTGCAGCCTGGCTCTCGGGGCGCCCTCACCTGCAGCCCTGGCTCTCGGGGCGCCCCATCATCTCACCAGCTGGGGCGAGGGGGCGACGCACACCACGCCGAACTCCGCACAGCAAACCCGCCTCACACCCAGGGGAGACCAGACCCCACACCGGCGAGACGCGGGGGTTGGACCCAGAGACGAATGACCTCACAGGGGTCCTGCATTCTGCCTGCGCGGGGTTGCCAGGTTTCACAGATAAGAACGGAGGTGGCCCCACTGAATCTGAGCTTCAGGTAAACATCGCAGGGGACATACATACGCTAGAAAAGTCCAAGTCCTGTATCTGACAAGTTCAACTTGTCTGCGGATTTTGACAGGAAGGCCAGAGTCTGAACAAACAGGACGTCGGGTGCAGCAGGCAAGCAAATGACGTCACCTGCGGTCAAACGAAAGAAGTGGCCAAGCCGGGCCACTCCGGAGCTCGGAGGTCACCACACCTCCCCACCTGCCCACCCCACATCCACCCCCCTTTCATGCATGCATGTGTCCATCCCCCCACTCACCCCCCCCACCCATCCCCACCACCCACCCATCCATTTACCCATTCACCCTTTCAATCCATCCACCCACCTGCCATCCACCCATTCACCCTCCCACTCACCCACCCCCCACCCCACCCCCACCCACCCCCACCCATCCATTTACCCATTCACCCTTTCAATCCATCCATGCACCTGCCCATTCACAGATCCACCCACCTGCCATCCACCCATTCACCCTCCCACTCCCCCACCCCCCACCCCCCAGAATCTGTCGCTTCGCCACTGACGCTGCTGTGCCAGGCCCAGGATGGATGAACCGCGAGTGTGTCCCTGAGTGACTCGCGGTCCTGGGTATTAAATGTTTGTCCCCACACCACAGTGCTTGGCCACGTAAGGTTTTTAGGCAGCCCAGGCTCAACAGGCAAACGGAGAGGACTCCTGACCTGTGTCAGAGGGAGAGCAGTAGAGGGATGATTCAGCACCCGTCAGACATCACCTGGGGGTCTCACATCCCATAAACTGCTTTAAAAAGCTCCTGGCATTTTAGTAGCTAATTCTGTGCTATTTAAGCGCTTTTTACAACTCCACATTCTTGGAGCAGATTTGCATAAGGGTAGGGAGTGGAGGAAGCTGGGCAAAGGTTTACCATCGCCCCCTGGGTGGAGACAGCTCAGACAGGAAGGGCGGAGTAACTCAATGAATCCCTCTTAGGGTGAGGGCCTGGCAGCTCCCAGGGCGGGGCGCTCACCTGGGGAGGCGGAGCTCCTCACCCAGGAGGAGGCGTGGCTCTGCACACAGGCCTTGTGCGTCCATGAAACCTAGATCCATCGCGAGAATCCAACTACCCCGCAGAGCGCAAGTTGCCTTTCTAGAGTGAAATCACAGGTGCATCACACACACACACACACACACACACACACACACACACACACACACACGGGTGAGCACAAGCGCAGGAGGTCAAACAAGCTGTTTCCTTGTGCTGCTCCCTTGAAAACTTGCCCGCGGCCTGGGTCTGGCTGAGCTGACGCCTGCTGCGTGAACCCTGCAACTAGTCCCCACCCTCAGGACACATCAGTCTTCCCGCAACAAACCATCCCTCCGAGGGGCACAGGGGGCCGTGGGCAAGACGCTCTGGCCGTGGGACCCAGCACGCCACATTCCCCGCGAGTTCGGACATCAAGCAGGGCAGAATCATGGCGGTCAACAGCACCCTGGACACGCTCCCCCGGGTTCGGAGGGCTCTGGCTCAGCACCAAGGCTTGGTCCCCAGTGTTCCCTGTGCTCCTGTGACCGCACCTGTGCCGTCCCGAGTTCCGCGTTTGCTCTCCCTACCTGTGACAACAGCTGATCCCGGCCTCACGACAGGTGATGGAGCGGAGGCTACAGGAGTCACAGGGCGTGCAGGGGGAGGCCAGGCCTCCGACACCGCCCCGCACGTCACACACGTGGCGACGCGGTCTCCCCTGTTGGCGTGCTCAGCACAGAGGCAGCCAACCGATGCAAATGCTACTGCGAGACCGCTCTGTCAGTCAATCAATGAGCATTTATTGCAAGGCACTACGGAGAGTCCATGGAAGAACACACCAGCGTCCCTGCCCCCGAGGGGCTTACAGTCTGCTGGGAAGACAGACAGGCAACACAGCAGCGCACGTCACAAAGCAGGGGACTGACCGCGAGACTGCCACACGCAGGAGCTGGTTGGTTGCTGACTGAGAGGCAGCGGCCGGGGTTGCAGCAAACGCAGGGGACTGAGCTGTGGCCGGGCCTCCCAGGTGACCGGGACAGAGCGGATCGGGTGGGAGCGGGGGTGGCAAAAGGCACAGAGGTGAGGCCAACGACAGCAAGCGCTGTTCAGGGGCCAGGGAGGGCTCCGTGAGGCAGGACTGGAGGCCAAGTTCAGGTTCAGTAGGAGGCTCAGCGGTCGGGTCTAGACCCCGCCCCTTTAGCAAAGGCTGGGGTTGGGAACAACAGAAATGATTAGATTCAACACACGAATGACCTAGCTCGTCAAGAGGAAATACTCCAGGCTGGTCTTCAGGGCGATTACGTGTGGAGTGGGGGCCTCGCTATTTCCAAAGAGGCTTTGGGATGGCGGCTTCAGGGCTGGCAGTTCTGAAGGAACAGCTCTGGGTGCGGGTGGCCCTGGGTCACAGCCGGGAGGCGTGGGTCCCCCGCAGAGCCACCGAGGCCCCAGCAGGCAGGCAGGAAGAACGCTCCCGGCAGACAAGTGTCTTTACAAACGACATCGTATTTATTAACAATACCTTAGAAAAGATTACATGTGCTAGATCCAGGGTCAACACCGTTACACGGGCAGTGGGGAGTACCTGGGGTGGCATTTTTTTTTCCATTTTCTTTATTATTTTGTTGATTTGTGTGTGTGTGACCTCAAATTTTATTTCAACATAGAAGCAACTGTACCAATCCAAGAAACGAACACAGCGTGAAATACTGACAATCGTTTTCCCCCGATTGCCACCCTAAATTTTTACACAAGTGGAAACCTGATTACGACTTCATTGGATAAATATAAGGAGAAGGCTGACAAGTTGTATTATTGGTAAGCAAAAATGACAAATTACAGGCAAATTTGAGCTCTCAGAGAAAGGAGAAAAGGTGGCAGCAGGTGGACCTCTGAATTCTGCCGTAGAGAATCTCATCGCCTTAGACGGCGCAGATGAACTGGTCAGTGTCGGCTCACAGAACTCCCCACCGCACACAGATCTCGCGAGAGTACAGCTTGGTCGCTGTTGTCATTTCCCAGGTGTGAGCCTGAGACTAGGGGGCAGAGCTTACAGAGCCACGAGGCTGCTACAGAACAGGACCCTCACCGGGCACCGCGCCACCGTACCGCAGAGCTTCGGCGGGGTCCGGGCAAAATTCTCTATGGCAACTCTGTTTGCTCAAATGGGAGAGCTCTTCCAAGCGCCTCACTTGGTTCTGATTCCAAAGAAGGGCGCTATGAGCCCAGGGACACACACGGGACAGATAAGAAATTTTGTAAGGGAATCGCGAACCTGTTGACAGAGAGTGACTGCTTTTAAAAATCGACATTCGAAACAGATAGACCTGAAGACAGCAACGTCGTCCTTTCTCCTTGGTGGATACAGGGACTTCCGGTCGGTGTCACTGCAGGGTGACATCACGGCTAAGGGAATGCTACGACGGAGACGGCCCGGACTCGGCTGAAAGACAAGAACGCCTTGGTGTGTGAGGCTGGACCTGCGGACGGCTGCCTCGGACGGGCATCTCAGCTTGCGAGGCCGCGGCCATTCCTGGGCTGCCCCCAGGAGTGCTGAGCCAGCTACGACGGGCGGGAGACCACCGCGTCCCTCCAGCACACAACCAGTCCCCGGGAGCCCCGGCCACCCGCAGGCCCGCGCCGGTCTGCAGCCACTCTGCCGTTAGGTCCTTGTAGAACTGTACACGTGACCCGCAGTGCATCCACCAGGGTGAGTCTCGAACTTGGTCCTTAAAGGAAAAATCTGGAAATCATAATGTATGGTTGTGTTGCCCGTAGCATTTTATAGCAGAGGAAAAAATTAATATCTACATTATATGTTAACTTTAAAAAATTCTATAAAACACTAAATATATAATAAAAATATGCATATAAGGACATATGTAAACTGCTTTGGTCGCATCGTCCCGCAGATGTCTGCAGTGCGTTCCAGTTTCCGGGAAACTCAGACACAGCCAGGTTTGCCTTGAGGAAGTACTAGAGAACGCCATTCCTAAAGAAGCAAGAAACATTTTTTTTCCAGTAATAAGATGTACTTGAACAACGATAGGACTCAGCACTGGGCGTCTTCAAAACAGCTAGCTACGTGTCGCCTACGTCACCGCGGCCAGTCCTGCGGCCCCTTCGTCATAAGCTGGACCTGGCTGTGAGGGACAACATGATGGTGCTGATGGCTGAGAGCGTGCACGCGCTGGGAGTCGCGGCCCCGGATCCCCGGGCGTAGGCGTCTGCGGACAGAGAACAGAGGCACTCACACGCCGCCCGGCACCGGCGGGGCAGGGCGGGGCGCACCCCTCCGCAGCACCCCTGCGGCTGTGTCAGTGGGTCCCCGGGACAGGAAGCCGAGGCTGACCCACCACACCCGGGGGGACGCTGCAACGTCAAAGCTGATGACTTACGACAAGGACGTAACAAGGTCAACCCCCACTCCCCTCCAGCTCTAGCCCTGCACTGGGCACAGACCCCCACGGCTGCTTGGCTCTCACCTGACCCTACAGGAGACACCTATAGGTGCTGTCACCGCCCCTGGCAGGGCCCCCTCGCCTGTCCTCGGCTGGACCGGGACTCAGACCCTTGTTGGAAACAAAACCTCAACTCCTTTTTAACTCTTCCAGTGGGTGGAGCGTGTTTTTCATAGTAAGAGGTCACCGGCTGTCACTCAGGGCTTCTTTGAGGCCGAAAGATCTCTGACCAACGTGATGGGGCAGAGGTAGGGTTCTCGGCCACATCCTCATCCTCCCGTAACCACAGCGAGATACTGGATTAGTGCACGTTTTTACAATGAACAAACCACTCATCATCACTGTGTCCAAAAAAAACCAACCAAACAAAAAACCACACCATCCTTGCAAGGATAAGAAAGTACAGAGCCAGATTTTAACAAGTGAGACAAACAGACCCCAAGCTCTGATGCTGTGAGCTCCCCACATCTGGCTCCCTTTCCACGGAAGTTGGGGTCTCCCTGGTGAGGCGAACAATCACACTCCCCACAGTTTTTGAAAACTTATTTGAAAGGGAGGGGAGAGGCGGAAGGGGAGGCAGGGGGAGGAGAGATACCTTCCGTCTTCTGGTTCCCTCCCCAAATGCCTGCAGGCACTGAGGCTGGACCAGGCTGACGTTGGAAACCAGGAACTCGGTTCCAGTGCCCACGTGGGTGGCAGGACCCGAGGACCTGAGCCGTCAGCTGCTGCTCCCAGGGCACACGCACCCCTGGCATCGGGAGCGGAGTGGGGAACAGAACCCAGGTACTCCCGTATGAGACGCAGCTGTGCCTACAGCGCCTGCTCCGTGCTGTGTGTGCCTTCAGTGTGTTTATGCAAAAAAAAAAAAAAAAAAAAAAAAAAAACTGCCATAAACGTGAACTCCGTCTGGAGACACTGGCAAACCGCCCCCGTCCCTGGGACACCCCGTGGGGCCTCCGCTTCCTCTGGCATCCGCTCTGCCCGTGTGTGCTGAGCAGTTCCCAGCCAACCCCACACAGCAAGGCTGAGGAGAACTGCTCATCAGAGGCACCCGCACCTGTAGATGGAGCAGAAATCGTTCAGGGAGTCCTTGCTTGTGCCAGAGAGACAGAATCGGCCCTGTCCCCACCACCCCCCAGAAGCCGCGTGATGGTCGGTGGGCTGGGGGGCTCCTGGGCTGGGACTGACTCTGCTGGGACCTCAGACCCCCTCTGCAGGGACAGCCCGAGAACCGGCAACCCCCACACTGAGGCTGCCACCTGCAAGCTCCCTTTTGCATGGTGGTAAGACACACGGGACGAGGGCGTCCCCGCCGTGCTGGGGGAAGTGCACCTCCCGCCGCTGTGAGCCCTGCTGGAGAGCCCTGCCTGGCCCCAGATGGGAGGCCGGAGCCCAACAAGCTGCCCGCTCGGGCTCACCCGCCACTCACCTACCACCGCCGGACCTGCCTATCCTGGGATCACATAGCAACGAAGACACAGTATGTGGCTGGCGTGTTTGCAAAACCGAACCGCAAGCCTTTGCTACAAAAAATAGTCTCACCCATAATTCAACAGTACTTGAAAATGCAGATGCCTTGACTAGACAGCCACTGCGCACGTTACACACGCCCACTAGAGCAGTGCCAAGTTCAACAAAGTGTCCACTCGAGACACTGAGCGGCCTGCTTCCCTGGAACGAACTGCCCAGGCTTGCTGGTTCCTCCTGGCTGCGCCTGGCCCTGCCTCTGCTGGACCTGCGGTTATGACAGTGCCACCTGGACACCCTGCACGACAGACGTGGGGCTGCCTCGGTCTCATTTTTGATCAGCGACTGACTCAATCCGTCGCCTTCCCTGGCAGGGCGCTGTCCCCAGGCCCAGGCTCCCGTGGAAGCCTGCAGGACACAGCCGGGGCGGGGGCGGGGGGCAGCCTTACTTGAGATCTTGGGAATTCGGATCTGCTCGCTGCTGCTGCCGTCGCCGCCCTCGCTGAACGGCCTGATCTCTACGATGTAATCTTCATCGAAGGGCAGGGAGAGTTCTACCGACGTCTTGTTCGTCTCAATGACGGACGTGCTGCTCTGCCTGCTCCACCGGTACAGGACCTGCAGAGACAGAGCCAGGTGCCGCCTGCTGCCCGCACGGAGGCCGCGGCAGGCGGCGGCTGCTTGCTCAGCCCTGGACGCCGGAGGAACGGGGGTCTGGCTGCCCCGTAGCTTTAGGGCTACTGAGGGGGTCGTGGGGCGGGGGTGACCATCTCGCAGGCTCAGCAGGTGCACCTGGAGAGACATGAAGGAGGCCTCCTCAAGGACTCACAGGGTCGCTCACACTGGGGCCCGGGCGCCAGGACAGACTGGGCCAGGCTGACTTCACTCCAAGCCTCATCTCCCTCGCCTGGGAGGCGGGGGCACTGCTATTCCTGTGTGGGCTGCATCTGGTGAGAGGCTGGCTCAGGGGGGTGTGTGAGAGCCCAGCCCACGGACGCACGCACAGCAAGGCTGGGAGCAGACGGCAGCCCCGGAGGGGCCCGCAGCACGGCTCTTCCAGAGGGGCACCTCTGCCCAGGGAAAGACCTCCTGCCAACAGGGGGTTCCTGGTTTTCCTTCGTGGGCCCTGGGCCTGGGCTGTGCTGCAGTCATTTGATGAGGCGGCCACGGAGTTCTCCTGAAAACAGTCACCGGCCTGGGACTGCCCGTTCTGGTGGGCTGATCGGGGAGATGCGGGAACCAGCACACAGAGCCGTATTTGGAAAACACGGCTGAACCCGTGTTCAGAGAGACCACACCAAGTGGTTCGCTGTGCAGGCTGGAAGCGGCTCCCAGCTCCCTCTCCAGTTTGGCCTGAAAGTTTCGTTCTCTTCCTACACAAACAGAAGTAGCCGCCCCCGCTCCTGCACCACGCCCCACGGATCTTCTCTGGGAGGTCCCATGGGCCCGCATCTTGGCCGGCTTGATTCTGCGCTGCTCCATGTTGGCTGAGGGACCGGCTGAGCTGACGAACGTGCGAGTGGCCTTCAGGCAAATGTTACCAGGACAAGCGTGTGTGAGCTTCTGAGGGCCAGCAGGTGCACACAGCGGCAGTCGCTAGCTAACAATCGTTCCATCATGTGTCCTACAGTAATGCCTGTACCACTGGGACCCAGCTCACCGAAGCGAACTCTGGCTTGCACACTGACGCTGCCTGGGGACGCCGAGGGCTCTCCCGCTCCCTCTGATGGATGGGTTGGGTTTCCATTTTCAGCTCTGTGGAGTGAGGGTCTGACGAGCTAACCCCCTGCCTGGCTACCTTGAACACTACTGCTGCCGGCTCCTGCCTGTCAATCTCACTTCAGCACGAGCTTGACCATGAACCTGAAATCCAGTCAACAGTTCTCCTGTGGAACACACGTGTTTGCTGGGGACAGACACCTGTGTTTCCACCGCTTCTGCGCTCTGCTCTCGCGGGGGATAATGGACAGCTGGGAGAGCACACCCTTGCCTGGTGTGGATAGAGCCATCGTGCCGCACAAGGCCATGGGCGTCAGGCAGTGGGAGCCGAGTCATAGCTCCAAGGCTGCCAGCGTCCACCCTCACTCCTGCACTCTGCATTCACCTTCCAGTGCACCCAACCCTGGCTCCTTTTGTCAGAGATAAAACAGCAGACCACAGTCCCTGATCCACACTGAGGTTCAGAGAGGAGAGCCCCACTCTAACCCAGCCGCGGTCAATTATCCTTGGCCGGAAAAATGCCCGTACGGTGACAGCTCAGGGCATCCACAGTCGCAGCCAACTTCAGTGTCCCAGTAAGATGGCAGAAACTCCAACAATCCAGTCAGTGCAGGGCGCTGGGGCCACCAGGGAAGTCTAAACTCAATCCTGAGATGAGCGGGGCTGGGGGGAGGAACAGAGGCATGGGGGCCCAGAGACAAGTGGGGGTCCTTTCACAGGGTGAGTGCGGCCGCACAGCGTCCTGGTGATCTACTGAGGTCACACAGCCAGCAAGGGACCAGACATGGCTCTGCCTGTGTGTGGTGCTGGACCGTGGGGTGCGCTCACGGGGGGCCCAGCAGGCGGCCAGCGGGGCGAGGAATGACGGCGGGACGTCTCCAGCATCTCTGTTAGTGTCCAGGGCTCGCCCCTCTGCCAAGCAAACGTGCAGTTCCAGCTCTGCCCTCCTCTGTGTCTGTCCAGGCACCCCAAGTTCTCTGACCGTGCCGACAACACCCCATCTCTGCTCCTCTCAGTAGTAGCTCAGAGGACACATTCAGTGTGCAAGGCTTGTTTGCAAAACAAAATAGGATGGGTGAGTTGCCAACGTTTCAGTACTGGAAGGTTTTACTTAATATTGCATTTTCCCACCGTCTCCGGAAGCACTGGGCCCTGTGTGGCACTCTGCCCACACGGGGGCGCAAGTGAGCAGCAGGTGCATCCTGGCAGCAGCACATGGCCACTGGGTGGCCCCAGTGTCCAGCCAGCTGTTTCTGCCGCTCCTGCTGGGAGAGGCGTGTTCCCACAGCCCCTTCCTTGCTTTTGTTTGGGGTGGGGAGGGGGCGGTGAAAGACCCCTGCAAATCTGACTCAAAAGCCTGCCTCCACCTTGAAAATTCAGAACCACAGGCCTGGTTTTCTGATCTTCTTCCCTGGTGACAACGATGGGGCATCTTATCTCGGAGACTTGGGAAATCTGCGGAACAGTGGCTGTCTTCTGCAGCAGCAGGACAGGACCACCGGGGCTCCAGCATCGTCCACGCAGCCCAGGGCGCTCCTCCCCCACAGCGTCCAGGAGCGCACGGGGAGCACGGTGCCCTGGAGCGGAGCCTGCCAGGTGGGGGCGCTGTGCGCAGCGGCTCCCCAGGGTGGGAGCCCTGCCCCTCTACTTGAACCACGTCGGTCCTGGAAGCTTCCACTCAGACTGGCGCCGTGCCAAGGTCACCTGGTACAAAGGCACTGTCGGGGCACTGACCGTCTCTCCAGGGCGTCTGGGGCAGTGACCCCACTTTGTGGGCTTGCTGAGTCTCTTTCCGGCTCCTCCATACACCCTCTGCTCCACCCAAGACCCCCTCAAGCCCTCGCCCAGCCCCCACACCACGCAGGAGCTGTCTGTCCCTTCACTGGGAACCAAGCTGCCCGCACCGTGGCCACTGGCGGCCTTAGCTTGTGTCTGATCTGGTGGCTTCTTCCCCCCATGGAAGCCAGCAGTCCACGTCAGAAGACCCCCACACTGTATGGGCCAAGTCACCCCCATGGGGCGGGATCGTGGGCACAGTGACCCCAGCCGGACCAGCTGAGGAGCTGGGGGTGTGAAGACATGGCCCTGCCCGTCCTGGCCTGGTCCAGACCGCACCACCGGGACACACGACTGGTGCCGGGGCGGCGGTGAGGTGACAACAGGTGGCTCAGACCGAGCTGAGATATTTCCAACAGCAGCCGGCTGACTTCATCCACACTTGCTCTTTAAGGACAGGCCAACATTTCATTTTCTGAAAAACTCTCTCTTCCGTGCCTCAGCATAACTGTGCCTCTCAACAGAATTTCAGGAGCGTTAGGAAACCGGGGAGTTACCGTGAAACACGACGGAGGCAAGAACCCAGCAAAGCCGACAGTGCAACAGCTAAAGGAGCAATTCCGCAGTGCTGAGTGCCCACGGCCACAGGGCCTTGAACCTGAAGTTCAGGGGGTGGCTGACGCCTGGCCCCTGGAGCAGAGACTCCTGGGCTGGACGGGGAGCCTGGGGGCGGGGGAAGCTGGATGGGGATCCCGGGGGCGGGGGAGGCTGGACGGCCCGGGGGCGGGGGAGGCTGGACGGGGAGCCCAGGAGAGGGGGAGACTGGACGGGGAGCCCAGGAGAGGGGGAGGCTGGACATGGAGCCCGGGGGCGGGGGAGGCTGGACAGGGAGCCCGGGGGTGGGGGAGGCTGGACGGGGGGGTGGGGGAGGCTGGACGGGGAGCCCGGGGGTGGGGGAGGCTGGATGGGGAGCCCGGGGGTGGGGGAGGCTGGACGGGGAGCCCGGGGGCGGGGGAGGCTGGACGGGGAGCCCAGGAGAGGGGGAGGCTGGACATGGAGCCCGGGGGCGGGGGAGGCTGGACAGGGAGCCCGGGGGTGGGGGAGGCTGGACGGGGAGCCCGGGGGTGGGGGAGGCTGGACGGGGAGTCCGGGGGTGGGGGAGGCTGGACGGGGAGCCCAGGAGAAGGGGAGGCTGGACGGGGAGCCCAGGAGAGGGGGAAGCTGGACGTGGAGCCCGGGGGTGGGGGAGGCTGGATGGGGAGCCCAGGGGTGGGGGAGGCTGGACAGGGAGCCCAGGAGAGGGGGAGGCTGGACGTGGAGCCCGGGGGTGGGGGAGGCTGGACGCGGAGTGGGACAGGGCCCGGCCCAGGGTCAAGGTTGGGTGCCTGCACAAGGAGAAATTGCGTACTTTGTATCCTTTCACTTCCGACTCGTTCTCTAGAGCCTTCACCTGATCCCAGTTCAGGATGATTTTCGAGTCGGATGAATTCCAGATGATGTTTCCGGGGGGCTGGCTCGGCGCTGTGGAAAGAAAAAATGAAGATATACCAAGTCACACATTATTACATCTCCACGATTCCTGCCTAGAAATCGAGAGTGCAGGCAATTTAATGGGCGATTGCACTAATATGTGTCTTCAAGGTCACTGAAATCCGACGCGATTCGGCGCTGCAAATGGAAAAGGATTCGGCTGGCCGCCTACCTCGTAGGGTGAGGGGCAGCCCTTCCAGGCAAGGAGGAAAACATTTATCTTTCTGTCCTCCGGAGCACTGCGTTTTGCACAGGTTCAGTTAAAATGCCAAGGTAAATCTGAATCCTCCTAATGATGCCAATTAGTATGCAAATGACCACTGGGAGGTGGGGAGGCAATGAACTTGGGATGTGTCTGGGGAATCCTGTTCCCAGCAAGTTTGCCCTTACGCGGCTTCCTGGTTGTGACGTTGACGGTGGCACTGGCGGGCCCTGTCCCCGCGGAGTTGTAGGCCTTGACGGCCAGGTGATACAGCGCGCTGCCTTGTAAGTTGGTGATTGTTGTAGACGTCTGGTTTCCGATGGTTCTTATCTTCCTAGCATTTTCTTCCTTGTCTTCGTGTCTCCAGTATTTAACCTGAGAAAAGAAGACGGCTTGGAAGTCACAGCCGTTGGGATGTTTCCCACGTCACGGGGACGCTCCAGGCAGATTCGTAGGCTGGAGCTATCCAAGAGCAGACTTCGCAGAACAAAGGGCGTGGCCTGCTCCCAGGAATGAGGTAACCGGGCTTGGTCTGCCCAGCGGGATGTCAAATGGCCCAGCTGCCCTTAGTTATCTCTTGCCTTTCTACCCTTTGTTTTGAGCACGAGGGAGCCCGATGGCAGGCATTTCAGGCCTCAGCTCCTTCTGCCGACCAGCTCCTGAATTCCGGGACTGGCAAATATTCTGAAACAGCCCCGGAGGGCGTGGCACGGAAAAGGGGTCCTCTCAGAGCTGACCGCTCAGCGTCCGTGTGGACTGAAGCAGGCGCCTCCAGGTGGGAGGTGGGACGTCTCCCCCATGACGACATGGCCAAGGTAGCTGAACTGGGGCGCACAGACCACATGGCCCTGCGCCACGGAGTTCCAGCCCGTCTGTCCGTCAGAACACCCGCTTCCCAGAATGCCCTGTGTTCATCCGGCCCTGGGGGTCTCCATGTAAGCATGTGGATTAGGCTCCAGGTGGAGTGTCATGGAGGTGTCACAAACTTCCCGGGGCCCTGGGGACCACGTTACCCCCTAAACAAAGGTGCTGGGAGGTGGTCGCCCTCTTCCCTTGGAGACAAGGACGAGAGAAGGCGCTGATGGTGTGCCCCTCTACGTCGCTTCCCCACCCCCTCTCTCTCTGGTCCACTCCTAACCACGCCCACGTGTGTGTGTGTGTGTGTGTGTCTGTTTGCTTTCGCACCTTTTAACTAAACTTCAGCATTTTATGCACTGTGCTTAAAATGCTTTCAAGTAAAAGGCAAGGACCTGGATTAAATTAGATCCCACTTCTCCCACGTGGACCACAGGTGTCTGGTGGCCTCCCCGAGGGTACGGCACATCCCCACTCCCACGACCCTCATCACCTGCCGACCTCATAACCTTGTATCCGCCCTCGGTTCTTCTCCAGGGGAGAGGCCCAGAAGACTTCGATGTCTGTGGCTGAAAGGCTCCTGGCAAAGATGCTGGCTGGCGGCTTGGTGGGCTCTGCAGGGGGACACGGAGGGGTCAGGGTGGCGTCAGCTGCGCCGGGGCTTTAGACATTGGCATTAGGAGGTGCACAGGACCCCCGCTCACAGTGCCCCCCTCCCTGCCTGGGGGCCACACCAGCGTGTGCAGAGCAGCAGGGATGAGCAGCTGGGGTGCAGGGGGAGCACCTGTCCAAGCCCTCACCTTGGGGGTGGAGGGGAAGCAACCAGGGCCACTCAGATGTGGCACCCAGTTTTCCTGCCAGTAATTCCCTCAACACAGGTGTTCTTGGCTGGCATTTGTCGTAGGAAAGAGCCTGGGCACTGGGTCATCAACGTGAGAGGAGAGGCCCAGGGAGCAAGAGGCGGGAGCAGCAGGTGCTGTCCCCTGCCCCAGGGGCACCCAGAGCCTGTCTCAGCAGCTGAGTGGGCCTGGCTGCCCCCTCCCCAGGGAACCCCCAACAGCAGCCTGGCAGAGGTGGTGAGCAGGCCCCAGGCACATGCCAGTACTGAGCTCCCCCGAAATGAGGGGCCTAGGAGGGGGAGCTGTAGGGCAGTTGGGGGCCTGTGGGCCTGGCAGGAGACAGGCGGAGGCAGGCGTCAGTCCTGGGTCCAAAGCCCCTGTGGGCAGTGGCAGGAGGGTGGGGCCAACCTCAGAGATGGCAGATGAGTGATCTACATTCGCTGGGCCGAAACATGCTCACTGGCGAACGAGATAGGGACCCAGTACTTCCCAAATGTGAGAGATTTTGGCCAGATCTCTGCCGGAGCTGAGACCCATTCGTACCCTGAATCTTCCTTTCAATGTCTTTCTTAAAGAAAAACCCGGCTTAGCCGTATCTTAACCAATGATATTCATGAGATCCTGTGTTTACGTTGATAAATATTTTTTCCTAAGAACTCCAAATTGGTGTTACTGCTACATAATTTACAAAGTTCATCTCTTATCATTTACGGGGGACTGGGGCCCTCCTCCAGGGACGCACACGGCACAGCAGGAACGGCTGGACAACAGCACCGTCCCCTACGGCTGTGGCTCTCCGCGACAGTGCAGCGCTCCATGTGTGCTGCTGGGGTCAGAGGTCATCTCAGGGCTCGGAATCACGCAGCTCAAGGGCAACACAGAGGAGAAAACACATGGTCCACCCAGGACACGGCCCTGAGGACCCCACAGCTCCGGTTCAAGGTCTGCAGTGCAGCAGGGTGGGGTCAGGGCAGAGCAGCGTGAGACAGCTGCGGTGGGAGGAGCAACGGCTCAGCCCACAGGCCCAGGACAGGCAGGGAGGCTGTGGCGGCTCGGGGGAGGCGTGAAGGGTGTGTGTGTGCGCTCACAGGGACAGCATGGGACGAGCAAGCATGGTGCACGGCACACGTGCGGGCCTGAGGACGAGGCTGGAGCACGCAGGCCGCAGGCAAGCGTGGAGGGCGGAGGGGCGGGGCCGGGTCCCGGCAGGCTCCCCCATCTCGGGTCTCAGGGGTGATTTTTCACTTCTGGGAGAATTTCCTGCATCCTCACTGACTGCACCTCGATGACTCAGCTGTTTCCACACAGCCTCACTCTGAATATCATCTCGAGAGCAGCAAAGCCCAGGCCCGCGATCGGAGACTGAGCGAGGCGGGCCAGCACGCAAGCAGCGGGAACGAGAGCCAGCCCTCCACCCCGCGGCACTGCAGGAGGCCACCAATGCGATCCCCCGGCTTCCGGACCTGTGCCCCTCGCTGACTGGTGCAGTAGGTTTAAGGTGTGACGTGATGTAAGTCCAAGTGGAGAGGGGAAGTGAGGGTTTCATATGTACATAGGTGAACAGACATTTACTAGATGTTATACATACTGGGCAATCTACAGCATGGATACATACACACTCATACACGTGTAATTTCAGAGGCAGAGAGAGACAGAGACCTCCGATCGCTGATTGACTCCCTAAATGCCTGCAACAGGACGAAGCTGGGAGCCAGGAACTCAGTCCGTCTCCCACGTGGGAGGCAGGGACTCAGGTCCGTGAGCCGTCACCCGCTGCCTCCCCAGGTGCACGTGAGCAGGAAGCTGAAACTGAGGCAGAGCTGGGACTCAAACCCAGGCCCTGGACATGGGATGCCAGTGTGGCCAGCAGGCCAAAGACCTGCCCTCAAATTATTCTTTGGTATTTCCTTGAGAGCAATGATGGGCTCATGCCAGCAGGGGGAGCTCTGCTCCCTGCAATGCGGGTCCTACCAAGCTCTGGGGACCCCCAGCCCACTTCCTGCACGCTGGGGCAGCTCTCTTACCTAGGGAGCGGGCTGGATAAGGACGCGGGGGCTCCACAGCCCTCTCTTCCCCGTCAGGGCACGGCTCTGACTAGGTGTCAGCGTGATCCCATGACCCCCAGCGCCGCACCTGAGCCCCAGCCCGGTTCCCGCATCCCGCGGTGGGGGCGGGGTCTTACCTTCATCTGCGGAATACACCACCGTGGGGGGGCTGAAGGGGCCCTCCCCCTTGTTGTTGAAGACACCCACTTTCACCTCGAAGGGAGAGAAGGGGCGCACGCTCTCGTTCCGGAACACGTATCTGCAGGCGTCGGCGGACGCCAGCACCGTCAGCATCCAGATCATCTTGCCGTACGGCCGGAAGGCCACCACGTAGCCGAAGCCTCTGCCGTTCTGCAGCTCCTCGGGCACCGTCTGGGGAGGAAGGGGGGACCAAAGGCTGCGGCTGCCTCCGCCTGCACCCCGTGCCCACGCCTCCCCACCTGCCTCCCGCTGGTCTTGTTCTGTGTGGGTGCACGTGAGGTGCTGGCCCAGCGGTGGCTGGCCCACCCAGATGGACGTGTGCAGGGGAGCCTGCCCCCGGCAGCCGGGTGTGGGAGACCTGCGTGGTGTGTGCCGACGCCGACAGCAGCGTCTCATGCTGACCTCGCTCCAGCGCCAGGCGCAGGCTCTCAGGGGGACAACGAGGACCACCTTGGCACGAGCCAGGCCTTCCTCTCTCACCGCGGGGCTCAGGGAACTTTGATGATTTTGGCTTCTGGGGCTGCTGTCCAGAGTCTTCCAAAACCAGGAAGGGGCCTTTCATTAAGCTCCACCTCCCCTCGCCAAGCAGACTGACATGAATGGGTGACTAAGTGACCTCCGAGTTGTCTGTGGACGGCTCCAGCTCAGCTGAAGGCTGGGGCCAGGCACCGCAGCCACCAGGGCTTTGAATCCTGTGGCCACAGGGCAGCTCAGGAGGCCACGCCAGCCTGGATTTGTCAGACAAGTGCCGCTTCCCGATTGTGGAGAATGGAGCAGCCACCAGCTACGGAAGAGGGAGGGTGGGTGCTCACGGGGGCCTTGGCTGTCACAAACCACGGGGGACGCGTCCAGCCGTGTCTAACGTGAAGACGGGCCCACAGTGCCTACTGTCCCCATGCAGTTACCTCCCAGGTTATAACCAGCTCAGATTTGCTGCCTCCACCGCCGCTGACGTTGGCTGGGGTGACCTCCGGCACTGCGGAGACAAGGACAAGTCAGGAGAGGTGGCACGGCCACAGGAGGGCCCAGGACGTCACCTGGGCGCCGTGACTCCCTTCTGACAACACTCAGGTGTGTTCACTTCTGTCCTCTGAGCTCAGGAACTGAGCCACGGGCCCACGGCTTGAGCTGGGAGGAGGGAGGCACCAGGAGCTGGAGGCGGATCGCCTGTTTCCTGTTCAACAAGCGGACACAACCGTTGCTGGCCCATCAGCTCCTTGCCTGGAGGCCAGGGGGCCCGGACCTGGGGGGACGGAGCAGCTGGTGCTCCGGTGTTTATCAGCTGTGTGTGGTACATGCAGAACGGACAGGTGTGGGCGCCCAGGAGTGGGCGTGAGCCAGGTGTTGAAGGGGGTACTGGGTACAGGTTCATCTCCCAGTTCTGTAAGGGGGTGGGTATCAGGCTGACCGAGAATCTCTGAGAGATTAGACTTGGACAGGGAAAGAAGGCACAGGACCAGCTCTGGGACCGCGGGGCCAGAGGTGGCAGCCGGTGAGCGGGTTTGTCTCGTGGTTAAAGCCAACGGTGTAGATGCCAATGGTTTTTTCTGAGAGTTGCAGAGAGTTTCCATCTTCCTAGGCCCCTGTTATCCCTTCAACAGGCGCTTGGCATCCCCACAGCCGGGCCTGTGCAGCCCACGCGCCGCCTCCCGCCACGCGTGAGAGGACAGGCAGCTCCCGTGGGTGTGGGTTCCTTCTCCCAGTGCTCGCTCAAGCCCTGCTCAGGGTCGTGAGGCATGGCTGGCTGGCCCTGGACGGTCTGGGTCTCAGCTCCCGGGGGTGGTTGGCGACCTCAGAGGCGACCCAGCCCAGGTCTCTGTCATGAGTGATTTCTGTCATTTGAGATGGGGATGTGTATTCAAAACGACAGCCCTGTTAGGAGAACTCTGGAGACCAATGGGTTGGTGAAGGCGTCGGCTTTGGGGAGTGGTGAGCGCGGTGCCTCTGGGCAAGTGCACCACTGAGGAGCACCTGGCTCCTGACCCCACCGCCTGATCACCGGCTTCCCACGACCTGGTTTCTCGGGAGTGCGGGGTCAGCATCGCTCCCTGGGGCCGGTGCTGCCCGAGTGTGCCTGCAGCTGCGCCCGGTACTCACGGGCCTCCTCCGTCCGCCGTTTCTCCGAGGGCCGGCTGGGCTCGCCGATCCCGATCACGTTGGCTGCAACTGTGCGGAACTCGTACTCCACCCAGGGGCTCAAGCCCACCACGGTCGCTGTGAAGGTTCTCCCGTCGATGAGCTCGGGGACTGAAAGGGGTCAGAGCGGGAAGGGGTGTTTCCAGGTTCCTAGGACAGGACACGCAGGCGCGCGAGGCAGAGGGGACACCCTGCACCATCACGATCCACCTCGCCTGCAGGGCCCCCGGGCGTCTCACTGCGCTGTGTGAGGACACGGCTTTGGGTCGGCACAGAGAAAACATGAACTCAGCGACAGAGCAGTGGCTGCGCTCCGGGATCTGAGGGAGGACCCGGGGTCCACACGGTGCCCCTCCCGCAGGCTGAGGACCGCGAGAGCCCAGGCCCCCCGTCTGGTACCTGTGCTGACAGCTTGCCAGCCCACAGAGAACGGCGTCCGGGCTTGAATGATGTACGTGGTGACGGGGCTGTGGTTGTCGGGCCCGGGCCTCCAGGACAGCTGAGCAGTGCTGTCTGTGATTTCGTCGATGGTCACAGCCTCGGGGGGGCCTGGAGGGCCTGGGAAGAGCGAGGCCCTCAGGGCTGCGTCCTCGAATGGGGTGCCGGCCCATGCCACCACTGTCACCCCATCCCGGGCTCATGGCTTCTCAGGCCTGCTCCGAACACACACGGGCTGGGTGCTGGACTCTGTGTGGCCCTTCCGTCCTGGGCTAACAGGAGGAACCCACAGGACAGCAAGGAACGGTCAGAGAATGCTTGTGTTGAAGCCGAGGACATGATGGCACCCAGAGCCGAGTCCCTGCCCCACCCTCAGGTATCTGTGATTCCCACCCATGGCAGCCCTGTCACCCAGGGATACAGTCGCCATGGGGACAGTCTGATGTCATGACGACTACAGTCAGGTGGGAACAGTCGCTTCCACCATGGAGGGCAAGGATTTGGATGTAGGTAAGGAGGCAGCCCCCGCCTGCACGTGGCCTGCACCCCACACCACCCTCTCCCTGTGCTGCTTAGAACTGGTGCTGGCTGCATCCGCACAGGTGCACATGGGGGCCTGTGGGCCAGAAAAAGACAGAGGGGCCCAGAGCAGTTGGCAGGCAGAGACCCAGAGCTACTGTTCAACAGGAGACTCCCCGCGCACAGGCACACCTCGGTGTCTCAGGAGAGGAGGTGGTACCAGGGACATGGGACAAACCCACGTCCACTAGACAGGCATCGGGGGGACTCCTGGGGGTGTTAGCCGACCCCCGGCACAGCCAGCAGTCTGTTGGCCGAGTTCCCTTGGGCCAGCTCGTGCGGAGCTGTGGAAGGTGAAGAGCCACGTCACTGACACAGGCTTGGCTCTGAGTCGCTACCTCCTCCGTCCGTGAAACCCTACATTCTCCTCCCTTCCCTAACAGTCGCTTTACAGACCCACAGGGGAGACTAAATGCATCTCCTGGGTGCGGAGCTGACTCATTCCCCACGGGGACATCTTTGCTTGCCGGTCGGATGGCACCTGAGAGATCCTCTGCTCTCCGGGGGTCTTGTTAACCGGAGACGTCCAGAGCCGAGACGCTCCCTGTTCTCACCCAGCATCTCCTTCGCTGTGGCTGCGCCGTGGGCCCTTGAAAACCCAGGGCCATTAACAGAAAAGCGCTCCCTCCTTAGTGGCTCAGAGAGCACGTGGCAGGAAGAACCTGAGCCTGCACTGGCCCCACTGCGGGGCGGGAGGGCAGGTGGCATGGCTCTGGCCCCTGGTCTGTCCCGGCCCCTGCCTGCTGTGCCGCCGTGACCTCACAGGATGTTCACCCACTTGGTTTTAGGGACTCTGGGTGCCTCTTTCAAAATGTGCAAATGTGTGTCCTCCGCACAACATGATGTGCAGGCCGATGGCCGCAGAGGGGTCACGGGTCTGGCCCTGGTCTGCTCGTGGCTCAGGCTAAGCGTCGCGGGGCTGGAGCCAGCCCTCGAGGCTGCCCTGGTCCGAAACACGAAATCTCCACGGAGCATTAAAGTCATTGCTGCCTTCTCTGAGCAGCCTGCAGAAAACCCGCAAGGGCAGAGCCCGGGAAGACGGAACGCGCGCTCGCGCTCTTAAACTCGGATTAATTTATTGGCCTTATTAACTGATTAGACTACATTTCCTTTTATTCGGTGCTTGCGAATTCCTCTTGGTATTCAACTCTATTTTCTGTGAAATGAAGTATACAATATCATTTAAGAACTTCAACTATTACTGATTTAAATATTTATTAGACTAATTTATTGGTGTTTAAACTGCTGATCTGAACATTATCCTAATTAAATAGGGGATAAATTTTCAGAACAGAGTTCCTTTGTTTCCACGGGGAGAGCAGACCGACTCAGGGGCATCTTAGCCGGGAAACTGACAGTACGTTTTCCTGAGGCAGTCTCAGCACGGCTCCACCTGCACCGTGAGCGAAGGATCTTATCCCGGGGGGAGGACGCAGGCACCCAGCATGCAAGTGTCGTCGGCTCTGGCCTCCGTGATGGTGCCAGCCCCACACACCTCCCAGGCCTGTGTCCCCAGGACGGAGCAGCCCACTTTGTGCCCCTGGTCACACCTGCCTCCCGGGCACGTGAGCTCAGCTGGGGTTTCCGCTCCCTGCAACCCCAGTTCCTCTGGGGCTCAGCCCCTGGCCCAGGGCACCTGACACTGACCACGGGTGCTTCTAGCTCCCTGCAGTGGCCTCCGAGAACCTCCTGACCACACACAGATTTCCTTCTGGTGCACGCATGGGCTCACTACGCATTAAACCTGCAATTAAAAATGCTTCCCAGGAGTCCATGGACAGCTTGGTGAGGCCTGGGAGGGACCGGGGGGCGTGGCTCAGCCATGGTGAGCAGGAGGGGCTCACAAACGTGGCCTGTGACCGCAGCTCCCTGCTTCCTCCTCCCTCCCGGGCAACCTGAAGGTGTTTGCGTCCAACACCGTTCTGCAGGCAGGGGACAGCCCTGCCAGCTGCAGGAGCAAGGGCACTGAGGGCCTTGATCTCAAGCCACGGTCCTACGGGGGCCGAACGGTCAGCCTGGCCTGGTTGGGATGAAACATGAGACGGCGCCATGCTTTTCTCACGGAGAGTTCTAGAACTCCTGTCAACTGCAGAAGCCCTCGCTGGGGACCCGCAGGGCTCACTGCTGGCGGGAGGTGACTGGACATCCCCAGGGAACGCTGCCCGCCTCTCCTCCTGATCCCAAACCGCTGAGGTGTAGAGGGCTCGGCACCAGAGTACACGACCCATGAGGCTTTAGCGACAAAGGAAATGCGGTACCTCTCACGACGAGGTCGGCGGTCACCGAGAGCCTGTCCACGCTCGTCTGGACCATGCAGACGTACCTCCCGGCGTGCGTCAGCTGAATGTTCCGGATCATCAGATCCCCGGCCGAGTCCTGCTGATGGGGAGCAGAGCGGCTGCAATGACTTTCTGATGAGCGCGAAACAGGACCGGCACACGGCGGACGCGGCGGCTGGTGCGTTCAGCTCGCTCGGGCTGACGCAGACAGCAGCGCTGCGCTCCGGCCTGCGTGGGCGGTAAGGACGCCTGCCCTCCAGGGCACCGCTTCCACAGGCCCCCGGCTGGCCGGCCGGTCTGCTCGGAAGCACGCAGATGCCCGGTCCCCAGCCCTGTCCGGAGCCGGAGCCTCCACTGTACTTGGGAGCTCCACGCTTGCCGGGCGCAAGCCCCCGGTGCTGGATCTGCATCCACACCCACCTGCCTGACGGCTGGATCTGCATCCACGCCCACCTGCCTGATGGCTGGATTTGCATCCACGCCCACCTGCCTGATGGCTGCACCCACCTGCTCCCAGGTTTGAATTCGAAGATCAGGAGTACCAGACTCTCCAGGGGGAAGCCCACACCACCTGGTGTGGACCGGTGCTAATCTGTTTTGCAAATACCAAATGCATGTTTGATTAGCAGATGAATGGGACTAATTACAACCCTGGCATGGCCGCCTCTGTGCCCCAGAAGCGTTTCCACACTGCTCACCAGCGTGGAGCTTTTGTGACCAGGAGGAGAGACCTGCGTGGTGGCGATTTAACAGGACACCCTGCCGTCTGGGGCCTGGATCACAGCCTTGGAGAACGGCCGCTGGAGGCCACGCCGGGGCCGGGCCGGGGCGGGGCCGGGCCGGGGCGGGGCCGGGGAAGCGGCTCTTCCTTCTGAACCCACTCTGGATGGCAACTCAGGCAGCGCTGGCCCTGCCTGGTCTTTCTGCTCCAAACCACAGAGCAGTGCTGACGGTGCCCCCCACTGCTGCTGCCGCTGCTCCCCGTGACAGCAACACTGGGTCGTGCCTCAAGGCGTTGACCAACAGCGTCCACGTGTTTCGTGTTCCTGAACAAACTCACTAAACACTCACAGGTCCCGCAAAGCAGCTTTGTTAGTAGTCACACCTCAGAGATGAGGCCGGGTGGGGGGGCGCCTGCAGTCATTCAGCCAGCAGAGGGCAGAGACAGAACTTGACTCTCAACACCGTCAGCTCGGGCCCGGCTCGGAGAACTGCGTCGCCACCCAGGCATACCTGCCGCTCAGCACCCGGGTGCACCTGCACATCACGTGTGCACCGCCACGCCTTCCTTTCTACCAAGCACAGCGGGAGACGCGGGACCGCCCGCGGTGGGCACAGCACAGAGGCGGCAGGGCGGGGGGAGGGAGAGCTGCGGTCCCCACCCGCGCTGTCGGCAGCTGCTGGCCGCTCTGTGACGTCAGTAGCTCTCATCCTGTCTGCCCTTAGCTGATTCGACGTTGGGGGAATCAGAGACCGTGTGCGCCTGAACCTCCTGAGGCCTCCGAGACCACAGCGAGTGTGAACCCTGCCACTGGGCGTGCCAGAGACAGGGTTGCTCATTCAGAAGAGCTGTGCCTTCTCCCCTTCTTCCTTTTTTTCCAACCTGAAAGCCCTTCGGTTTAGAACACCCGACTTCTCGCTGAGGTTCTGTTCACCCACCAAGACTCCTCACTGCTCAGGGAAGTGGGGGGTGTTCGCTGAGCTATCTCTCAGCGTGCTGTGAGGTTCACGTGGGTAACGCTCGCGTCTAAGAAGGCTCCCGATCAATGTGCACACACACCATCATCGTGACTTGAGGACAGGCCTCACGGGGGCGGGTGTGCAGCAAGGAGGGGGCCACTGGGAGCAGCTACGCCTGCACTATCTCAGCTCCTCCTGCGTCCAGCAAGGCCTCAACATCCAAGAGACTCCTGCGGCCTGGGCCACGGTCTGGCAGCCCACGAACAGATGTCCGCAATCATGAGATTTAGAACTTGCTGCGGTTGTCTGCAAATTTTGACCAGATCTGTATCTTTAGAGTGAAAGGGAAACAGGGAAGAGAGCGTGGTCAGGACCAAGGGAGGCGTCTCACAGCAGGAGAACGAGGACTTGCTCCTTCCTTGGGCGTCCCCCGACCCGGCCGTCAGCCGAGATCCAGCGTGGCGTTGACTGCAGACAGCACACGGGCACCAGCGCTGTGCCCACTGTGGCCCCTGCCTGTCCCTGACAGAGCACGCGGGGGCAGCAGGGTACAGAAGCCCTCCTGAGGGCTGCACAGGCTGGGTCTGCCCACCAGGCTGACCCAGGAAGCAGACAGCGACACGAGCCGGCCTTCAGCCACCCCACATGTGCGCTAAGACTCAGTTCTGCGATGTTCATGGTGCCGGCGGCCACTACCCACGGGTGGCCCAGGCCGTGGGCTGCTCCTCACTTCCCAATTCCCGCTTAGCAGGTGCTGGTTCCGCACACGCCACTGGCACCTCCCACGTGCAAGGCAGGCGAGGGCAGGGCCGAGGACACAGGTCTCTGCCAAAGGTATCCTCAGTGCCCCCGACTCTGTCAGGCTGGCTCCACCTGTGCCCCCGCCCTGGCACGCATCCGGCATCAGGGCCGTGTGTGCCTGATTGGCAGGGCATCCATCGGGGGTGGCCAGGCCTCTCTTCTGATTGGGTGACGCTCATGTCATTCTGGGGGTGATATTTTCAGCCTCTCCCCTTCCCAGGAAATCTGTTTTTGTGGGAAAATAAACACTCTGCTTTGTGAAGAATTTTCCCCACTGTATTTCCTGGCTACCACAATCAGTGTTCCCCTCCTTTAGTGCTACACCCATTACGAGTGGTCGCGCTCTCCCACTGTGACAGGTACTGGGGAGACAGTCCTCCAATTCTCAAGGTACTTATGACTCTGTGCCTGGTGGGGTAGTAGCTAAGTCTCCCACTTAGCTGGCCCTGCTAAGCTGAGCCATGTGAGAGAAGGGTTAATACGGGGTCTCTCTCAGCCGGGGTTCCAGGAGAGGCTGCCTGTCGAGCCCGGGCATCCCTGGCTGGGACAAACGAACTTGGCCCCCACAAGTCGGACATGGAACCAGGCAGACGCCACTCCTACGAGAACTCAGAAAACAGTCGTCCATGTCGTTCGAGTGCTCTGTGACTCAAACTCTGAGAAAGGCAGAAACATGCCCAGGACTGGGACTCCCGCTGGGTGGAAAACAAGCCCCTGAAGTCGCCCGCACGCCTCTGTGAGCTGGGGCCAGAGGCCGGGCACCACGAAGTCGGGGCAGCCCGGAGGGTGGGCGGGGCTTTACGTTCTGCCGGCGTCTGCTGGGAACACCCAGGGGAATGGCCCCAGCGGGGGTGAGAATCGTGGTGCTAGACACAAGCTGGTTCCAGACTGCACCTGCTCGATGCTAACAGACGTTTCTGCAGAAACTAAGGCATTTTTTGAGAGTTCAATTGGTTGGATTCAAACTGCTTGGAGACCATAATCTGATCCGACCTTCAGAATCCAGAAGGCAAGTCTGCGCCTGGGGTGATGGTCTTTTACCTGAGCCACCGGGCACACAACGCACACCTGAGAATCCTGCAAGGAAAGGACGCCTCGCCCACGCCCCAGTCAGGCTCTGGGGTACACGGGTGGGTCTGAAGCTGAGCTCGCCCGTCAGCAGCCGCGGGGGAAGGGCAGGGCCTGGGGGCCCTCGGCTGCCTCCTTCATGGGCAGGGGTGTGCCCTCAGCGCAGGCCACGCTAGGCAGGGCCGCGGCTACGACGCCCAGAGGAGCAACAACTATCCAAGAGCAATCGCTCAGAACCACAAAGCAGCGGCCCTGATCCCCTTCCTGCTGGCCTCCCGCGCACAGCCTCCCCTCAACACTTACCCCTCCGACTCTCTCAAAGTGGTCGCCGTCCTTGTCGAAGTCTATCAGGCGTCCATTAAACGACCAAGCGAACACGATGTCCAGCGAGTGATCGTGTGTCACCTGGCACGGCAGGACGATGCTCTCTCCCACAGTGACATCCATGCTGGACGGGGGCACCGTCACGCGTGTCGGATCTGCAGGGGCCACACAAAACACACGACGGCAAAGCTGTGAGCCAGCGTGGAACCACGGCTCAGACGCCAAGAGCAGGGAGAAGCACTTTTACTTCCTCCCCTCCCCCACCTTGGGAGCCCAGATGCGCGTGGGGACATGGACGTCACCAAGAAGGACACGTGTATGGGGGCGCTTGTGGGCCACCGGGCTCAGGCCAAGAGCGCGGGGTGAAAGGCTCTCCCTCCAGGCTTCCTGGAGAACCCCAGCCCCGCGGAGGGCACGCAGGAAATCCACGCTGATTTGAAGTTTGGTGGGAGTTTTTGTAATTTGAAAAAGTGAAACATGTTTCAGTCAATTTAGAAAATTCAGGACAATTAAAAGAAGGGCCAAAAGGCCGGAACCCAAACCAACACGACCTCCCCCACGGTGCACCTGCTCTCGCTGTGGTGCAGCTTCGCCCGGCTCTGATTCCTAACCCGGCAGTTGTTCGGCTTGGCATCGCTGTGAATGTGCTGCCCACACCCTCTTCCTGCCTACGTAAATAACGGAAGCATGTTTACATCCGTCAAGACATTGCTCCAGTCTGCCTGATGTGCTATTATATTTATAGTACTGCTTGTTTTCAAACTGGAAGTTTGCAACCTGGCAGATTTTATTGTAAATATGCTGCAATTATGAATCCTGACGGGCATCACAGAGGCCATGACAGGTGCCTGTCCCTTCTCTACAATAAAGACCACTGGTGAGATTTTACGGGGGATGGGATGGGCCTGCTTGGTGGAGACCGTTATACTCCCGACCTCCCTTCACATCTGCTCCCTGATGTTTCAGTAAAGCATGTCCACACGTGGTGGCAGAGATCACAGGGACGAGAAGCAGTCTACATTCCACGGAAAGGCCACGTAAACAACGAAGTTCCAAGTCCACTCATATCCTAGAGATCGCTGTATATGGAAAAAAACTAAACAATTCCATGGAGGACAAACGAAAACAAACCAAACAGGACAAGAACCTCGCTCGCACTCGTGGCGCTGTGGGTGCACGTGTTCAGTGAGCCCCTGGGAACTGTGACGTTCTATCTCATAGGAGACTTTTAATTTATTCTTTATTACTTGAGAGGTACAGTGACAGGAAGGAGGGGAGAGAGATCTTCCATCTGCTGGGTCACACCCCCAATGCCCACAACAGCCAGGGCTGGGCCAGGCTGAAGCCGGGAGCCAGAAGCTCCATCATGGCCCACCCCACGGGTGGCAGGGGCCCAATGACTTGGACCATCTCCCACGGCCTTCCCAGGAACACGAGCAGGGAGCTGGATCGGTAGCAGAGTAGCAAGGACTTGGCCAGCACTAGTGTATGGGATGCCAGCCTTGCAAACAGCAGCTTAACCTGACAACCCACAACGGCAGCCCTCACTTCCATGTTTAATCAACACATGATAACTGTGTGTAGCTCTGGGCTGCAATGTTCAGACACATGTAGACACGTGCAGTGACCACATCAGGGTCACTGGATATCCACTACCTCAAACATTTACTGAAGACTCTCTTTCTAAAAGGCAGAGTGACCGACAGAGAAAGCACACGCATGTGTGAGACAGAGGGAGAGAGATGTACCTCCCACCCACTGGTTCACGCCCCAAACGTCCCCAGATGGCCAGGATTAGGCCAGGCTGAAGCAGGGTCTGGGGACTCCATCCGGGCCTCCCACGTGGGTGACAGGAGCCCTGCTGTTGAGCCATCACCTGCTGTGTCCTGGGGTCTACACTAGCAGGAAGCCGGAGCCAGGAGCTGCTGACGGGACTTGAACCCAGGCACCACAACAGGGGATGCGGGTATCCTGACCGCCAGGCCGTACGCCCATCCTTCCTGACGATTCTTACTTCTCCACAACCCACGCTGAAGATCTCTCTTCAGAGAGTATTTAAGTCAGGTTTCCCAGGCTTTTATCCAAACACAGAAAGAGCAGACTTCAGGCTGTTCGCGACGGGAGGCTGCCTCACGGGTGGGATGCACCTCCGCTGCCTTCTCAATGACCCCTGGTGGAAGTGGAATAAACAGGCCCCAGCCTGAGCGGCGAGCGGCAGAGGGAAGGGAGCCCTCAGAGAGCCAAGCACGCGGGAGGAATCTGCTCCACGGATTCCTGGACCCCAGCGAATGGACACAGACCGGATTTTTGAAATGAGGGGAGCAGACAGGAACAGACACTATTCCAGGCAAAGTTCTGGGGACAGCCGCACTCTGACGGAACCCGCCGCCACCAACACTTCCGCATTTACGCTTTCTCCATCTACACAGTGAAGGCTGAAACGGAAGCCACATGCCCTCCTGGCTTCTGTTCGGTGAAGAAGCTGCGATTTCCATCTTAAACAGCTTTATGTCGTGACGCCGCCACGCTCATTCACTCACTGCGTCACCCAACACGTGTGCGCCACCGTGTGCTGCCTGCTAGCCGGGCGGGCACCAGCCATGGTCACGGAGCCCCCGAGGCCTGCTAAGCCCCTCCGTGGTGGATTCTCTGATTCCTAACCAGGCCGCAGGGAGAGCACTGTTGATTCTGTGTAGGCAACAGACGTTTAAATGCAAAAGGATCTCAGAGGAGTCCTGCCGTGGGCGGTAGATGGCCCCAGCCGGCTTCCTGCAGGAGTCCGGAGCTACGGCCCCAGCCAGGCAGCTGGCAGTGAGGAGCTCACAGCTCAGACACCGGCTCTGGCCCCAGGTTTAGGAGTGCAGCCAAATGTCCAAGTTCAGCTCCTTGGGAATGTCTCCTTCTCTCCTGACAGCTCCCGGGCAAGCAGCAAGGAACTGGCATGTGCCCCAAGCCTGGAGCCACCTGAGAGTCAGGTTCACACTTTCCTTTAAAGATTTATTTACTAGAAAGGCAGAATGACCAAGAGACAGAGAGAGAGAGAGAGAGAGAGAGAGGCAGCAAGCAAGCGCTGGGCTGAGAGAGAGAGAGAGAGGCAGCAAGCAAGTGCTAGGCTGAGAGAGAGACACACACACACACACATACACACACACAGCGAGCAAGCGCTGGGCTGAAGCCAGGAGCCAGCAACTTCATCCGAGTCTCCAGTGTGGGTGGTGGGGACCCCGCAATTGCAGCATCATCCGTTGCTTCTCCGCAGGAAGCTGGACTGGAAGAAGAACAGCAGGGACAGGAACCGGCACATACGGGATGCTGGCACCGTAAGCGGCAGTTTAACTCCCTGAGCTGCACTGTCTGTCCTAGGCTCGCGTTGTTAACTGGCTTTGTTTTCTAAAGAAAGGTTTGTGCCACACCCATGTTTACGGAAGCTCAACTCACGATACCTAAGATATGGAATCAACCCAGGTGCCCATCAGCTGGTGACTGGATAAGGAAAATGTGGGATGATGCTAGTCACACACACACAGAATGCAATCCTCTCTTTTCCAGCAAAACGGATGGGAGATCATGTGCAGTGAAATGAGCCAGTTCCAAAAAGACAAGTAAAATGTTTTCCCTGATCTGTGGTAACTAATATATAGAGTAGAAAGAAGTGCAGTGTATATAAGTGAAACTGACATTGAGATTTGATTATTCCTTAGCCCTTGTCTATACAACTGAAGAACAGTGGTTTTTCTCCTTACTTGCTGTATTCTTTATCTGGTGGAGGGTTAACCTTGTGACTATAAAGTCCCCTGAGAGTATGTCACTGCAAAAATTAAAGGAAAAGGAAGGAGAGAGGGTGGGAGGGAGGGAGCAGAGGACGGTAGGAAGTATCATCATGCCCTTAAAGCTGTGTACAGGAGATACAAGAAACTTGGTCCCTTTATATTCATCACCATTTAAAAGAAGGAACGTTCGTCTCTTGATCTGGGGGATTTTTGTCATTGGTAGCCTCAGCTGCCTGTGGTCTCAGGACCCGAGGAGTAACCTCAGCCAAGGAGCGGGCACAGGGCCACGCCCACGGCTGCTGATTGAATTCATGTGGCACGTGCCGATTTCCCGCTCTGAGACGTGGCACAGCCAGGGTCCCTGAGAAGCAGACCACACCCTGCACACACCCGAGGCCTCCCTGGGACCAGGCGGGCTCAAAGCCTCGGCAGAGAGACTCTCAGAGTGCATCGGCTTCTGCTCCTGTTTGCTGTGTTCTGAACTCTGATGCTGTCCGCCGATTCCCTCCTTAGACTGAATCCACGTGTGTACGCGGACATGCAGGGGCGTCCTGCAGAGCGACCGACTTCCTCCTCCGACTTCCAGTTGTCACGATCAAGAAGAACCTGCGTGCAGGTGCAGGACCTATGAAGAGCCATCTGGCTCCTGGTCCACGCACAGGACTCTCCAAGGCACTCAGAACTCGAGACGGGGGCTGCCGGCTGGACTTGGATGCCACTGAACAGCAACGTTAATCAGGACCAAGGCACCCTCAGCTCTGCTCCCTGTGGCTGGCCTGTACTGCTGACCACCACACATGCTTAAGCATAGAGGCCATTTCTTTTCTACAGCTGAGTAGTCCTCCATGGTGTACATACGCCATACTTTCTTCATCCAATCAACAGTTGCTGGACATCTGGGCTGAGTGCGTGTCTTAGCTCCCGTGAATTGTGCTGCCGTGAACAAGGGGCTACGGATCACTCTTTCATATACTGATTTCTTCTGCCTGGGTGAATTCGCAGGAGTGGATGGACGGTAGGTCTACATTCAGGTTTCAGAGGCACCTCCGTACCGTCTGCACAGTGGCTGCACCAGTTACATTCCCCGCATCAGGGTATCTTCTCCCCACATCCTTGCCAGCACTGGTCGCTTGTTGATTTCCGTGTGGGAGCCATTCTAACCGAGAGGTGACCTCCTGTGGTTTTGATGTGCAGTTCCTCATGGCTTTTTGCAACACGATGGTCACAACTGGAAACATTTTACCTAGTGAAACAAGCCAGTCCGGGAAAGACAGATACCATGTGTGCTCCCTGCTCTGAGTAACTGACAGAGTACCTGAAGTGCGATGTGCTGAGTGAAGCAGACACTGTGAGAACAGAGGATTGTTCACAGCCCTTGTCTCCTCCATGAGGAGCAGCGTTTGTTTTATTTCTCTTCGTACTGTCTGCTGAACTCCTTTACTTAGAGTAGGGTTAACTGTATGATCATTAAGTATACTGAAGACAGATTATTGTAAAAATTAAGAATGGGAATCTGAGAGGGAGGGGGAGGAAGGGTTGGAGTGTGGGTTGGGGGAGGGGATCTACTATGTTCCTAAATCTGTTTAAGTGAAATACATGAAATTGTATAACTTTACTAAAAATTTAAAAAAATACTGAGTGCTTAACCTTCCTGAGTTTAAAGACTTTGTTTTACTTTTTCTTTTTAAAGATTTGTTTGTTTGAAGGTGAGAGTTGCAGAGAGAGAGAGAGAGAGAGAGAGAGAGAGAGAGAGATCGATCTTCCATTCACTGCTTCATCCCCCAGATGACTCAACTGCCAGAGCTGGGCCAGGCTGACGCCAGGAGCCGAGAGCCTCCTCCTGGTTTCCCAAACAGCAGCAGGAGCCCAGGCACCTAGGTCATCCTCCCCTGCTTTTCCCAAGCCGTCAGCAGGGAGCTGGATCAGAAGTGGAGCAGCCAGGACTTGAACCAACACCCAGATGGGCTGCGGGCACCTGCCACCCCACCATCAATGCCGTCTTTTACTTTCTGTAGTGTTGCTAGAATGCACAGACGACAGAAGTGCTTTGTTCTGCAGATCATCACCCCCACGAGGACGTGGTTGCTACTGAATTAACAACCACATCAACAATCAGGTGCATTAATCCCACCACTTGCTTGTGCCCAGGCTTTCTGTAGTAACAGGTGCTTAGGGGTCCCTACGGTGAGAATCCTGTTCTGTGGGTACCTTCCCTGCGCCACGCCAACCACTCCATTCTAGTTCCTGGTTTCATTGCATTTCATTCACTCTGGACGACAGCCACGTGCTGCTATCAGAAAGTTGCAGCATGTGTGTTTCAGTCATCTTTGCTCCATCCCTTGTCAGCGAAGGTCTGACTGCAATGGTTTTTCATGGTGCCTTCTAGTATCTCCTTTTTAAAAACAATAATTTTTTATAGAGAGAACTCAAGAAATGGGATCCTTCAAAGGCCTGAGCTAGTCCGAGAGCTGACGACCAGCTCCCCTCAAGTGGCACAGAGGAGACTGCACAGAGCGTTTTTAATGGTGGTCACATGGCCTGCCCGCCACAGCCTGTTGATAAATGACGACAATAATCCTGGAGCAGCCACCCGGGGGTGAACTGCAGTAAAAATCCAGAAAACATAGAATCAGTGCCAGATAAAGGATCTTTCTGAATCCTGCATGAAGTGTGCCTCTTACAGGAAAGTCCTAAACAGGAGATGAGCATCCAGACTCCCAGACTTCAAGCTACACCAGCCTTTTCCTGCTGGGACTTAGTGTGATGGGGATAGAGGCAGGAAACCGCCCTCAGCTCAGCTGTCTGGGTCGTGGGGGTGGGGCACTGGCAGTTCACACGGGCGGCACCTGAGCATTCCAGTGTGCACCGGGTCTGTGCCGCCACCCAGACAACAGACGCAGTCTTGGGTTGCACCAACAGCACAGTGTTCCAGATTAGAGAGGTAAAGCCCAGTTGCCTTGTGCACTAGACAGAGTATACCAGCAACACCTTCGGGACTCACTGACAGGTTAGCACACCTAGGTTCACAGAGGATCTCACGAATATGCAGCCGCTGCGAACAACCGGAAGTGCACGGTGTGAGAGGAGACGCCAGAGACACAGTGGTGGTTCTCACATGACTGTGCGCAGTGTGAGAGGAGACGCCAGAGGCCCAGTGGTGGTTCTCACATGACTGAGGGGTTTACACGCAGCCGGTGAAGCAAGCTTACTGAGTGCTGCCTCAAAGCAGAAAGCAAGGAGCCAAAGACAAACAGGCACCTGCCGGCTCTGTACGGGGAAACTCGCCAAGGGTTTGTGCTTTGCAACAGGGCAACGGCTGCCTCTGGGGGACCTCCGTCTGTTCTGCAAGTGCAGGTGGGCACCCTCCCCGTGGGAGGCCAGGAGACCCGGGGAGAAGCCAGGAGGAAGCAGCCTGTGCCTGCCTGGAGGGCACCAGCCTAGCCCTGGAACTCGGGAGTGAGCCTTTCCTGCCGCGGAGTTCATGGGCACTGGTAGCTCAGCCTCTCAGTGCCGAGCCGCTCGGCCTGCTGGGGGCCGCATCAGCTCCTGCAGACGCTGGATGGCTGTGCTGGTGAGGGGAGCACGGGGCCCTGGGCGGCCGGTGCTGTAGGTCAGGAAGCCCCTGTGTGTTTCCTGGGTACCCTGATGCGGGCTGAACACAAAACACACAGGAGGGGGGCCCTGGGGATGCGTGTGGGGCTTCCATGCACGCCCCGCCATGCACCTGTGTTCATGACGTCTCTGGCTTCTAAGGCCACATTTTTGTCCTTTTTGTTTTTTGCTTTTGAAAAAATGTTTTAGAATAATCTCAAACTCTCAGGAAAGTTGCCAGAAAAGCATGAACTCATCAGTACTTAACGCTTCACCGTGTTGGCTTATTTCCTCGCTCTCGAGTGACACACGTGGACACACATGTGCACACACACAAGCACACATAGGCATGGGTACCTCAAAAAGTTCATGGAGGGGCCAGCCACTGTGGCTCAGCGGGCTAAGCACTGCCCACAATCCCATATGGGCGCTGTTTTGAGCCCCAGCAGCTCCACTTCCTTCGCAGCTCCTTGCCAGTGTGTCTGGGAGAAGCAGTGGAAGACGGTCCAAGTACGTGGGTGGCTGTCACCCCCTGGGAGACCTGGCTAGAGTTCCTGGCTCCTGGCTTCTGCCTGGCCCAGCCCCTGTTGCTGGAGCCACCTGGGGAGGGAGCCAGCTGATGGTTCTTTACAGTGGCAGACTCTGAGTCCTTGGTTTTAAGAAACCAAGTGTGCCCGTTGTTGCTGGGGGCTGACAGAGCTGGGACGGGGGTGTGCACACAGGTGTGTGACACACTGATGTGGCCGTTTCTACAGCGTATCCTGGAAACATTCACCCATGTGCTTAATCACTTTCCGTTAGTACAACCAACCCCCAACCTCACCAGCTGTCTCCTCTGTCCCCCTCTCTGTCCCACCCCTAACCACCCCCTCTGGGCCGTGGATCGCTTTACACAGGCCTCGCAGCTCTCAGCCACCTCACTGTCTGCACCCCAGCCACTGGAGTGACCCCTCAGGGGTGGGCAGGGCAGGGACACGGGAAGGAAGGGCGCAGGGCAGAAGGAACGCCTGCTGACTGCCTCCCAACAAGCCCCAGAACACTCACATAAAACAACCAGCCCGGTCACCGCATCCTCGCTCCAGGGTGCACGGCGCTGCAACACCAAAGCTCCGAGCTACCCACAAGGTGAGTGAGGCAGGCACGGCCTTCCCGGGGGCACTGCACACCAGGAATCAAACCCGCGTCACCGCAGTCAAACACATGGGGAGGAGCAGGATGTCACCTGGAATCCTATTCAGCTTTTGCAGTATAATCTATTCTTAAACAGAGAAAAAACGATGATTTTTTTATTTTTATTTTTTGACAGAGTGGACAGTGAGAGAGAGAGAGAGAGACAGAGAGAAAGGTCTTCCTTTTTGCTGTTGGTTCACCCTTCAATGGCTGCCGCGGCCGGTGCACCACGCTGATCTGAAGCCAGGAGCCAGGTACTTATCCTGGTCTCCCATGGGGTGCAGGGCCCAAGCACTTGGGCCATCCTCCACTGCACTCCCTGGCCACAGCAGAGAGCTGGCCTGGAAGAGGGACAACTGGGACAGAATCCGGCGCCCCGACCGGGACTAGAACCCGGTGTGCCGGTGCCGCAAGGTGGAGGATTAGCCTAGTGAGCCGCGGCGCCGGCCCGATGAATTTTCTAACTATTGTTCTCCATCGGGCCATCAGGTTCCGCATCAAAAGCAGCGACTACAGCAAGCGCACTATCAGGTCCAGCTCCTGCTTTCCCCGTGAGCTACTTTGCGGAAGCCAATTGCTTCTGTCAGGGAATGAGACCCCGGGCGGGTCAGGCACAGAACCTGTGCACCCTCTGTGGTCCAGAGCTCTCCTGCCGCCCGTCAGCAGGGCACCTCCTGTGTCTGCCGCTCTCGTACGGCAGTGGACGCCCTCGTGGCCGCTGTAGCTCTGGCGGAAGCTCATTCGGTCCGAGCGTTTGAGTCTTCACGAGTCAGCTGCTGTGAGGGATCCGGGCTCTCAGCCCATAGCGAAGCCAAACATCAGGGTACTTCACAGAGTGCGTGGGAAATGCAAATAAATGGTAAGCTTATTTTTGTGCAAAACACTAAGAAATCCATGAATATGAGGAGTCTGTAAACGGCTCATAGAGAATGCGCATCATGAAGAAACCATGCGTGGGTTTCCAAAGGTTTGCCACCAAAATAAACTCATCTTCCCACTCTGGTTCCATGAATCCGGGACACCTGCAGGTAGGGCTCCCCACCTCTGCGGGACAGGGCTTGCCCCTCTGTCCCTGGGTGGCCACAGACAGGTCCCCTTTAAATGCTTCAGAGCCGGGTGCAGGCTGTGGTCGCTGTCGCTGTCAGGGAGCCAGACTCCGCCTCCGCACAGGTGTCCGTGCCAAAGCATCGTCACGACTTCACTGATTCAGCTCCTCACCGCCCGCACAGAATCCTCACGCAAACACCCGCGGTCGGAGCACCACGGGCCAACACCCGGCTTCTGCACATCTGGTTTGTCTCCAGCCACCCATTTTGGTTGCAGTTACTGCTCTTTTCAAAATCCTCAGTTCTTCTAGACATGCCTATTTACTGCTGAGGTTTGTTTTCCATTGAGTAGCTATGCCTGCAAACTGACAATTTTTAAAAGTTTAAAGCAAACACGTGCTATTTTTCTCAGCAGCATCCTTGTTGATCTTTCCTGTCCTTTTTTTTTTGAAAGCAAATTAAATTGTGGCTTTGCTGGGAAGCCAGCAAAAACCAGCAGAGAAAAGCAAAATGATCCTCTCTTGGCTGCCGACAAGTCAATCTGCCCTTTCAGGCCGGGGAAGGCAGCAGTGGCGCGGGGCACTGCCAGGAGCCAAGGATTTTAGTCGATGTGTGCCAGGCGGCACTGGCCCCAGGACCCAGCCCCCGTTCTCTGAACAACCTGTGCCGCTCGGCGAATGGCATGGGCAGGAGGCACCAGGCAAAGGCTGACCCCGGGACTGGGCAGGAGCAGAGCCCTCTGCAGAGCCGCTGCCACGTCGCCCCGAGCACACCGCTCACCGATCCGCTGTCCAGCGCTGGGACACACACAGCAGAGCTGCCGGCTAAGCGTGACGGCCACAGATGGAAACTGTGCCACCCACGCCAGCAGAGGGTGGCCGGGTTTGGGTCCCGGGAATGCTGGCCGCCCTAGACAACCCCAGCGCTCGGCTTTGCCTGCTCCACTCGGACAACATGAAGTATCTGCTCAATTAGGAGGCCTGTGCTAACGACGCCCTCCACGTCTCTATCAGATCTTTTTTTTCTTGTTTTAAGAGCGAGTTGTAATTTATCTGAAAAATATTGCTCACGGCCAATCTGCTCTCATTTTTCGCCTGCCCCAAGGGGAAGAAACCTCCTGGTTCTGAACGTGGGGCGTGTTCAGCAGCAGGGTTCGCAGCAGGGACGTCTTCCCACGTGCGAAGGGTTGTCTGCAGGTGTGTCAGCCCCCGGGGGAAGGAGAAGGCCGGGGGAAGCAGTGGGCAACCACAGAGGTGAGGGGTGCAGGGGTGCAGGGGTGCGCAAGCTGCTCCCTCGTTCTCTTTCTGCAGCTTTGTTTGTGATTTTTAAACAACCACTATTGGAAGAGTCCATTGTCACTGACAAGTTAAATAAACTGCGTCTTTAAGCCGAGCTCTAACGAAGCTCCACTCCTGGCACGCGTCTCACCGTGATGGAAGAATCCTCGGTGCGAGCACACATGTCTTCCACCCGTGGAGAACCATTTTTCTCCGGTAATGATTGGAGTTGTTTTCTGTTTGAGGAGGGATTATAGGCCTGTTGCTTGCACCTCCTGCAGACGAGCAGCGCTGCCGCACGAGTCACTGGGCACCAGGGTTCCCGAGAATCCCGTTAGTGTCAGCGAAACAGCAAACCCCGCGGCAGGCAGGCAGGCAGGCAGGCAGGCAGACGCAGGGCACCAGGAGCCTCTGCTGAGGGCGGGCACAGCGCCCTGCACTGACTGCCGTGGCCTGCAGCTGCTGAGACGAGAGCGAGCACTTCCTGTCTGCGGCGAAGGGACACGCACACGAGGCCAGGACGGCGAGTGGGAAAGGCGCTGCGTCCACTGTCCTTCCTGGGCAGCAGCGAGTGCTCCCGGCACTGCAGGCCGCGCCGGACAGCAGAGGGCGCTGACGTCTCAGCCGAAGAGCAGACCACAGCCTCCCGTCTGCTCCATCCGGGCCTGCAGGCAACTGCCCACTCCACACCCCCTGGGTTGAGGGCTCTGCCGCGGGAGAGCGGCCAGGATTCGCCCACCGTCACACAAGGTGCTCTGCTCGCCTGCAGATTGGAAAGGGGGCTGTGGGGGGGCGGGTGCAGCTCCCGTCAGGGCGTCGTCCCTGGGTGGGTGCTCCGAGCTGTGTTCCTGTATGTGATGTGAGCAGGACTGATTTACAAAGCTTTCTGTAGAACAAGGCCCACCACCCTCTGCCCGGCCACCCGGTCCACTGCTGCCCGGCCGGCCTGGGGGTTTATCTCTGAACGGGCCCCTGCTCAGAGCCCTACCACTGCGAGTGGGGCGCTGTGCACCTGCTGGGTAAGGGGGGTTGCTGGGGGCCTGCAGGAGCCCCGCTTCCCCTTCGTGGCTGGCTCAGGGTGCGGTCAGGGACGCTTCGAGGGGATCTGAAGGAAGGAGGAGGAGACACTGGAGAGCTGCGGTTCCGCGGCTGCTCTTTGTCCCGAGCAACAAGGCTGCAGCGAGGAAGAGCTAACCGCCGGGGGCTTCGGGGTCACCGCACATTCAGTCCAGCGCTCCACGCAGGCACAGGAAACGTTTCTGTCTGAGAGTTGCTGACCCGAAAAGGAAAAAGAAATCGATTGAGGGTCAGAGGAGCATAAAGCAACTTAATTCAGTTTATTTTCAGAGGGAGTCTACAACTTCCCATGTTTTCAGAGAGTTAGGCACCAGGGCATAAAAGCCCGAAGACATCAAATAATTAGAACTTAGATCCAGTTTGTGAAGAGGACGGTGGGTGGAGCTGGGCCACAGACGAGAGGTGGAAACAGAGAAACAGAGCAAGGAAGACGCAGGCGGACAGCAGCGGGCTCTGCCACCCCCAGAACCAGGACCCCCCTTCCCTGGGGGCAGCACCCCACAGGGCTTACAGAGTGGATGGGCGATGAATCTCGTGCCGCAGGTGACGCTGCCGCTCAGTCACCCCACATTCGGGGCCTGCGAGGGGTCCCCTCCACTTCCCATCCAGCTCCCCGATAACGCACCTGGGAGGCAGCAGACCACGGCCCAAGTTCTTGGGCTCCTGCCGCCCACGTGGGAAACCCGGTGGAGTCCATGCTCCTGACTTGGGCCTGGCCCAGCAGCTCTGGGTGTTGCCTGTGCTTGGGGGAATGAACCAACGGATGGCAGATCTCTGTCTCTCCCTCTGTCCCCGTGCCCTTCACGTAAACACACAGCTCTCTTCTCCTTCAGTGTGAGAAGGCAGTGTCTGTGGGACAACACGCCAGCTCTGCTCCTAGAAGGCCCAACCAGAGAGCCCTGGTCTGGCCAGCTGCCCCTTGGCAAGCGCAGCCACGGGCACGTAACTGCATCTTGCTGCTGCCACCGAATGGGGTCTGAAGATCAAGGGGGAAGATGGCTCACAGCCAAGTCTCACGTTCTCCTGATGGACTTGCCCTGTCTCCTACGTTCATGGCTCTGCCATGGTGATCAGGGAATACTCACGCCAGGGTGACCACAGCCTGCAAACACCAAGCTGTCACCGCACTAAAGCCTGCCGGGGCGTTTTACAGAGAGATTTGCTCAGCACAAAAGAGAAAGGGCTTTCTGGCGAGATTTAGGTTAATCGCAAGACTGCCTGGGCATGTACATGTGTGTGCGCACACAAATACACCTGCACACGTGTGTGCACGCAAACACACCTGCACACGTGTGTGCACACACAAATACACCTGCACACGTGTGTGCACGCAAATACACATGCACACGTGTGCCTTCACACAAATACACCTGTACACATGTGTGTGGGCATACACCTGCACACGTATGTGTGGGCATACACCTGCACACCTGTGTGCACATATACACCTGCACACGTGTGTGTGGGCATACACCTGCACACGTGTGCACGCACATACACCTGCACATGAACGCACATACACCTGCACACGTGTGTGTGCATTTCCATGCTCCTCTCTCAGTACATCTTGTACATCTTTTCAGACCTTCCAGGGTATGTGTCGCCTTCTAGATGACCCCCGAGACCTTAACAGCTCCGCATGGGCAGGGGAGAGAGAGGCAGAGCCTGGCGTGTTACAAATGTGCACACGCCATCTTTGTCACTCACGCCACGTCCCCAGGGTGCCTCTCTGGGCTGCAGTGCAGGAAGCTCTGTCTACTGCGGCAGGATCAAGCAGACAAACACTCACAGGCAGAACAGCGGGATTTGCTGCATTTCCCCACATGTGGCCACCGTACCGGAACCTGGCACTTTGCACAGCTCCACAGGGCACCGCCACTCACACAGGACCCAGTGCTGGCCAGGGCACTGTGGGAAATGAGCCGGACACTCAGGCCTCTGGGAATCGGCCAGGCCCAGAGCTGGACTCAGAAGCAGCAGCTGGAAGCGACTTCCCAGGGAGTGAGAGACCTTCTCTGAGAGGCACTGGTTTTGCTAAAATCGTTTCCACCAAGAAGCCGTCCGACGCGTCGTCTGAGCTGCAGCTTTCTTATCTGTAGTTTGGAGGTTATGGGATTTGGCACCCCGAGATGACTAGGAAATTCAAAACGGGTAATGGATTTGATCACATTTCATAAACCATCAAGAGGCACCCAGCTACCCCGCGTGCGATGCAACTGTTCCCATTAGGATCTGTGCGGTGATTTGCCTGGGAAGGAGGAGGAGGAGACAGTCTGAGGAGCGGGCTCACTGGAGTACGACACAGTTCCAAGGCTGGGCAGTGAAAGTCATTCCTGGTTCAAGTGCGAATACCCAAGGGCAGGAATTCACGTCCCATTGCCAGGTGCTTCAAGCTGGCTGCTGGATGCAAAGACACTTTGTGCTCCGACAGCACCCTGGCTGCTCACGTCAGAGGACTATGTGCAGGCACGGTCTGAGAGCAGGAGAGGTCCCCGGAAAACTGCCCAGGAGGAGCTGGGGAACTGGCACGAAAGGTGGCAAAGCCAGAGCCAAGAAGCGCAGGACAGGGGAGGGGCGCGACTCAGAGTGAGGAAGCGGAGCCCACACAGAGCTGCGGGGTGGCCACGACGGCCACAGACATGGCCTTGCCCTCTGTGCCGGGAGAGGTTACCTTCTTTTAAGACCTCGAGAAAGCCGTCAGCCCTATTTCTCTCGACAGAAGGCTTGATGTGTGTGTAAAGCAGGCTGCCCGGGTGCACCTTCACCGCTGTCACCAACACGGTGAGACAGCGCAGCGGCGTCCAGGGATGCGCTGACCTGAGCCTCTGTGGTCACCTGCGGGTCATCTGCAGGCAGCCTTTGCAGGTCTATAATACGGGACTCGGCAGTCACCGCTGAACAGACTGCGCACCTGCTGGTCTACTACGTCTTCTCCAAGGCCACGACCTCACCGGAGGAGAAAGCAGGTATCTGCCACAGGACGGTTGACCCAACGCCCTATAAGCTACCGGGCCCACTGCCAGAGGTCGGCAGCCCACCGTTCTCTTTGTTGTGAAGTGGGCACCTGGGTGGCCGCCAAGACGGATGCATAAGTGGGCTTTGCCTAATTCTTTTTACTCTGACAGAATGTGACGTGAGGTGTCTGATCCAGATCTCCCGGCAGGAGTCAGGACCCCAGGGGAGGGCAGCCCGGCTGAGCCCGGGAGATGAGGTGGGAGGCGCCCCGGGCGCCCGCACCCTCTGACATCACTGCCCGGGGCCCCCATCACCCATCACCCCCAGCTCAGCTCCGCTGGTGAAGCCTCTGCTCAGAGGAAGCAAAAACGTGTGGATCTAAACACCTCCAGGTCGAAAGCATCCATTTCAAGGTGTGTACACGGAAAACTGCACGAGAGACGGTCTGAAGGTTAGACCTGCGGACAACGGAGCCGGGATTCTTGAATTCTAATTTTTCCCAGCACTGTCTGTGCCGGCCTCAGAGAAGTCCCTGGTCTGCTCAGGACCCCAACCACTGGTGCCTCTCGGGCTCTGAAGACTCAGCGGGTGGATGACGCACAGCTGGGAGACCAGAGCGTGTCACCCGCGAAGCATCCGACAAACATCCCTGATGACCAGAGCGTGGCCCTCACGCTGGGCTCAATGAATGCCGCACCCTCCCAGGGATCCCAGCTGATGCTGTACCGATGACAGAAGCCCTAGGGAGAAGAACCTCTCTCAGGTGCCAGGACGGAGGCCACACCCCAGAGGTCCACACTGGAAATGACCATCCGACCCTGGAGAGAGAGAGAGGGCGGCTCCCACAGACCGAGCCCTCAAGTCAGCAAAGTTAGGATGTGAATGTCAGTTCTACCACTTCTAGCTGACGGACTATGGGAAAGAAGTCGGCCACTTTGTTCCCTGCAGCAGTCCAATGGCTGCGTGTAACGCCATGAACATTTCAGCACTTGATACAGTTCAGTTGTCGTTGTCATCACCACCATCGTCACTGTCACCATCATCACCACCGTCACTGTTACTATCACCATCATCACCATCACCATCGTCACTGTCACCATCACCACCGTCACCGTCACCACCATCACTGTCACCGTCACCATCGTCACTGTCACCATCACCACCATCGTCACTGTCACCGTCACCATCGTCACCGTCACCATTGTCACTGTCACCGTCACCATCATCACTGTCACCGTCACCATCGTCACCATCACCATTGTCACGGTCACCGTCACCATCATCACGGTCACCGTCACCATCGTCACCGTCACCATTGTCACTGTCACCGTCACCATCATCACTTACACTATCATGACAGATCCTATCTGTGCCTGGGTCCACAGGTTTTAAATATAAGAACTCTCAAAGGAACACAATTTCCCCCAAACATGCAGAAATTGGGGAAGGGAAGAGAAAGCTTAGTTAAGGAAAAGGGTCCGTACAAACCTCCCAAGCAATGCTGTGGGCCTCCAGGTGAGGACAAATCTACCAAGCCGACAAGGGAGCTAAGGAGACATGAAACTGACAGCCAGGGAACTGGTAACAGATGCTCCGAGCGATCTGCTGCCCTGAAGGTGTCATCAGGAAGCGATCACGGTGCACGGCCCCTCTGCCCCCGCGTGGGAGCTCGCAGGGGAACGGCTCCGGTGCTTCCTGCTGCCGTGCGGCGCAGCGCACCGAGTTTGAAGACGCTCCCTGGACCGGCATGGAGTCAAGGGATCATCACGCTTGCTGTGTCCACATCCCGGGGCCTCTGTTAACTCTCTGAACATCATCAGACACTGTGAAAAATGCTTAAGACAGGACAAGCTGACCTTGAGCTGGAAGATTAATAACCGGGGAATAACTCCACGAGCTCGCTGATGGTCGGCTACGCTGATTGCCACGGCTATCCTAATGGATTAGTTGAGTAGCTGATGGGCAAAGCGAAGCCTACTTTACTGCAGGACAGAAAAGGCCCGAGAAATGCCTGGCCGAGTGCTGTCCTGCATTTAAGACACAACACTCTTGAAAAATGTTGCATGTCACGGTTCTTTCTCAAAAGGCCCAGAGACATAAACAGAGTAAACCAGTAATCAGATCTGTTCATTAAGTTCCGGTCTCTGGGCCTGTTTTGGTTAACAGTCACCCTCATCAGAGTCCACTGCTTCTCTTCGGCTGCATCCACTGTTGCTGGCGGCTGTGGTTCAAGGGCTTCTGTGAACCCGTGTTCTGGTGCCTTCCCACTCACCCGCCCACACCTCACCGGCTGTGTAAGATCATTTTCTACTGCCTTCTATTTCTGGACTTCCTAATTTACTCCGCCTGGCCTGGCTGAATGATGCTATTTCTTTTAAAGGTTTACGTATTTCTTCGAAAGGCAGAGTTTACAGAGAGGGAGTGGGAGAGACAGGGAGAGGTCTTCCACCTGCTGGTTCACTTCCCAAATGGCTGCGACAGCCAGAGCTGGACTGGTCTGAAGCCAGGAGCCAGGAGTTTTTGCCAGCCTCACATGAGGGTGGCAGGCCCCAAGCACTTGAGCCATCTTCCACTGATTTCCCAGGCCACAGCAGGGAGCTGGATGGGAAGGGGAGCAGCTGGGACTTGAACTGGCGCCCATATGTGATGGCGGCATTACAGACGGTGGGTTAGCTTGCTGCACCACAATGCCTGCCTCCAAACCATTCGATTCCATGAAACTTGCTGTGTGGAAATTTCCACATCGAGAAAGCACTGTCATGGAGACACTGTCACCCCCACCTCAGGGATGAGAAAACAGGCCCTGGCGGCGTCAGCAAGCCGCAGAGGGGGCGTTTTAACCAGGACCTGGGGGTGCTCTCAGGTGCAGACCTGGAACCACAGGGTCTCAGGAAGGAGAAGACCCCCAGGTGGCAGAGGTCGCGGCTGCCAGCGCTGCCTGACCACGCCTGGCGGCACAGCAATGAGGAAGGGTGGGCGCCGTTCCCACTTCCCAGAGGCACTGCATGGAGCTTGGCGAAGACGTGCAGAGGCGGGTGTGGAGGGAGGTCGCAGAGCCGGGCCGAGGAGCCCCCAGCACCCACACCCGAGTCCTCGCCGCCACGGTCAGCGAGCCTCCACGTACGCTTCCTCCTGCTCTCTGCGTCTGTGTCTGTGGCTTGCTGTTTTCACTCTCACCAAATTCTGCCTGCTTTGTCTCCCTGTTCCGTGACGGGTGGAACGCAGCCTGGCAGGCTCCCTCAGTCTGGGGAGAGGGGCACTTTCCTACTGCACTCACGGTGTCGGAAGACCAGGGTCTGGCAGGAGCCGTTAGCATTGTCCCGAAAGTGCCGATGCAAAGGGGGCCCTGTGCAGCCTGGCAAGCGCCTGAGCGTGGTGTCAGGTCGTCCGTCCTGAGAACAAACTCCTCCTGTGTCTGAAGCCCTTAGCTCATCGGCGGGAACGCCTGCTCACCCCGCGGCCAGGAGAGTGGCAGTGGTTGGCACACGTTCCGGGGGGCGTCTGTCGGGGACCCCAGCAGCAGCCCAAGATCGCCCCACGTCGCAGGGACGCTTAAGTCAGGAGAGAGGCTGGGGTCGCAGCTGCCCGCCCTCGTGGTCCCGGCACGGCCCTGCTGTCCTCGGCCACCCTCGCCAGCCAGCACCACCCCTGACGCACTGGAATCCACGGTTTGCCCTACTCCCCTGGGGCTCCCACGCCAATGTACATGTTGTAGAGGCAGAGACAGGGGTCTTCCACCCCCTCTTTTTAATAGGTGTCACCCAGAACACCAAAGTGTGCACTTTACTAAGCCAGCGAGCCGGTCTGCACACTGCCTAAAAACACCGGGCGCTCCTATCCCGGGCGCTGCAGATGCAATCAGGTTATCTGATGAATGGCAGTACCCGTTGGGTCAGGAGCTATAGATAACCGCGGCCACAGCCAGGCGACACCTCTTGTAGGCTATTGATTAGAATGAGCTGATATCCATCTTCCCGGGCACAGACGGATCCTCTGGCATTACAGAAGGGAGGGCAACCTCACCGAGAAGGTCAATCAGATACAGGGGAATCGGACCTGCTACCTGATGAAGCACAAGTCATCAGAGATCAATCGCGATCCCCAGCTGCCCACACCGCCGGCCTCAGCCGTGGAATCAGGACAGCCGGATCCTGGTCTGTCAAGGACCGCGGGAGCGGCGGGGATGTGCGGGGTTGGTGACGTGCACAGAGGCCGCCAGCACCAGTCTGGGGAGATGTGCAGCCGTGATCCACGTTTCCTGAGAGGAGAGGGACTCGCTGCTGGGGTCAGGCGCATCTTCAGGGCCCGGCGTTCAGACACAGAATCACGCACTTCGCAGTCCTGCTCCTGGGTAACCGGCAGCAGGGGGACGGTGGCCGTGAGAGCGACGCAAACACGGTGGCACTGGCCACCAGTCCACAGAGCACTCCCTGCTGCCGGGGCGCAGGGGGACTGAGGCCGGGGAGAGCAACACGCGTTCAGAGCCGCACCTCGTGAGCACCGTTTGACTGGATTCCTTTCTCTTCCCTTCAGCGCTCTTAGTCTGCACTGGTGCAGTGTCCACGTTTCCAGCTCATTTTCTTTGGGGAGCCTAAGTCGGCGCATAGACTTGGAGAGATGTGTGCTGGCTGAGGAACACAAGAATCTGAGACCAGAGTGCTTTACTCCAGCTAAGTGCCTCTTCTCCGGCTCACTGGACTTTGGGAGACAAGCGGTCTCCATTTTGCAGGAGACAAAGCAGGTGTAGGGGAGACGGCGCGTGCGCGGCATCACTCGGCTGCCCGGGAACGGAGCGGGGCCGAGCCCAGCTGCAGGGCTCCCGCATCACAGGGCTCCCCACGGCCGCACATTCCGGAGAAAGTAGGTCACATCTTCCCAAGTTCCACGCCATCCACAACCTTCCCAGCGCAGCGTGTGGCCTGCTGCTTTATTCTCTCTCTTTCCCTTTGAGCTAAAGCCGAGCCATGGCTTCCTCTAGATGTCAGGGCACCCACAGGGGACGCCAGACAGGAGGAAGAGCTATTCGGCCCATAATTTACGGCTTGTCCTTTACGCGGCACTCATCCTAATCACACTACTGGTTTCAGCTGGAAGCCGGCACCCCGATTTTCTGGAGCAGAAGCTCAGACAGATTCCGTCATTCAGACACAGCAGTCAAGGACATGAGAAACATGCATGCAAATGAGCAGGCGGGCTCACAGACACGCCAGGACCACCGTTAACCCACACGTCCCCTACTTCCCCCGCACGCCACAGGGCTCCCAGGCCAGCAGCCGGGGGAAGCGAAGTGTCTGTAAACATCGGGCTAATTTGTTTCCTGGAGAGGCGACCACTGCCCCAATACGCTTCAGATTTCTCAGAGATAATGACTTGTGTTCCTCATCCCAATTAACCACCGACGTCCACTCCCACCGATGCCCTCCTGTTCAGGCAGGGAAACCGTTTGCTGGTTCAGGGTGAATTACAAGTAGAAAGAAGCAAAGCCGCCTTCTCACATCCTCATCACAGTCAATTTAAATCTCGTTAATAATTTAGTAATTGGAAATAATCAAAGGCGGCCTTCTCCACGCGGCAACGAGAGCCACATGATGTGTGTGTCAAAGGTTCATGGAGGGCCCTGCAGGACCAGAGAGGCGTGACTTAGAGAAGGAGACGGAAAGGGCAAGAAAGCCAGGGCCAGCCGAGAGGACGCACGCGCCCTGGCCCCGGCTAGTCCAGCTCAAGCGCTTTAAACACTCTGAAGGCCAGAGGACGCGAGGGGGGTTCAAGTGCAATCAGATGCGAGAGCCCCAGCTCCCGGCCCTGGTCTGGAGCTGACGTTCAGATGTGCCCAAGGGTTCCCAGCAGACACGTCTCCCTACTCGCCTCCCGCCCTCCTCGCCCAGCAGCAAGAATGAAAAGCAGCCAGGACTTCCTGCTCTGACGCCCTCTTCGTCCTGGGAGGGGAGGGAAGCTCGGGTGCCCAGCTGAGCCTCCATCCCGCCAGTTTGTAGTGAGGGAGGCCAGAGCCCGTACAGAGGCCCAGTCCGCCTGCTCTGCGGTTCCCGCGTGCACCCGAGCCGCGTTCTCGCTCACCATCCGTGCCAGTGACAAAGCTGACATCCCGCTGCCATCTACACCAGCGCTGTGACTCCCTCACGTGACCAGAGGAAGCTTCCCACCCAGCCTGCCCTGCTGCTTCTGGATGCGCCCATGCTGGGGGGGGGGTCCCCAAGACTCTGCAGCAAGCAAGAAAACAGTCGACATGGCAGGGTCTGACCTGGGGCGCTGCTGCTCGGGGCAGACACGTAGGAGGACAGCACACAGAGCTGGGAGGGGTGTGTGGGTCAACGCTGTCCCCAGCAGACCTGAGGGACACCATGAGCCGCAGGGAAGGTCCCGGACTGGCCACCACAGGCGCACACTGCCGTGTGGTCCCGGATGCTCAGGGCTTCCCCACAGTAGGGGTCCCGTCTGGAAACACTGGCAACACCAGGAAACCCAGGGCATCATCGACAAGAGCAAAAACCATGCGCTACTTCCGATGACCTTACCGGAACCGGTTCCCTTTTCAAACACAGATGAGAGCCCCTGCCCCAGGAGTGCCCACCCATCGCCCTCCGTCCTGCTGGGAACTCGGCTGCCTCCCCCACGCCCTCTGCAGGTCTCAGCAGCCCAGCTTCCCCGCCTGTGGGCTCCCATCGGGGGCACCCTCTCAGCTGACCCCACATGCTCACGTCCACCTGTGCCCCCCTCTGCCCAGGGGCACTCTCTAAGTGGACCCCACATGCTCACATCCACCTGTGCCCCTCCTCCCCTTGGGGGCACCCTCTCAGCTGACCCCACATGCTCACGTCCACCTGTGCCCCTCCTCCCCTAAGCGGGCACCCTCTAAGCCAGCCTCACTTGTTCTCGTCCACCTGTGCCCCCCCTCTCCCCAGGGGCACTCTCTAAGTGGACCCCACATGCTCACGTCCACCTGTGCCCCTCCTCCCTCGATGTCCACCTGTGCCCCTCCTCCCCTAAGCGGGCACCCTCTCAGCTGACCCCACATGCTCACGTCCACCTGTGCCCCTCCTCCCCCGATGTCCACCTGTGCCCCTCCTCCCCTGATGTCCACCTGTGCCCCTCCTCCCCTCGGGGACACCCTCTAAGCCGACCTCACTGGCTCTCGTCCACCTGGCTGGTCCTCGTCAGTGCTGCTCGGGAGCTGCCGCGCCCCTCTGGCTCTGGAGACCCTGGAGTGGCTCGAGATTTGACCTGCAAACTTTTGGGGGGAGGCCAGAGTACAGCTGACGCATCAAGAACCTTGCCGTCAGCTAAGACCCTTCACGCGCGGCCCGAGGGCGGATGTGGATCCCTCGTCCCGACTCTCAGGGCCAAGTGCAGGTCTCCTGTCTGTCGCCGCGGGAAGGGACCTCGCTCCACTGGGTTCCTGCCATCACCTTCTCTGGGGGATCCCGAACACAGGGTCTGCACCACTCTGCTTCCCGGTGATGCCTGTGATCAGAAGCCTCCCCGCACACTACGAGCAGCGCCCTGAGCCTCTGAGAAGTCTCGCTGGGAACGGCAGAGGGAGGAGGGGAGAGGGAGGGCCAGGGTCTCCCCGCCCCGTGGGCAGGAATCCCTGCCGTGCTGTGCACGCCCGCGTCCCCTCAGAACTCAGGCAGCAGGGTCACCCTCCCTGCGGCTGGATTCAGAGGGGGCGTGAACGGGGCTGACAGACGGAGTCCATCCCTTCTGCCCCCGTCCCCTCCGACGTGAGAGGATCCAGCAGCCCTCCACCCCTCCACAGGGAGCAGCAAGATAAGAGAGGGGGCTCTGGCCTGCACCCCGCCTGCGCCCTCACCCGCGACTTCCCAGCCTCGGAGGCCAGAGCACAGGTGTCTCCCGCCTGTGGTGTTACCAGAGCAGCACAGCCGAAGGGGAGCCCAGGCCAGGCTCTGGGGTGAGGCTCGGGGACCCTGCCGCCGCCCGCCAATGGCCTCCTTCCTCTGTTGCCACAGAACTGTCAGAGGAGGGCTTTGTTTTGCATGTGCTCTTTTAAAAAAAATCTTTTTGATGTTACTCAAATAGGAGAGAGGAACAAGCTTACTATTAAACACAGCTAGTCCTCATTTCTCCTTCACAAATCTATGCTGGTGGAAAGACATAAATGAAAAAAGAGTTTCAAAATAGGGTACCCAGGATTCTTTTGTTACAATCATATTTACTTACAGATACAGTTTTATATACAGATACAGATCTGACTTTGCCTAGATAATGATCCTAGAAGAAAACACACAATGTTCACCAGGGAATGTGGTTTCCTAGCCTTTTCATGAACACATGGGTTGTCCCATAATTAAAATATAATTTAAAAAATCTTCCATGGGTCGTGATCAAATTCTCAATTCTGTTAGAAGATGCAACATTTCCCGAGGTCCCCGTGAAGATCCTTTGACCACAGCTCATGAAATTCGCTTCATTTGCACTAAAAAGGAAACACGAATGTGGCCCTGCAATGGGACCCCCAGAACGGCTGTGCCCTCCATGGCGTCTCCTGGGGGTCCCCCTGGGAGCTGGGAGCCTCAGGGCCTGCTACTGGGAAGAGCGTGCTGCCTGGGCGACCTCCACGCTCTTTGACCTGGTGACCTCTCACCCTCAAGGCCTGCTCAGCCCCTCCTCCAGTTCTTCCCGTCAGTCTCCACTCCCGGACGCTGAGCGCCTGGACACGTGGATGGACTTGGGCATAGCCATTTCTCGGGATCCTTGAGAGATGAAAATCTCTGAGCACTCTGCTTCTACAGCTCCGAGACGGTGCCCAGGAACGCGCACTGATTTAACATCCCCTAAGTGATTCTGGGGGCTGACATTGGTCCACTGGGAGGGAGGGGACTGAGCCTTGGCTTGCTTTAGCTGCTTTCTCATACTTGGGCTGTGTGTCCTGTCCAGTGACCCTGGTCCTTATAATCCAACGTCCTCCGTGTCTCCCGTCAGTGACCCTGGTCCTTATAATTCAACGTCCTCCGTCTCTCCCGTCAGTGACCCTGGTCCTAATAATCCAACGTTCTCCGTCTCTCCCGTCAGTGACCCTGGTCCTTATAATCCAACATCCTCCGTCTCTCCCGTCAGTGACCCTGGTCCTAATAATCCAACGTCCTCCGTCTCTCCCGTCAGTGACCCTGGTCCTTATAATCCAACCTCCTCCGTCTCTCCCGTCAGTGACCCTGGTCCTTATAATCCAACGTCCTCCGTCTCTCCCGTCAGTGACCCTGGTCCTAATAATCCAACGTCCTCCGTCTCTCCCGTCAGTGACCCTGGTCCTTATAATCCAACGTCCTCCGTCTCTCCCGTCAGTGACCCTGGTCCTAATAATCCAACGTCCTCCGTCTCTCCCGTCAGTGACCCTGGTCCTTATAATCCAACGTCCTCCGTCTCTCCCGTCAGTGACCCTGGTCCTTATAATCCAACGTCCTCCGTCTCTCCCGTCAGTGACCCTGGTCCTTATAATCCAACGTCCTCCGTCTCTCCCGTCAGTGACCCTGGTCCTTATAATCCAACATCCTCCGTCTCTCCCGTCAGTGACCCTGGTCCTTAGAATCCAACGTCCTCCGTCTCTCCCGTCAGTGACCCTGGTCCTTATAATCTAATGTCCTTTGCGCTCCGGTCAGTGAGAGTCGGGGTTAACAGTGCCAGGGTCAGGTGTTGGACTCGTGGCACCGCGACAATGCCAGGGAGGCAGAGGCAGGCGTACCGTCAGGGATGTGAGCCAGGCTTGTGCGCATGGAGGGAAGGTTCTTCCGACCACGGCCCTGGGTGCAGAATCCTTGCTTCACTTACAGAACGGGGAGGGAGCTCGGCCGACAGGGGGCAGCTTTCCTCTGTATGTGGCTTCAAACAGATGTTGCAAATCGCCACTTTATACCCCATCCTGCACTTTTGCACACTGATTACAGACCTGCTAGAAGGCCATGTAAAAAGCCACCGTGGCTCTCGACATTCTGCTAACATCTCCCGTCTGAGCGGGACAATGGCTTCAGGAGCGATTCTCCCACAAGGAAATCGGAGAGGGAGGGCGGAGCAGCCAAGCAGCTTGCTTTCATCCTGGCTGCGCTCTGCACAACCCAGAGGCCTGCGGCGTTGGGGAGGTTCTCTGAGAGGTGCCTGCCTGGCACACACAGAACCCAACCACGGTGAGGTACGGAAAAGAAGCACCCAGAAAAGGGGGCCTCTGCCATGGCTCCCTTCTCGTCCCAAGGGTGGGCTTCCCCATGGGACCACCTCTGAAACACAAGGCAGGATGACCACACACGCACACACAGTGCAGGGAGAACAGGCCACGTGGCCAGGCCTCCGTGCCTGCAAGTCTGATATTTAGAAACAGGAGACGGAAGCGCCCAGTTTGCCTTTCCTACTTATTTGTTAGAGAATTGTCCATTTAGAATCCCTTTCAGCTTTGGAGACGATAAGAAAGGAAGGCAGGCCATCGTGAGAAAGCCAACTGCAGTGGGCTTCTGACACTAACTGCAGCGAGAATCGCGCCGTGAACCACCTCTGTCACTCACAGCAAGGCGCCAGATGCGAGACAGCGGACGTGACCGAGGGGCACGCCCGGGAGAGGGGTGGGCTGCTGCTCATGTGTTTCAGGAGTGTGACTTCCATCCGCCCGGGATGTGTTCAGAAGTCAGAGCAGAGGGAGGCCACAGATGGATGCTTTTTAATACCAGCTTCCTCCTGAGAGAGGGACTCATCACCCAACAGTGATGTCAGAGCGACTGGAAACAGCTGAAACACAGCAATGAGCGTGGCCCACGGCAGCCGTGAGGACCGGCCCAGGCGAGCCCAGATGGATGTCTTCAATACACTGCTCACTGCCCGCGCTTCATCAGACGGAACCGGGCCGAGGCGAGGCTTGTCGGATTGCTGAAGACAGATTAATTAGGTGAGTCCAGTTTAAACACGGCACGGTCATATTCTGTTTGCTTTTTATGCTGGTTCTGTTTATTCTGATTGGTAATGAGTCATGAGGGAAAGGAAACCCATCGTCTCCCTCTGCAGTGGACTCCCTTCCTGAGGGAGTGTCTGGACCGAACGGGCCCAGCCCTCGCAGACGGCTTCTGCTAAGCCCACATCTGCATCAAGGGGCTCACTCACTGCCCCACTCCTGGGAAGGCTACCGCTTCTCTTCTCTGATGTCCTGCAAAGGCAAACGGAGTCAGGCCTGCAGGATTCGCCGGCTCTGCCTGACCATGCAGAATTCTAGCTTGAGATTTTTTTTTTAATTTGAGCTGCTATTATACATAGAAGACTACGACCAAAGCTTACCAATGCTCATGTTTCCCACTTCAACACGCAGTCATATACGGGGTCTTCGAAAAGTTCACGGAGGCTGCATATCATGAAAAAATATGCAAATGGTTTTCAAAAATTCTGGCTCCCAAATCAGCCTGCTCTTGGGTTTCGCATTTCCCAAATTTCTGGTACCCTCGCGCACCTCCACGCAGCCTGACGGATCTGGCTCAAGTCCTTCCACAGTCTCGCTCCAGACCCCCGCCCCACACGGCAGCAGCAGTCTCTGTATCTTCTCCTCTGGCTGGATCTCGCATCATTAATTGTAGATTTCATGATGCTGCAAACATTAAATAACCACACGTGTTGTTCTCTATGTTGCTTGTGTTTTGTTTTTCTTCGATTACCAGCAACAACACAATACACGTGTTTGCGGGTCCTCCTGGGAGCACGCGTGACTTCCCCAGGGAGAGTGCCCTGACGTGGACCTGCTGGGCTGGGCGACTGCACTGTCCAGCCTCTTGCTCGCCAGTGTCGGACCCAACCTGACCCCTAGGCAGAGCGTGAGCCCCGCTTCCCCAGGCACTCACACACAAGGCATCGCCGGGGCTTTCATCTGCCCGCCTGCTAAGCGGAGTACTGAGGCCAGGCTGGTGCTCCGACAGCGTTTCCTGGCTGCAGCCATGAGGCCGGGGTTCCCTGTTGGCCCACAGTGTGACTTGCACATTAAAAGCAGAGACACACAGCCTGTTGGCACAGAGGGGCTGGGCTACCATGGCACAGAGGGGACACGCAGCCTGCCTGCACAGAGGGGCTGGGCTGCGATGGCTGCGATGGCACAGAGGGGACACGCAGCTGAGGCACCGTGACCTCCCTCTGGAGCGAGGACAGGGACGGCAGGACAGGTGTGGCTGCCGACACTCTCAGTGCCCCTCCACCTCGGCATCACGGGACGGGGGCGCTCTCGCACAGAGGGATCTGGGTACAGGGGGAGCCCTTCTGCCCAGGACGGCCAGTGCAGAAGCCGCACTCCTGGCCACGGCCAAGTGGCCCTGCTCAGTGCCCGGAGAACGTCGGAGGGAGAACGGTGCCCTTTTATCAGCGTTCTGGGTTATGTCCTGCCCTGTGCATGGAGGACAGCCCCGGGCACGGTCACTGACCCTTCCAGGGTTCTCCTGACTCCGCTGTGGCCGACTCCCACGTGCAGATCCCAATCCAGGGCCCAGTGTAGGAACACTCTGGCCACGGGCCTTGCACCCAGGGAACTAAGATAATCAGCACTTAGCACTGCCAGCAGCAAACTCCAGATGCCCTGGGTTCGAATGTGTGTGTAATCCTATTAGAAAGGCCCCTAATGATCACACAGAAATAATTGGCTCCAGTGGAAGACACCTAATGAGGTCAAATGTGTTCCGTTCTAAGGGCCTGGCGCCGAAAGCTCTTGCTGTGTGTTAACAGCCAGATGCCACTGCTGGGGACTGATTTCAGTCAAATCTGGGTGAAGTCTTGAATAATTTTACATTGATGATACGGCTGCTGCCAACTCATTTTCTTTCTTTCTTTCTTTTTTTTTTTTTTTTTACAGGCAGAGTGGACAGTGAGAGAGAGAGACAGAGAGAAAGGTCTTCCTTTGCTGTTGGTTCACCCTCCAATGGCCGCCGTGGCCGGCGCACTGCGGCCTGCGCACCACACTGATCCGATGGCAGGAGCCAGGTGCTTCTCCTGGTCTCCCATGGGGTGCAGGGCCCAAGCACTTGGGCCATCCTCCACTGCACTCCCTGGCCACAGCAGAGAGCTGGCCTGGAAGAGGGGCAACCGGGACAGAATCCGGCGCCCCGACCGGGACTAGAACCCGGTGTGCCGGCGCTGCGAGGCGGAGGATTAGCCTAGTGAGCCGTGGCGCCGGCCGCCAACTCATTTTCAAAAAAGGGCTCCGACCGAAAAGCCCCACGCTGCCGTGCCCATCGCGCTGCTGTGGGAGGGTGATGGCTCTCTCTCAGTGTCGCCCTTTGTGAAGGACAGGAACCCGTGCGGGGCTTGGGAGCAGGCTGGAGGCCCGCTTTGTGCCTGCTGCCCAGAGGGGATTTTTCCACCTAAACAAAAATCAGCTCTCTGTGGAAGGAGACCGGGCATGGCTCCTGCAAGGAAGCAATCAGCCGGGTTTGGGGAACCACAGGTGCAGGTGGAGAACAAGAACACGAAACCGACCCCCCCCCCCCCAGCAGCTCCTGTGCGTCTGTTAGATCCTGCGGGAGACCTTCCTCCAGCAAGGCTGGTGAAAGCACAAATTAATTTCTTCTTATGCTAAAATTAATTGTATGCATGGAATTACAATTTTAAAGAACTTTAAAAAAATCCTTAGGAAATTAGGGTATGATTTTTTACAGGAGAATTTCAACAGAAAACACATCAGCGCAGCCTGAGAAGGTTGTGGGCACGGAGGAGCCGTCAGCGACTCAGGCGGCAACGTGGGCGGTTCCGGCAGAGGGGAGAGTCTGGGAAGAACCCACAGGGTGTGTACACCGGCATCTTCCGCCCCTGCTCTGGCTCCGGGGACCTGAGGCGCCTGGGAATGCTGGAGGCGCTGCCCCAGTGTCTGCTGGGTGATTTCTTCCTTTCCCTCGGGCACCACGGCCTCCCCTCTGGATCCCTCACCTACACCCAAGTTCTGAGATCAGCCCTTCTGATGCTGGGGTGAGGCTCAGGTCCCGGGGCAGGCTCTGCCCACCGAGTCCTGCTGATGCAGAGAAGCAAGGAGACGGGAACACTCCCAGCTGGAAGGGTCACCGTGCGGTGCAGCCCGGCTGCCGACACCTGGGGTGCAACTGAGCAGGCCTGTCCGTGGGAGAGGACGAGATGTCCCAGAGGGATGGCCCTGAGCTGAGGCTCTGTGGGCCAACAGCCAGGTGAGGCTGTACACACTTGGACCACCCGGTCTCTGTCCCAGCTCCTCACGTTTGCCCTTGCTGTGGAAGCAAGCACGGTCAATGCGAACGTTTGCGAACGGCAGGGCTGTAGCCTAAGGACGCTTCCTTTCGGACACTGGAATAGGAATTTTGTAACATTTTTGCATGTTTAAAATACTGGTCTTCTGCTGTTCTCCCCCAACCCACTAAACACGGGAAGCCATGACAAGCTCCAAACGTGGGGACAGTGGGCTGGGTCTGGCCCCAGGCCTCCGTTTGCAAGCTCTGGAAATGCAACGTTCTCACCCCGTGCTGTGTGCGAGGACAGACGGTGCATTCACTGCGTTCTCCAGGCCTCCTCCTTAGAGGCGCAGATCCACCGCGCTGGGTGCGGCCCGGAGACCGCGTGCCTGCGAGCACTCTGAGCCCCTCTGGCACAGCTCTCTGGTGTGGCAGTTTCCGGAGGGTTGCCACTGGGGAGGCAGCTCAGCCAGGTAATCTGCGGGTGGCATCCACAGCCCGTAACCCTGCCCGTCACCGTGATCAACGGGAACCGGCGTTGCCATCAGCTGAACCGCATCAGCACACACGCTCTCCCTGGGACGGCTGCTTGCAGGCATCTAAAGCCACGCCAGGGAAACAGCGCCCCTTGCTCCGTCACAGAGGCAGAAACACGGCGTGGCACCGCGCGAGGGCGTGGCACCGTGCGAGGGCGTGGCCCGCTCACCACCCAGCTCTGGATGTCCGCGATTGGAGCAAGGGCCACCTCTGCGTACGGTGAAACCTTGCGCTTTCCGCAGCATTTGGGGGTCTGCCCTGAGAGGTGCTCCTGATTAACATTAATCAGCAAACTACAACCCACGTATGCAAAAACTCGCCTGAAAAACAAACTCAGGAAGATTTAGAAATTCGGATGACGGCACGGAAAGCAGGAGGCCCTGGGCACCTGTCAGACCCTGCAGCGTGGAAGCCTGCTCACGCGTGATGTGAATGCTTATCCGCTGCAGGGTCGCTTGAGAGAGAGCTGTTTTCGACCTCTTGTGTGTTGCCGTGGATTTGTGCCCCTCGCACCCCACGCTCCCACCCTCCTTGGCTGACATCATTTTAGCCTCTCTCTAAAACATAGGGGGCAGGGTGGAGTGGGAGAGAACTCGATTTCTTAAAAAAAGATTTATTTATTAATTTGAAAGGAAGAGTTTCAGAGAGAGAGAGGGATAGAGAGATCTTCCATCTGCTGGTTTACTCTCCAAATGTCTGCAATGGCCAGGGCTTGGCCACGCCAAGCCAGGAGCCTGGAACTCCATCCGGGTCCCTCATGTGGGTGTGGGCACCCAAGCACTTGGGTCACCTTCTGTTGCCTTCCCAGGCCGTTAGCAGGGACCTGGACCAGGAGTGGAGCAGTGGGGGCTCGGGTCCACCCTCATATGAGACACTGGCCTTACAGGAGGCGGCTCGGCCCGCCTGTGCCACAACGCTGGCCCCCAGAGAAGTGGATTTCAAACGCACAGTTTGTCGTAGAGTTACCGTACACGGGTGTGACGTGTGCCCTGCACAGAGTTCTAATCCCAGGCATGAGCGGTCAGATAGGCACCGGCACGGCAAAGTTCGAGCGCACCTCCTCGGGTACACCACACTTGAAGCTCAGCAGCCAGGGGCACTGGGGGGAGGGGCCCGGCGCGTCTGCAGGCAGGCACAGGGCTGCCGCCCTCTGAGCCGCGGGCACAGCTCCTGCGGCACGCACGGCTTGTGAGGCGGGCACAGAGGCTACCTCTGCCTTTACCGTGCCTTACACAGCTTCTCAGGGGCCCGGCGGCGTGGCTGCCCCCTCCACACGTGCACACGCGTGTGCCCCACTCCTGTGAGCACACGCAGAGCCGGCCACCAGGAGACAAAGGATCTCAGGACTCGTTCGTGACCTGACCCCAGGGCCATGGGATTGCTGATTTCTGTGAACAAGCTACCAGACAGAGCTCCTGCCTCCTTCCTTACCTCACCTGGAGGCATAAGAAGAGAACTGGGCACCCCAGGCGCCCCAGGAACCCAGCTCTGGAGCAGGCGTCGGTGCCTGGCTGTCGAGTTCGGGCACTTCTCCTGCTGTGAGTGCGCGACCTGCCAGCTCAGGCCTGTACTGCGCCCTCCTGCCTCTGCCAGGCCTGCCCTCCCTGCGTCTACGAGGGAGCTGCATCTCTACAGTGTCCCACGAGCCCCAGTAAAGTGAGAGAGCGGCCCCGGTAGGACCCCTCACAGTGTCAGAGTCCCTGAGCCCTGCAACGGCTGGAAGCCACACTGCCCAGCTTCAGACATCCATGCACGGCACCGCCTGTTCTCCACAGCCCTGGTGCGAGGGTGCACTCGCTTCACTGAAACACAGCGTTAGAGGTTCTTCCTTTTTAACTCATTGCCATTAGCAGTGAAATCAGTCTTTTCCTAACACACATGGAAAGAAACAAAAACGAGGGTGCTCCAAGCAGTCTGTGGGAAAATGGAATTAAAGGATACTTTATTTTGGTACAAAAAACCTTGGGAATGGTCTATATTCATGATTACTTAAAAAAACCAAACCAAACAAAAACCATGGTTCAACTGCAAACTGCCTGAAACTCTTCTTTTACTGCACATGGGAAATCACTGTCCACATTTTCCCAGAAGGCAGGAAAACAGCTAGTTAGGTTGATCAAACAGGTAGCAGTTTCCCTCAGCAATATTTATGTTCACATAGGAAACGAGGTGACTGTGCCATGTGTTAGCCCTGATAACACCGGAAAGTGCCAGGCAGGCCACGGTGCCGGCGCCCTGGCCGGAGGGATTCCATCCTGGGGCAGGTGGTCCGTGCAGCATGAGCTCTGGTGGCCACAGTGGACATCCCCCCTCCACCCCCCACATCAGGACCCTCAGCAGACGCAGGCTGCAGCCTGGCCCGACTTGGAGAGACCCCACCCGCGCCACTGCAAGGGCACCCCTGCGGCTCCCACGTGGCGCTGTCAGAGCCGCTCACTTCTCTGTGCTATGCGCTCGACAGGGGTGCAGACCCCACACATGCTCACCTCCATCCGACTTACATCATAGCCTGCCACTTCCTGAACACACAGCCATGGCACCGAAGTTCGCAGCTCCTAGGACCGTGGCCGTGACTGCGCAGGGATGACCCCGCCCTTCAGAGCAAGCGAGGTCGGCACCACTGTCAGCCCCCGCCGGCCGAGTCGGCATCTTGTCCGAGAGGAGAAACCAGACTCGAAGCCGATCTCCCCGGCCCTGACGCCTGCCCCTCAGTCACAAAGGAAGGCACCTCCCTGGTCTGCTCTTGTGTCTCCGTCGCCCTCTGCTAACCCGACAGGGCCAGCTCTGCCGCCACAGGACCCCTCCGTGTCCCTAGTACGTTATCAGGAACTGTGCCCCGAAAACATTACCAAGCTTTTCCCTCTGCCTGGAACCAGGGGGACACTCAGCCAGCCCGGCGCCCGCTGGTGCTCAGAGGGGGTGGGGAGTGTGCCGCCCAACTCTGCATAGATAAGGCTGCCTCGGGCAATGGGGACCCTGGCTCCCGGGGACCCTGAAGTGTAGACACAGGTGGTTCCAGCTCCCCTGGAACCCGTGGGCTACAGAGACCGCCTGCCTCTCTCAGGCAGGAATGGAACGGGAGACAGGTCTCCTGGCTCAGCGCGGGGAACAGGGAAACCAGGGGTCAGGATCTCCGCCGACTCCAGGAAGCCCCCAGGCTTTTTTGCTTGTCCTCAGCTAACCCACCCCGAGGTCTCTTCCACCCAAAAGCCTCGGGACTGGGCAAAGTGTGAAGCAGCAGAGACGCACAGGCAATCCCAGTCAGACGGCGTCCTGTGCTGTCCACACTCAGCAGGTGCAGCCCCCACCTTCAGTCTGGAGCACATACTACGAGGCGCCCTGGTGAGGGACACAGAGAATTCTATTTCCTTCACCCTGTCAGGGTCGCCGGGGCATCAGCAAGGGCAGAGGAGACGAGACGCCGGCACTGGGATGAGGAGCCACACCCACGTCTCTGACCGGCCTGCCTGGCTCTCAGAAAACTCACCAAGGTCTTCGTTTGAGCAATTCTGGCTAAAAATGGCACAACTTGAGTTGTGGGCTTTTCATGTGTTTGCACAGGGTCCCTGGACACGGATCTCAAATCAACGCCTCTAAAGGTTTGAAGGTAACACTGGTGATAACAACGGCAGAGTTGGTGCAACGGCTGTGACGTGATAACCGCACGGGACCAGGCTGTGAGCCCAGGCAACCTTCCAGCCCACTCCTTACCAACAGCTCTCGAAGGCTCACTACTCACACTGCGCCTGCCACGGAGCACGAGCGCAGGAACGCACGGGTTTCCACCCCTCCGGGGAAGGTCCCTACCTTTGACGACCAAGTTGCCAGTACTGCTGGCCGTTCCGAAATGGTTGGTGGCTATGCAGGTGTAGCTTCCGGTGTCGGCCTTCGTCACGTTGACGATTCTGAGGTCCCCGTCTTCAGAGATGGTGATTCTGAAACAGCAAATGAACCCAAGGTGGTGACGTTTGTCTCAGGAGGCACCGGGAATTATCCCGCCTGTTCCGTCACCGTTCAGCTGTAAGCTGACCACGGCCTGTGAGGGCCGCCTGCACAGGATGTGTGTGCACAAATACACACACACAGAACCGGGGCTCGAGGCTCGTTCAGTGTTTGGAAGCCTTTATTGCGGAACGGGTCTCAACGTTCAGTTAAAGCGACTGTTTACGGGTATCAGACGGCTTGTCACCACTCTGGGGTGGCTCTTACCACGTGACAGCAAGGATGGCTCCTGTAGGTCACTGCTAGTATCTCTTTTCCAAAATTGTTTTGTTAAAGCTTCAAAATTTATTTAGTTTCATTTTATTTGAAAGGCAGACACACACACACACACACACACACGCAATCTTCCATTTGCTGATTCAATTCCCCATATGCCTACGATGGCCAGGGCTGGGCCAGGCCAAAGTCAGGAACCTGGAACCCACTGTGGGTCTCCTACGTGGGTGGCAAGGACCCAGCTACGTGAGCCATCACCTGCCGCCTCCCAGGTGCACGTCGGCAGGAAGCTGGACAGAGAGCAGAGCTGGGACCTGACGCAGGCACCCTGAGGTCTCACCGCTGCGCCCAGCGCTCGCCTCCACCGCTCCTACGGCTGCTGGCAAGCAGAGGGAGAGGCACCCCTGGACTGACCCCTGCGTGGCTGTTCATTGGAAGGGTTTTCTTTTTCTAGAGAAGATGCTTAAATTAAACAAGAAACCATTGAACATACTTATTCCTGACTAAATCAGATGCAAAACTTGAACTTAAAAAACTAAAACATTCGACAGCTTGGATGGCCTCGCTTGGGTCCCTGCTGAGACTCCGAGGGTCTTGCTGCTGACACAGCACTGGGATGGGAGGCCTGGCGGAGAGACTGCTAGGAGCTAGGAGAAACAAAGGTGAAGGAGATGGACAGCCCGGTGGAGGCCGGTGGGAGACATCAAAGTGCTGGCAGACGCTGTGCCAGGGGAGCCCCCGCCTGACCCAGCTGCTGCTGCGTGACTCGGAGCCGAGAGGCAGGTGTCCGCACTCCCCCCGTCTGCCTTCAAGGGTGTGCATGGCAGAGACGCGTTTGGGCCCCAAAGGAGGTGTAAGTGCCAGCACCACCAGAGGAGACGTAAGAGACGCCCACTGCTGAACTGTGCTCGCCAGTCACCAACACGCAGGCCGATGCCCTTACACAACGGCCAAGCTCGGCGAAGGCGAAGGTTTACAGGGAGCTCAAATACACCATGAGACGCAGGGATGCCATGTCTGTGTTGGCCTGTATATGAGAACTGAGGTTGCACGGTAACGTGCCTTGAAGCTACAACCTTTCACACGTGATTTAGTGCCAGCTCAACCACTGTCTTGGTTGAACAAACGCAGATGAGCAGAAGGTGGGCCACTCCCACTCAGAGCAGTCGCTCACTGCCCTCCAGCTGAGCCCGCGGCTGCACGGAGCAGGTGCCCTGACCAACGCCGGGCGGCGAGCCACGCTTCACGACCCCCACAGCCACGGAGCAGCTCCCCAGCAGGTCATCCTCCTCCTCCTCCTCCTCCTCCTCCTCCTGATCCTCCTCCTCCTCCTCCTCCTCCTCACAACACAGACTGCTGGAGACCGAGACGTGGGCATGAGAGGAGCCGGTGCGTCAGGCGGCATTTGTGTTTTGAATACAGAGTCATCTTCCGCGGGGTAGCGGGGTAGCAGGGTAGCGTGGGCCTCGGGGCTGGGAAACATATGAGACGTCCCCAGGGGCACGCTGGGTTTCCAAGTACTAACTTCCATTAGCCATCTGTTCCTTTTAAAGTCCTATTACTGGGATTCCAAAAATTACTCAAAACACTTGCCTATATTAAACTGTGAAATGAATATGAATAAACGTGTTGAGGATCTGTCCTCGGACAGCTCGGGATCTGGTGCTGTCTGGAGTTCTGTGACCTGTTAAGATGGCCCCTGCCCAGGGCTGGAGCAGTGGTGCAGTGGGCTAATCCTCCACCTGCAGTGCCGGCATCCCACATTGGTGCTGGTTCGAGTCCCTGCTGCTCCTCTTCCAGTCCAGCTCTCTGCTATGGCCTGGGAAAGCAGCAGAAGATGGCTCACGTCCTTGGGCCCCTGAACCCACATGGGAGACCTGGAAGAAGCTCCTGGCTCTTGGCTTCTGATCGGTGCAGCTCTGGCCGTTGTGGCCATTTGGGGAGTGAAACAACGGACGGAAGACCTTTCTCTCTGTCTCTCCCTCTCACTGTCTGTAACTCTACCTCTCAAATAAATAATAAAATCTTAAAAAAACACACGGCCCCTGCCCAGAGACAGGGCTGCTCTGCCTTGCTGTGCCGGACCCTGGGCTGGGGAGGGCACCGAGCAGCTCCCCCAGCCCCACCTGCTCCACTCCAGGGCCCCATGCTCGCTCCGAATCACAGCAATCAGACATGACCAGACACTGTCAGCTCTCTCTGGCGAGGTAGCAGCGTTACCCAAGTGGAGAACAACTGTTCAAAATCAGTTCTTTTAGGAAACCTCACAGATCCTGCCATGAACGTCTTCCACCATGAGATGGCACACGGCAGTGTCTGTTAGCTGCAGAGTGCTCCACAGATCTCTGTACCCCCCGCCCCGTCGTTTCCATGTCTGCCCCCTCCCTCCTCCTGGGGTCTCACCGCACCCCACACCATGCTGCCGCAGCGTGGGACGTGGCGGGCTCTCTATTGTCCTACTTACGGCTGCCTTGGGGTCTTGTCCACAAAGCTGCCCTCCGCCATCTCCCATGGGCGCAAGGGACAGAGCAGCTTCACTGCCACCATCCTCTCCAGCGTCGAGACGTCAGGCCTGCCTCCAGGCTAACACTGGCATCCCCAACAGCGGAGTTATCGATGAGCAGGGACACAGGGCTAAGGTCCCAGCGGCTGAAATTCCAGGCCGGAGGAGGCGAGTGAGGGGGATCATGTGTGGAAGGAAGCTTCCCACGTTGCTGCTCCCCAGCCGGGACCAGGTGGAGGCAGGACCCGTCTGCCGGGAGCTCAGCCTCTCCTTCCCCACGCCGTGCAGGGCAGGGAGGTCAGAACCCTGGAACTAAACCACCTGGGCTCCACTCGGGGCCCACGACTGGCACGGTCGTCCTCCGGTATCTTGCGTTCGCTCATTTCAGAAAGGGCAAGAGTCGAGCTGACGGCCTCTCACGGGGCTGGGGAAGAGACCCCGCCCAGCACGTGCAGCAAGCATCCGCCAGGGCTGTGTGGGAGCCACCGCTCCAGGCCCTCACGGAGGCCGGCGGCAGCCGAGGCAGCTGCGGAGGGGCTCCGCCATCTGGGGTCGCACGACACATCATCACGCTCTCGCCGCACACGGGCCGCCAGGCAGCCTGACCTCAGAAGGGACAGAAACATCACTCACGGGCATTCACTAAACACCTGGCCTTGTGCAAGTGCGCAGTGATGGGAAAATCATGGATCTAGAAATACCGCCAGTGCGTAGCTTGGCACCTACTGCATTGAGTGCTTACAGGAAAGGGTGCGAGAGCTGTCCTCATGGTCATGCACCATCAGTGTGGGCGGGGACCCACCTGGCCCGTCAGGAGAGCCTGTTCCCTTGTCTACAGTGACTGCCTTAGGGGTACACCTGCCACCCAAGCCAGGGGCTGTTTGAGGAGACAGGCGCTCTGCTACAGGACTGTTAAATGGGGAAGGTGTTGGCAGTTGTTCTCCCTGCTGTATGGAAACAGCGTGCCTTAGGGAGGCAAGCCAAGACCAACCCGAGAGAGAGCCAGGGCGACTGTGCGAGAGAGCGCCAGGGCGACTGTGCGAGAGAGCGCCAGGAAGACAGTGCGAGAGAGCGCCGGAGCAAGCCCGAGAGCCCGTGACTTCTTCAAGCCCACTTCAGTCCACGCCTGGAGTCGGCAGCACCCCCGGATGCCCTAGCTCTGTGAGTCCATAATCGGAGACACTGGAAATAAGAGGTTCAGACCTCACACCTGGCAGAGTGCAAGCTCTCTGAGCTTCAGTGGACTTGTACAGGGGACGGCGGCGATGGAGGCAGAGGAGGGAGTGGCGTCGCGACAGAACCTGCCGCCCGCGACCTGACAGCGCCGTCCTGCACACAGCGAGAACCGCAAGCAGCACCTGATATTTCTTCACTGACACAGTGGTGTCCTGCGAGCACATGTGGCCACTTACGTCTGCGTATCGAAGCCAGGTATACAGCTGGACCCGCTGCCTTCATTTTGCTGTAAAGCACTGTAAGGACCAGCGAGGAGGTATGGTTGTCAGGTGCCAATCTGGACCACGTCAAGGAACAAGTGACACGCTACTCGATACTAGCATTCAGTACTTGCGTCCTTTCTATCTAGATTTTATAGCAGCTTACAAGAATAGTCTTTCAACGAATATCTACAGTTTCCCATGACCAATCGTGCCTGGTCCAGGCTGACGACTGCTGCATTTTCGTGTCTGTGTTCTGACATTTCTAAACTTCTGTGTGCTCCGTTTCATCTTGCTTTCTCAGTTTGCACGCTGCCTGACCTGTGCTGCGAGCTTGGTCCTGAACTTGAGCTCCTCCCCCTGCTCGTGAATCCTGACAGAGATAAAAAGACTGAACATGCAAACCCATGCCTGGCTCACAAAACAGACGGGCCCTGACCCACCTGCGGGCTCCTTCTACATCACTGATGCTGCCAGAAAGAAGTCGAAGCTCAGCAAGCAGCAAGAAGCTGCCGCTCGGGACTCACTTTTCCTGCGAGGAGCAGCCCCAAGTCCCACCCCAGGAGAAGTCAGCCCTCTGCCACCCGGGGACTGTGGAGCCGGGAGCACAGGTGCACGCCTGGCCAGGAAGGAGAACCTCTCTGAGTGAGGCTCGGGGTGGCAGAGCTGGCCTGGTCAGTCCTACAAATCACATCACAGGACCTTGAAAAAGCGCTGATCTTTCCTTCCCTGGGGCTCCAGTATCAGCTGACGAAAGCTGCCAACTCCATGAGAGTCCATCACCGGACACGGGAGGGCCCTTCCCAAATGGAGACCTAGGTGCTGTCTGAGCAGCTCTGTGTGCCGGTCGCCTGCCGTGTGCCGGTTACCTGCCGTGTGCCGGTCACCTGCTTTGTGCCGGTCACCTGCCGTGTGCCGGTCACCTGCTGTGTGCCGGTCACCTGCTTTGTGCTGGTCACCTTGAAGCACTTCCCTTTTAAAGGACTCCCTTAGACCACCACTGAGAACCCCCCTCCCCACTTCTCCTGCCTGCAAGGGGGGTGTTCAATCTCCTTTCAACAAATAAGCAACACGCATCTCAAACTGCAAAGCTAAATCCCAAGTCTTCTTCGCCGTGGCTGGATCTGAGATAACAGAGCTCACTCGGAATGTAGAAAACACCTCCACGCTGAGGCTGGGCTGCTCCTTTCATGAGTGCCTGGGGGCTCCAGGAGGCACGCCTGGAAGTTGGAGGCTGGAAGTGAGACAGGAGACTGACACACGCAGGATGCCAAGTGTCTGAAGCCCAGCGGGCAGGCCACCTGGCCAGGCAGTAATGGACCATGACCCCAAGGGCACCTGCCAGCCTGGAATTGAGGTCTGTGTCACTCCCTGAGGCAGGACGGGCTGGGGCCATCACTCAGCCCCTTGTCACATGACTCAGCGTGATCTGGTGACACACGTGTCCCCTGTGTTCTGTGCTGAGGATTTTCTTTACCTGAGTAAGTGGGAGATTTCACACACAGACCTGTTCCTGGCTAAGCACGACACGGGAGGCTGCAGGGGAGCAGCAGGGGGCCTGCTAAGCAGACCCATCTCTAGGGAAGCCCCTGCCCGGCTCCTGGGGCCGAGCTTCGGACACCTTTGTTTAAGTCCCCAGCACTCGGGAGTGTATGGTGCAGGGGCTGGGCCCTGCTGGACACAAGACCACAACCTCCCCCGCTCCCAACAGGGCCTGCAGTGGACCTGAGAGCTACAAGTCCCCACGGTTTCCCACGGTGGCCACAGCAAAGTGCCTGGACCCACGACTGACCCCAGCAGGAGGCCCTGTCCCCTGGATTTGGAGGCCTGGAGTCTGCAGGCCACTCTGAGTGCTTCCTGTGCTGACAGCATTGTCCCCACATGCGTGTGCCAGCACAGTCACGTGTCCTTTTCTGCACATCACGCCAGTCCCTTGGGTCAGGGCTCACACGCATGAGGTGTGGCCTCTTCCTGGTCGCACCTACAAGGCCCTGTCTCCAGATGCGGTCTCGCGGGGAGGTTCCAGATGAGGCTGAGGGACCCCAGCCCACAACAGTGGGCCTGGTGAGCTGGGAGCTCTGGGGCCCTGTGTGCCCTCCGTGGGGCGGCTCTTGCCCCTCTGTGTCCAGTACTGCCTGCTGGGCTTGCAGCTCAGATGCCCCTAACGCAGCAGACTTCAACACAACTGCTCCTTGCGGGGCAAACAAGCAACAGGACAGCGAGGATGAAGGATCAGGTGTAACCGAGAACGAGCAAAACACCACCGAGCAACGGGAGGGAAACGGAGGCCGGCCTCTCGCTCTAATCTCTTCGTTAGCTCAGTTTGCTCATCTGGGGGATTAATCTATCTTTCCCATTCTACCCTCTGTTTGTTACCCCTGGCAATTAATTAACATTTATTTTGATATTGAAATCAGCAAGCTACATGGGGGCGGTCTAGCCCAGAGAGCTGAGCTCTGGTTTGTCCTTTTTTAAAGTTTTATTTATGTTTTTGAAAGACAGGGAGAGAGAGAAGGGAGGGGAGAGACCAAGGGAGATACCTGCCATTAGCTTTTTCACTTTCCAAATGCCCACAACAGCTGGGTTGGGCCAGGCCAAGCTGGGAGCCAAGAACTCCATCAGGGGCTCAACTACTCGAGTCAGCAGCCCTGCTTCCCGGACTGCACATCAGCAGGAAGCTGGATCAGAAGCAGAGTGCGACGCGGGCCAGCCACACTGACGGGATGCAGGCGGCCCAAACGGTATCTTCCCCACTGTGCCGAACACCTGAACACCTGCCCCTGAGCTCCTGGGCTCTGGCTTCCTTAGCTGTTCTGCACGGAGCCGAGCTGTGGGTTAGAGAGGCCTCGGCTCCACACTCCTCGGAAAACAAAGCCCACGCAGGAGTGAAGACGTGTGGGAAGAGAGAGGTGGCGGCTTCCCTGTGGGCAGGGGGGCTGGCTGGACAGCAGCTGGACAGCAGCTGGACAGGCTCCATGGAGGGTCCTGGTCCCGTGTCAGGTAAGGAACAGAAAACCAGGAGCGTGACCCGGCACAGGAGGGTGACCTGGCCCAGGAGGGTGACCCGGCACAGGGGGGTGACCCGGCACAGGGGGGTAACCCGGCACAGGGGGGTGACCCGGCACAGGGGGGTGACCTTGCACAGGAAGGTCACCAGGCACAGGGGGGTGACCTTGCACAGGAGGGTGACCCGGCACAGGACGGTGACCCAGCACAGGGCGGTGACCCAGCACAGGGCGGTGACCCGGCACAGGACGGTGACCCAGCACAGGGGGGTGACCCGGCACAGGGGGGTGACCCGGCACAGGAGGGTGACCCGGCACAGGTCGGTGACCCGGCACAGGACGGTGACCTGGCACAGGATGGTGACCCTGCACAGGGCAGTGACCCGGCACAGGACGGTGACCCAGCACAGGGGGGGTGACACGGCACAGGAGGGTGACCTGGCACAGGACGGTGACCTGGCACAGGGCGGTGACCTGGCACAGGACGGTGACCTGGCACAGGGGGGTGACCCGGCACAGGAGGGTGACCTGGCACAGGACGGTGACTCAGCACAGGGGGGTGACCCGGCACAGGAGGGTGACCCGGCACAGGAGGGTGACCTGGCACAGGACGGTGACTCAGCACAGGGGGGTGACACGGCACAGGAGGGTAACCCGGTACAGGGGGGTGACCCGGCACAGGGGGGTGACCCGGCACAGGGGGGTGACCTTGCACAGGAGGGTCACCAGGCACAGGGGGGTGACCTTGCACAGGAGGGTGACCCGGCACAGGACGGTGACCCGGCACAGGGCGGTGACCTGGCACAGGACGGTGACCTGGCACAGAGGGTGACCTGGCACAGGAGGGTGACTCAGCACAGGAGGGTGACCCGGCACAGGACGGTGACCCAGCACAGGGGGGTGACACGACACAGGAGGGTGACCTGGCACAGGGGGGTGACCCGGCACAGGTCGGTGACCCGGCACAGGACGGTGACCTTGCACAGGAGGGTGACCCGGCACAGGAGGGTGACACGGCACAGGAGGGTGACCTTGCACAGGAGGGTGACCTTGCACAGGAGGGTGACCCGGCACAGGAGGGTGACCTTGCACAGGAGGGTGACCCGGCACAGGAGTGTGACCCTGCACAGGGGGGTGACCCGGCACAGGACGGTGACCCAGCACAGGAGGGTGACCCGGCACAGGAGGGTGACCTGGCACAGGACGCCGGAGCCGCCTGGGGGCAAGCATCTCCTGTGCTTTGAGTTTCCTCAGCTACCTGCTCCATGAAAGCCCAGAAGTGCGCTCCCTGTTAGCTGGAGTCTTCAAGGCTGCCTAGTGAATTTCAAAAGATCTACGGAAATTCTTGGCCTGTGAGAGGGTGTGGATGAGCCTGTTGTGAGGTGCAATTCACAGCCGTTCGGAGTCCGGGGACGACAATGGCCCACAGGAAGAGGCCCCCTCCCAAAGCTCTCCCTGTCCCTCCGGGCCGGCAGCAGACATCACAGCCGCACAGGTGCCTGAGACAAAGTTCCCGCAGACAGAATCCGTCTTCCGTCTGGAGACCTGGGTTTAACAAAGCCCGGACAACCTGTGCACTTCAGTCCCTGCCTGGACGACCGACCGGCGGCTCAGACCTCATCCCCTGCAGACGCCAGGGCCCAGAAGCAAACTCCCTGTGCTCAGGGCCAGCGCTGGGAGGGCGCCACAGCAGGCGGCACTCATGTTCCCTGTTCCGAGTGACAGCGCAGGACCCACCTGGGGAACCGTGCCCCGGCACCTGAGGCTTTGCCGCTTTGTTCATTCGCAGGGCAAAGCCTGGGACACGGGCCCCCCACGTCTCGGGAAGAGGGGACTAAAGCAAGGCCGTGTTCGGACGTGTGTTTGTCTGACATTTGTTTCTTGAATCACCTCCTTTAGTTCACGCACGAGCTCCATGTGTCCTCATTAACGCAAAGATTTAGAGTCCCTGTCTTCGGAGAACTTACGGCCGAGATAATTCCCCATAAATCTGCGTGGCAGCGTGAAGGGGAGCGGGGGAGGGACGCGATGCCGGCGCCGTATTTTATTCTCCGTGTTTCCGTGTGCTTCCATCGAAGCATCACGAGAAATGGAGTTTTTTACAGGAGGAAGAAAACATGAAAATAAATGGCAGTCGGGACAACGTGCGAGGACATGAGAGCGGATGGTAGGAGATGTTCAGTCACCAAGCGCGGCTGTCTTCTGAAAACCCGGGCCTGGTTGCGCAGGGGCTGAGACGCAGAGGGAGCACCGGGCGCGGGGGCCCTGGCTGCTCAGGCTCCCGACGGCTCTGAGTCTCTCACTTGGTAACAACCAAATCCCGAGAGTTAAATTCCAACATGCAGCGGCTGGCACAGGGTTCGAGGCCGCATCTCACACAGGCCTGCCGTGCTGTCCCGTGCTGTCACAGCGAGTAGAAGAGGGAAAACGAGAAGTGGCGGCCCCCTCTGAGACGTCCCGCAACTCGCCTCCGGATCCCTGGTCGCCAGTAAGCAGTGTTCCTGTTCCGTGTTCTAGGGCTACGAGTCAAGGCAGCTTTTGCTAACGTGGAGAGCTCTGCACTCTCCCCAGTGTGTCCAGCAGCAGAAGCACACGCAAAGAAGGGACAAAGAACTAGGCCGGCGCTGTGGCACAGACCGTTAAGCCTCCACCCGCAGCGCCGGCATCCCATATGGTCACCGGTTCAAGTCCCGGCTGCTCCATTTCCAACCTGACTCCCTGCTAATGCACCTGGGAAAGCAGCGGAAGGTGCCCAAGTGCTTGGGTCCCTGCACCCATGTGGGAGACCTGGATGAAGCTCCTGGCTTCTGCCTGGCCCAGCCCTGGCCACTGTGGCCATCTGGGGAGGGAACCAGCAGACAGATGATCTCTCTCTCTCTCTCTCCCCTTCTCTCTCTGTATTTTTGCCTTTCAAATAAATAAATACATGGTTTTTTTCTTTTAAAAAGAATGCACAATAAATTGAAGCAGAAATCACAGAAGGTTCCTTTTCCCCTCAGTAGCTAAAATGCCTGGAAGATGATATTAACTATTAATTAAAAAGCAGGCCTGCTCCACAGGTTACGTGATTTCCCAAGCACAAGACAGTGCAGCAGCACAAAAGCGAAATCGGCCCCTGCGTCCCCAGCTCTCAGCACTGTGCGCACTGCACGGGCCTCTGTGCTTGCCTCAAACTCTCCTACTTTATCCACTTCTCAGGGCGGAAGGCAAGGCGCCCCCTCCTAGATCAGGGTGTGTCATGACAGAGACCACGGTCAGGGCGCGACAAGTCCCCAACGTCCCTCCCTGGCCTGGCCTCACCACCTTCCCCGTCTGCAGAAGACGGAAAGCCCAGGTCACCCAGAGGTCGTGCAAGGCAAGCCTGGTCCACAGTTGCTCACAGCCCTGGCCACGCTCACTCCGGAGGCCGGAAGCCTTGTCTCCACCGCTGCCACACTCACCACTCGGCAGTCTCGTCCCCTCTCGGGGTTCCAGTCGCTGTCCTCAGAGCAGGGTCCTAATGAGAGCCTTTAGCTCACAGGGGTCTTGAGAGCGACCACGCACAAACCCCTGTGCACTACATGAAGTGCAGCAGTGCAGACCCGTCAACTGGACAGCGCACACCCGTCAACTGGACAGTGCACACCCATCAACTGCACAGCACACACACGTCGACTGCACAGTGCACACCTGTCAACTGGACAGCGCACACCTGTCAACTGGACAGCGCACACCCGTCAACTGCACAGTGCACACCCATCAACTGGACAGCGCACACCTGTCAACTGGACAGCGCACACCCGTCGACTGCACAGCACACACCCATCGACTGGACATTGCACACCTATCAACTGCACAGTGCACACCCATCGACTGGACAGTGCACACCCGTCAACTGGACAGCGCACACCCGTCAACTGCACAGTACACAACCATCGACTGGGCAGCGCACACCTGTCAACTGCACAGTGCACACCCATCGACTGGACAGTGCACACCCGTCAACTGCTCAGTGCAGTGGCAATGACTGCTTTCGCTAGTCCCAGCATCATTCGCATCATCAATAGTCAAGAATCACATAAAACATCTCAAAGCTAAAAATTAAAGCAACTGAATAAAGAAACTTGATGTCCCTACAACAGATGGCAATCAGGGCCATCAGTATCCAGTTGCCATGAGGGTGGTAAGCAAGAAACAAAGATGTAGACACCCAGGATTCTACTCCAGACCTCACGCTCCATGTGCCCACTCCCAGGACCAAGGCCCTTCTGCCACTTTCTGACCAGGTACGCCACTGGCCGCGTTGGGCAGGCCCGGCTATTGCCAATTCAGGAACGCCCAAGGTTGCGGGGCTCACCCGCGAGGCATCACCACGTTCTGCACACGACCTTTCACCTTCCGCCCAGAGGCGTCCAGAGCCCAAGCCCCAGCCCTTACGCTTCCTCCGCCCGTCCCAACTCCACACTGCCCTTTACACACTGGCAGGTGCCTTGCAAATACGGTAATCACCACATTAAAATTCCTCCAGGCTTGAGAATTTCATGGGCACCACTTCTTGGTTTAAGGCTCTGATTTCTAACCTTCTTCGCAGCTGGGTTGTGGTCAGAGATTCCTTAAGACACGGAGTGAAGTCTGCTGCTCTCCCCTAGGCACACTCTGCACCCGGTTTTCAAAAGCCTTGGGGTCCCTTTCTGGGACAAACACAAATGTTTCCCAATCTTCAGTCCTGAAGGTTTTCAAAGCTGTATTTACTGTTTTAATGCTACACATTAAAAATTATTTATTTTTTATTAGGAAGGCAAAGAGAGACAGAGAAACACACAGAGATCTCCCATCTGCTGGTTCCCTTCCTCAAACGCTGGCAACAGCCAGGGCTGGACCAGTTCCAGGCCAGGAGCTGAGAACTCGGCTCAGGTCTCCCACGGCAGGAGAGCGACTACTTGCAACGTCACCTGCTGGGACTGGAAGCAGGCCGGGCTCCAGCCCCAAAGCACCCGGCACGGGACCAGTCTCCAAGCGGCGACAGAGCTGCCGCGTCCAGCACTCGCCCCGTGTGTCCTGCTGCCTGTGGGCTCCGCACATGCTCGCGTGAGCTGGAGCTGCTGCCTGGGTGACTCCCCCCGGGAAATGGCTTCTGTGAGCTCCGTGCCTGCCGGCCTGGTGTACAGAAGAGAAATTCCCACCACCAACCCAAGGCTTCACAGCGATCTTCCTCTCTGCTCTCCGCTGTGTTTTCTGGGTGGCAGGGGAAGCTACTTCTTTTCAAGGAACCGTCCAACAAAAGCCCTGGGAAGCCGCACAGGTGATGGGATTTGATACATGACTCTCACGGTGACAGCGCATTCAGAGGCTTCATAGTAGCCCTCTCCCGCTTAGCAGGCGAAATCCACAGAACCTCCGTCTCTTTCCAAGGGAAGCTGGCGGCAGGAATTGCAGAGCTCAGGAAAGGGGCAGGGAGCGCCGTCACTCAGAGCGTCCCAGTCGCAGTGGCCGGGTGGACCACGGTGACTTAGAAACGCCAGTGATGGCGGGGGTTTGGCCAGGACCAGCAGGGAAGGGGCAGGACTGCGGCAGCAGAGCACGGAGAGTCTGACCTGCTTAGAGCAGAGGACGCTGTCAGACGCGCATGTTCTGTGCGTGAGAGACGGTTTCCTGGAAGTCCTTCTCTTGGAAAACCTGGCAAATGAGGCTTTTTCTGTAAATGTTAAACTTGAAAGGATGAAAGGAATACAGCCATTGCTAAAGCAGCAGTCTCAAGTCACAAACTAAGTGTGCTCCCACCACTTCTAAGGGATCCAGTGTCACATCTTCCAACGGATTCCTAAAATCGTGCGAATGTTAGGTCCGGAACGTCCCCTGCAAAGCAGGCCTCTGTGCTCCTCCGAGCAGCTGCAGATCAAGGCAGGCACCCGCCACACAGGCTGGCCTTGGGTGGATGAGAAGGTACTGCACACGCTGAGTGTGCACCTGCATGTGTGTACCCAGGAGTCCGTGTCTGTGTGACACAGAGAGGGAGGGAGGAGGGGAGGAGGGAAGGAGGGAGGGAGGAGGGAGGGAGGGATGGGAGAAAGTTGGAAAGAATATAAAACACCAGGAGGTCTGTATAATTAATTGGCAGTCCCCCAGATACGCCAGAAATCAGAGCTGCATTACACCCCTGCGCTTGGAACAGAGGAGCCGGGCGTTTTATCCGAGCGGTCGGGCTCGTTTCCTAACGTGCGCCCCTCGGCTGACGCACAAGGCACTTTAGGAAACGTGGCCCAGAGTGAACGCTTTCCTGGCTGCTGCCAGTTACAGCCTCATTTGCAAACGTTTACGCCTCCTGATGGTCACCGTGCAGCTCCGTGTAAGAAGGAACCTCGCCGTTGCCGAGGTTCCGGTCGAGCAGGGAAACTCCCGGCCACAGCAGAAAACCAACCTTCAGTGCATCTGAAGTCTCCCTTCCACACAGCCTCTGCTGAAACGGTCGCCCCTGACTGCTAATGCACAAGCTGTCCTTTGTGATTCCCGTCTCTGGGCCATTCTAGGAATCCACTAGAATTATTATTTATTTCCTGCATTATTTATTTCAATAATTCTGAAACCCCACTTATTAGTTTTGTGTTACATGGAAAGATTTATGTAGTTCCAGAAAAAAATATTGTGTGAGTGTGAACTGCAGCGGGCAAGGTTACGGCCGGCTCGTGTTACAGCAGTGAATTAACTCTGGGTCATTCGCCAGCACAGCTCAGGTGACGAATGGGCAGTCAGAGAGGCCAAGCCCTGTATTTGGAGGGCCCCGCACAGGGCAGGGGTCTGCTGCAGCCTGCTCTGGAGCTGTGTTCCCACCCAGCCGTTCTCCGACCAGCTCCAAATCATTCCCTTCTAAGGATATTAATCATCTTCCTAATCCTTGCAGCCTTCCCAATCAACCAACTAAAAAGCAAAGAAAGGAAAGTCCTTTGTCTGTGGTCTGCTGAGCCTTGGCTTGTCCAGATCAGTCAGAGACGTCTCCTGAGCGCGTGCTCCGTGTTGGGCCCTGTGGAAGCCACCGCAGGGGTTGTGAAGCCCCAGCGCCCCTGTGCAGCGGACATCACCGTGCTGCCCACCATCGTCCACTCCTCTGTGTCAGGCGCCAGCAATCCCGGTCTTCCTCGGGAAGCCACACCTCCCCACGCTCAGACTGGGCACTGTGGGTGGTTCTGGCACCAACCCAGCCTGCCAGAGGGTTCACGTGACTCAGGGCTGCCCTTGAGAGAGCAACTCATGTTCCTGGCTACAGCGATTGGGACGGGGCAGGCAGGAGAGCTCGTATGGGCTGGTCAGAGAGAATGGGCGTCACTCTGAGCAGTTTAGGGAAAATAAGGGGTGTGCCTTCTGCCGGGTTCACCCGTCGTCACACTGCCCGACAGCCGGCCTGAGCACGAGACCCACAGACGTCAGGTGCTGACGGTGCACTCCTGGGCCACTAGCCACACTGCAGCCAGCAGTCCTTCCTTTTGAAGGGAAAGGAACCCATGCAGCGAGACCATGGTGACAACTGCCAAACTCAGTAAATGTGATAAAAATCATAATTTGGGTACAAATGGATGAGGTTTATAATTGGTCACTCATACCTCAATGAAGTTGGTAAAAAATCCACTGGAAGCCAGTTTGAGTTGGGCTTCCATGACCTGCTGCCCACAGAGCTGTGGTGAACTCGGTCTCTCTGGGGGAGGTGACAGGTCCCCAGAGGGCGCATCCAATGGGGACGCGTCCAGGAAGGGTGCACGCCTCCTGGGCCTCCTCCCCTGCAGAGCCCTGTAGTGCAGCTCCCTTCCTCATGGGACAGAGAGCGAGTGGGCTCCGCGGAGGTGCTGGACCTGGGGAATCGCTGTCGGCAGTGGTGGCTACTGGAGGGGCAGGGCCTTCGAGACACAGCACGCGCTGGGCCTGCCTGCTAGTGACGTGTCCCCAAGAGGTTTCTCTGCCTTGTGACGGAATCTTCCAGAACCCAGTCATCCTCTTTAGCGTGATTTCTCTTTGTTACCTGCGCTGTCAGGTTCGCCGACCCAACCGGACAGTCCTCAGCCTTCTCCAGGTCACCCTGTCCACGTGGTGGCGGGGCCTGGGGGGACGGTGTGCGCGGCTGCTTTCCGAGCCAAGGATGCAACCTCAGATTCCAACCCCTGTCTCACGTTTGAGGAGGGAGGAAGAAGCACGCAGCTATCAACCTCCATGCCACGGAGAAGAGGAGAGACGTGCGGCGCAGGCGTCAGCCTCGCTCCAGCTGCCAACACACCACTTGCGCACCATTTCTGAGGTCAGCGCGAAAAACAGCAAACGCGAGCTCAGCGTGTCTGCTCCAGCCAAGGCCACCTGGGCAGGCCGGGAGGCTGGAAGTGGGGCAAGGCAGACTCGCCTGTCTTCCCAGGGTGAAGGGTGGCAGCTCTACGATGATCCCCACCCCCACCCTGCTTCCAGCTCAGACAGCACCAAGGAGGAGAGGCACGGCGACTTCGTGACTTCCGCTCAAGCGAAATCTCATCCAAACCGCCGTGGGGTGTGCGTGCGTGCGTGTGTGTGTGTCTGTGTGTGCATGTGCCTGTGTGCGTGCATCTGTGTGTGTGCATCTGTGTCTGTGTGTGTGTGTCTCTCTGTGTCTGTTTCTGTGTGCATCTGTGTCTGTGTATCTGTGTGTGTGTGTCTGTGTGTGCATCTGTGTGTGCATCTGTGTCTGTCTCTGTATTTGTGTGTGTGTCTCTGTGTATGTGTGCATGTGTCTATGTCTCTATGTCTCTGTGTGTGTGTCTGTGTGTGTGTGTGTGTGTGAACAAACCGCCCTGATGCAGGCACTTGGAAGGCAAGGCATTTGTGTCCAGACTCACGTCTCCAGCACGGTCCACACACACAGCGAGCCTGGCTGAATCCAGCACTTGCTGACTTCCCCAGGCCCAAGCCCAGAGCTCTGGCCTCCGAGGCGGCTCCGCTCTGTGCAGCTGTGAGTGGGCAAAGGAACCTCTCTGCAAGATGAGAGTGTGTGACCCCAGGCAGAAGGGCTCCGCAGGGCGCAGCCTGCGCTGTCCCAGAGACTGCACCGAAGCCCAAGGGCCGCGCCAAGGGAACCAAGTGCAAGCACGGGAGAACCTCAGCTGCGGTCGCCCGCCACCCTCGGAGACTGGCTACGGCCTCCTGCCTGGGCACTGGGACACAGCAGAGGACATGCTGCCGGATGGGGCGGCGCCAGACAGGGACAGCAGAGGGCAGCACCCTGAGAAACAGCGCAAAGTCCAGGAAAGGCCGGAGGAGCAGGCGGCGCCCACTGGGTGGACCTGAGCCGCGGGGGTGCCTGAGCCAAGGAGGCAAAGGGCGGGGAGCATCTCCCTGCAGCGGTGACCGGGGGTTTCCTGCTGAGGGTGTGCAGGAGACGCGGTGCCCGAGACAGGGCCCCAGGTCTGTGACTCCACTCGTAAACGTGGTGCACGTGACCGGAACCCAGAGCCCGGTTCCAAGTCAGGGGCTGTGGCAAGACCTCTGCCTTGTTCCCACCACACCTGCAGCCTCCCGGATGGCCTGGCATGCGGGCAGCAGAAGTGACCTGCCTGCGAGTGAGGGCACGTGAGGCCCGGACAGGGGTGAAGCAGTGGGTAGGGCCGCAAGCGCTGTTCTTGGAGCGAAAACCGCAGTGCAGCTCCATCGGTGCCGCGATGAGAGCCGAATCACCGACAAATGGCAAATGTTCTAAACCGTGGCTTCCTCACCTAAAACTACACACTGGCCTGGGCGGGGATTTAAAAAAAATTAATTTGCAAATAAGCGTTTTGAAAACTATGCAGTGCTTCCACGTGCATCGGCTCAGGGCTCGTTTCTGGACATTACAGGGTCACTGACCCGTCTGGGCCCTGGGCCAGCAGAGCCCACGTGCGTGGGAGCCTGGAAGAGGGCCAGGGTCTTGGGCTCAGCCCAGAGCTTCTGATCAGCATCTGAATGTAATGGAGACATGAGGTCACTGAGGTCAGAGACACCCTGAACCACGGATTGGTGGCCCGTAGTCTCCCAAGTTCCCGCTTTGAGAGGACAACGGTGGAAGAGTCGGCATAGCGCCCAAGCTTCCTGGCAGGAAGTGAATATAACCTGATCCTGATTTACTCCCAGTGGTTTTTCCCAACATCCAACTGAGTAGCCAGTTGGTGCCCTGGGGAACTGCTGACTTCAGTCTAATTTTCTTAGGTGGTCCTGGGGTGGCCGAGTTTCTCCACTGGGGCTGCTGGTGACACGGATGAGGGCGGGGGGCACAGCTCCCTGAGGTTTCTGATGACTCAAACTTGAGAGAGAGACTCACATAACATCATACGTTCATCTGCGAGGCAGAGAGAGAGGCAGAGAGAGCTCCAGTCTGCTGGTTCACTCCCCAGTGCTCTCAACGGCCGGGGGGCTGGAGCTGGGAGCACTGAGCTGAACCCAGAACTCTTGAGAGTGGCAGGAACCAACAGCCACCGCCGCCTCCCAGGGTCCGCGTTGTCAGGACGCCGGGAGCCAGAGCTGGGAACTGAGCCCAGTGCCGCAGGGCAGGGCACGGGCGTCCTAACAGAACCACGACTGCTTCGCCCAAACGCCTGGCCCACGGATGACACTTCACAGGCGTGAGTGTCCGTGTTCCTATGAAGCTTCAGGAAGCAGCAGAGCTTACGTGACCCAGCGTTCAGGAAACACGTAGGCCCTGAGAGCCAATCGTGGGCCCGGCAGCGGGCTGGGTGTGCAGGATCAGGGCTGGTGGTGTGCGCGGGGCTCCCAGTGCTGGGGTGGCCACGCACTCGCAGTGGCCATTCTTCTTCATGCACCAATTCAATAAATGCCCAGTGAGCTCCCTCCCACGGAGCAGCCCCACCACCTGGGCACTGTGCGTGCAGCAGACAAAACCACGCCCAGGAGCTTAAACCTTGCTGGAAGGAGGGGGGCAGCAGAAAAAGCAAACCATGGCCCCGGTGACCGAGCTGAGGGCTAAACAACGAGCGTGGGGCTGCAGGGCCCAGAGGAAGGGCTGCCGCGGGCCAGCTCTGGGCGCCGGGGGGGGGGGGGGGCAGAGCAGCTCCTGGTGGAGCAGGGGAGGAGCCGCCTCGGCACGAGGCACAGGGAACTGCTGAGCCCGGGGCCACGGGAAGCCCAGTCTGACTCAGAGGGACAGAGAAGGCCACGGACGTGCACGAGCTCAGGTCGCACTCACAGACACCGGGCATCCAGGGCCAGTGAGGGGACGGCCCTACTGCGTGCTGTGGGCACCACACAGCAGCTGGAGAGGAGGGACCGTTGTGGAAGAGGGCGCTGACACCCCACGCACTGCGCACGCGGGGCAGCCTCCGTGATTCACGGGCACCCGGCCGACAGGACTCAGTGCCGCGGGGACGCCACGTGGCGCAGGATGTGTGTTTCTAAAGAGTGCGTGTGTTGCGTTCACTGTCCAGCACCCATCACCCCTTTCCAGCTGACCCATGTTTCTCCTGAGGGGCAGCTGCTCCAGCCGGGGTCAGTGTGGTGGGACTACAGCCAGGGCCTTCCCATGGCCCACGCCGCAGCAGTCACACACGCCTTTCTCCTGCTTGGCAGGACAAGGGCGGGAGTGGGGAGTGGGGAGTAGGGAGGGCTCCCCTCCCAGGGCGGCCCCTCTGTATATCCTGCCGGAAAGTAGCACTAGCGCCCTCTCTCCGGCTCAGCCCCTCCCAGGGCCCACTCCCTTTCCAATCTGCTTCTTCCCAGAGTTCCTAAGCCCCTCTGATCCTTCCAATAAAGCTCCTGTTTGCTCGAGTCAGTTCTGTTAACCGCAACCCAAGAGCGCGGACACGTGGAGCCTGGGGGACAAAGGGCCAGCGCCAGCGAGAGTGAGAGCCGAGGCAGGAGAGAAAGCTGGGTGTCTCCCGCACTGCCCAGGGGCCTGGCTGAGGCCCGGTGATGAAGACTCCGGCTTTGGATGAGCATTTTAATAAACAAAAATCCCCCGAGGAGACTTCTCCTCCTGCAGCATTTTTTTTTTTAAAGCGCCGCTCGCTTTTCTTGGAGGAAATTCAAGCCAAGATGCAGACAGGCCTGGCCTCCGTGATGTCTAAGGTCCGGAGATTCGATAATTCTTGAGTTCCAATGACAGCTTTCATATCACTTAAATTTTCCAACAAGATTGCCTTTGACATGTTTCTCTGAGCACATTTTCCTCAAGCGGAAATTGACGTTGATGAGGAAGAGAAGAGGCAATGGATTTTTACGGACGAGCCACGGATAGCAGAGGCCGGCATCCCAAATATCAGCCGCACGGCTGAGTGAGCCACGTTGCCTAGGCCAACTCCCCCCGCTGCGCTGTGGCTTCCACCTCAAAGCGTGGCCACGTGGCCGTGGCTGTCCCTCCAGGTGCCGTGGGAAGCACGAGACAGTGAGGACTGCGTGGTTCCCCAGCAAGGGCGGCGCTGTCTGCACTGTTTCCTGACGGCAGGGTGGCCCCCCCCAGGGGCGCACGCCCCCTCCAGCAGGAACCTCCTCACCCTGAGACGAGGACAGAGCACTTTTAATTTATCAGAACGGACGCCTCTGGGCGTTGTCATAATCTCAGAGATCGCCCCGCTGGAAAACGACTGTGCGTGCGCCCTCAGACGCCCACCGCAGCAGGGCCTACATCTGTTGGCTGTCAGCGCACAGGGACCCCCCGCTGCCCAGGCCGTCCACTGCTCCTGGGTATAAGGGGTCAGCGGGGCACTGGCCGGGGTGGGTGGGATGACGGGGCCACATGTCTCTGCCTCACCCAGCAGGCTCCCTTCTCCCACACGGTAGTTTGGACAACACAGCATTTGCACGGCACCTGGCGGGGGGGGGGGGGGCAAGCAATTTTTTTTGCAGATTTATTTATTCGAAAGGTAGAGTGACGGAGAGGGAGAGACAGAGACAAAGAGGTTTCTATCCATTGGTTCACTGCCCAAATGGCAACAACAGCAAAGTCTGGACCAAGACAAAGCCACTCTGGTCTCCTATGTCTGTGGCAGGGGCCCAAGCACTCGGGCCATCTGCTGCTGCTTTCCCAGGCCCATCCGCAGGGAGCTGGATCAGAAGTGGAGCAGCTGGGATTGAAATCAATGCTCTGATACGGGATTACGGTGTGGCAAGTGATGCCTTAACCCCTGTGCCATAATGCCAGCCCTTTGTGCAAGCAATCTTGAAAGTGTCTGCTGGTGCAGATTTGACCGGCATTCATTGGCCAACGCGAGCCACACGGCCACGCCCGGAGCCCAGGAGGGAAGGTACTGCTGTGGGTACAGGGAAGGCAGGCGTGAGAAGCAGGCCAGCCACGGTGCCCTCCTGTGCTCAAACGACAGATCTGAGTGACAGCTAATGCCTAAGCTAATCTAATATCAGGAGGAGGCTGCTTCTTCTGAAGAATCATGGGAAATAACGAAGACTCAGCAGCTCACTCACCTCCCTTTTGGCTCCAAGAAATGCAAACTATTAACATTATCAACCAGATTTTATTAACGTGCACTCTCCCCGTCTTATACACGGTCTACAGCTTTAACAGCATGATTTCAGAAAGGAGTACTTCAGAGTCTGTGGGAAAGCGGCATGAAAGAGGACTGTGTTTTGGTGCCAAAGGAATTCTGAAACCTGCCCAGTGGTTAACAGTCTGCACCCCCCATGACCCTCGGCATGGACTTGAAAATCTTTCAGAACTAAAATAAACTCACCTTTTTTTCATTTGACAGGTACAGTTATAGACAGTGAGAGAGAGAGACAGAGACAGAGAGAAAGGTCTTCCTTCTGTTGGTTCACTCCCCAAATGGCCACTACGGCTGGAGCTATGCCGATCTGAAGCCAGGAGCCAGCTGCCTCCTCTGGGTCTCCCATCCGGGTACAGGGGCCCAAGGACTTGGGCCATCCTTTACTGCACTCCCGGGCCACAGCAGAGAGCTGGACTGGAAGAGGGGCAACCAGGACTAGAACCCTGCACCCATATGGGATGCCAGCACCGCAGGTGGAGGATTAACCAAGTGGGCCACAGCGCCGGCCCCAAATAAACTCATCTTTTAATTAGATTCTCCACAAACATTTTGAAGTAACCTCACCCAGGCTGTATTCCAGTCTGTCTGAAGGTTTGTGTTTTGTTTTGTGTTAGAGAGAGAGAACTTTAAAAATTTATATTTTTAAAAGTTTAAAAGTTTGAGATAGAGAAATAGAGAGAAATCTCCCATCTGCTGGTTCACTCCCCAAATGCCCATAACAGTGGGGGCTGGGCCAGGCCAAAGCCAGAAGCATCTCCCATGTGGGTGGCAGGGAACCGAGGGCTTGAGTCATCCCAGGGTGCGCCTGAGTCGGAACCTAGAAACAGGACCCAAGCACCGTGACACCACATGCAGGCATCCCAAGTGGTCTCTTAACGGCGGTGGCAAATGCCCATCTCAAAAGACAGTGCGTTCACAAGAAAGTAACCCCTGCATTTCTTGTCCTGTGGTCCACGTGGCACTGACAGATGCCTGAAACACTGGTGAACCACACAAGAGCAGTGGCTCCACCTCTGACGGGGCATGAGTCATACGCCACACTCTCTGCGGCATCGTGAACCAGAGAGCCGACTGCACGCATCCACCAAGGTTTCCAGGGAATTATCTCAAACCAATTTTCACTAGGAATGTAGCCTTTTACCATCTCCACAGGTTCAAAAAGAGAAGTATTTTAAAATTCAGAACCCACACCTAAGAGGGTGACAGATGTAAAGAAATGCAGCTGAAAATGAAGTTCTTCGTTTCATTTTGGAATATTTTCCTCTAAGGATACCATGAGACCGATTTTCAAAGGACTTTGAAGATAGAGCTGTACTGTTTCATGCCCGTGTGATTGAGTCCAGGAAATATTACCTGAGTCTTGGCAGTGGAATTTGAAATGCTGACTTGAAATATCTTCATTGAAGTTGTACAAAGTTAAACAGAACTAGAAAGTTATTTAAACTGGCTTTCACATTTTCTTAAATTCCCTATCAGCTGACAGCAAAGCCTCGTCCCTCGCAGGACAAAGACTGGAGAAGCGCTGAGCGTCTGCGGGGACAAAGTGACTTTCAGAGGGCCCAGCTGCTTCTGCTGGGCGGAAGCCATCGTCCGGACACTTCACTCACTGACAAACTAGTACAGGCCCAAAGATGAAGGACCGGTCATCTCAGCTGAACGTGGGACAGGCGAGCTATGCAGTGTGGCGGGAGGAAAGATTTCTTTTAAAATAATAACTAGGTTTAAGTAGGCCACCTCCAAACCACGGGACGCTCCTCAGACAGCTGCACACAGAACACTGACAGCTCCAGGGGGCTTCAGAGTCCCGTATTAGGAAAAACCTGTGCACGGGTTTTCAGGGTGTGCAGCGCCATCATCAACTTCTCTTTCAATTCCATTTCCCATTAACCTTTTGGATGCCCTGTATCAGACGCACGAGCACTGTGAAGGAACCAGACGCCGTGTACACGCAAGGGCACCCCGGCCCCGCCACACGCCACCCTGAAACCTCACCAGGTATCCGTCGTCTCAAGGAGTTTCACGCAGAACCTCGCAGGTATCACGGACGTGACTGAAACACACTCACTGCCTTCGGACACTCGCTCTCAGGATGTGCTCTGCCTCCTGCTATTTAATCTGTCTCCCCCGGAAGCTCATCCCCTGGACCTGAAAGGACTTCGAAGATTGCATTACTTCCTTGATGTCCACACAGGGCCGTGGTTTCCAGGAATGACCGCACGGACGCCTGCTCACAGAGGAACGGATTCTCGCCACTGCTCGGTGATTTATGGCCGTTTCAGCATCGGCAAAGCTCTGGCAGGCACTGAGCACTGCGGTTTCGCCCCTGCCTCTCGTGTCTTCCGTGGGTGTGTCTTGTCTTGGGGTGCACGGACACTGTGACGCTGACTGCGCTCCCCTCGGTGGGGAGCAGTCCCACTCAAGGCCACTCCTGGGGTCACAGCGGGATCCGAGGCTTCAGCTTCCCACGCTGCTCTGGAAGGTCAGTGGGGTCCTGCACACCCCTCCAAGGTCACACTGCTCACGTCCAGCCTCGGAGGTGCTGCCTCCCCAGGAAGCCACCTGCACCCCAGCCTGGCATCTTCCCGACACCCAGCCTCCCCCGGCTTGCTAAGGGAACTCTAGCTTTCTGCACTGTGTAACGATGCTTAGAGCTCTGTGCTCCGAGAGCCACACCCATGACAGCAGCCGTGACGGGGATCATCCAAGGAATTCGGATCCTGGGAGCCAAGGCTGAGAAGAGCAACGCTAGGGGACACGGGAGGTGTGGCCTGCAGAGTGACAGCGTCTGCGTCACGGTGGAACTGCAGTGGCCCAAGCCTGACGCCTCTCCCTCAAGGTTCAGGAAAGTATCTCGCCTGGATCATAAGCTCATCAGCCTGACCACTCTGCAAACAAAGGAGAGGCCAGTCTAAAAGTGGGACGCTCACGTACTAATGTGCCTTCAGGAGTGGACTGCCTCAGCCTGGCTCACCGGCACAGCTCTTAACTGAGGTCAGCTCTGCTTTTTACCACGAGTTCTCCTCTCATCATGGAGACCTGGAATGCCTGGGCCCAGAGCAGCTACAGGTTTGTGAAAGGGCTACAGCTGTCCACCCTCAGCGACAGGCCCTCAAAGGCAGCAGTGCCCACCAGAGGAGCACTGACACTGGACACCCACTGGACACCCACCAGATGGCTGCATCTCACCCGAGAGGTCCTGCCACTGGACACCTGCTGGACACCACCATACGGCCTCATCCCACCCGAGAGGTCCTGCCACTGGACACCCACTAGACACCCACCAGACAGCTGCATCCCACCCGAGAGATCCTGCCACTGGACACCCACTGGACACCCAGCAGATGGCTGCATCCCACCCTAGATGTCCTGCCACTGGACACCCACCAGACAGCTGCATCCCACCCGAGAGGTCCTGCCACTGGACACCCACTGGACACCCACCAGACAGCTGCATCCCACCCTAGAGGTCCTGCCACTGGACACCCACTGGACACCCACCAGACAGCTGCATCCCACCCAAGAGGTCCTGCCACTGGACACCCACTGGACAAACCAACATAGGATCACGAGACTGCCTGGTGCGTGCAGAGCCAGGTGTAAGGACCCGGTTGAGGCCACCTTGAGACAGACTCCGTGCACATCTCTGTCCTCTCTCTCGGCTAAGTTACATCCAGAACGCAGCTTAACATGACAGAGGCCCCACAGCCGGCGTCACACCCAACACTGACAATCGGACAGCTTTTCTTCTAACACCAGAGCAAGGCCAGGGACACACCCTCACCACTTCTACACAGCACAGGGCGGAACGTCAGCAATGGCGACAAATGGCATTCAGATCAAAAAAGAAGCTGAGGCCGGCGCTGCGGCTCACTAGGCTAATCCTCCGCCTGCGGCGCCGGCACCCCGGGTTGTAGGCCCAGTTGGGGCGCCGGATTCTGTCCCGGTTGCTCCTCTTCCAGGCCAGCTCTCTGCTGTGGCCCAGGAGTGCAGTGGAGGATGGCCCAAGTGCTTGGGCCCTGCACCCCATGGGAGACCAGGAGGAAGCACCTGGCTTCAGATTGGTGCAGCACACCAGCCATAGCAGCCATTTTGGGGGTGAACCAACAGAAGGAAGACCCTTCTCTCTCTCTCTCTCACTGTCTAACTCTGCCTTAAAAAAAAAAAGACATTGAATTGTCTCTTCGCAGGTGGCTTGGTCCCAAATAATGAGAAAACCCTAAGGACTCCCTCAGAAAACTATATATATAAACAAAATCAAGAAAATTGTGGGACTGAAAATAAACATGGAGAAATCAGTTGTGTTTCCACACACTGACTATGAACTACCTGAAAGAGAAATAAATAAAATTATTCTTTATAAAGTACTCAGGAAGTCAGAGGTTTATATATTGAAAACTGTACTACATCGATAAAGAAGTTAAGAAGACACAAACAGGGAGGTATCCCATGTCCATGAACTTGAAGAATTAACATTGTTCAGCATTTATACTGCCCAAAGTGCTCTACAGGTTTAGTGAAATACTTAATGAAATCCCCATGGCGTTTTTCACAGAAAGAATTGTGACGTTAAAATTCACAGAGAATCACAGAAGTCTTGTCGTAGACTAAAGAATCTTGAGCAAAAACACCAAAGCTGGAGGAATCACCGGATTTTAAGCTATATTCACAGCTACAGTAATCAAAACAGATAGGTCCCAGACTGACACACACGAGGACAACTGGAAGAAAGCAGTGCAGAAATAAACTCACGCACGCACGGCCACGCAGTGTTTGACAGACACCAAGAACACCCGGTGGAGAAGCGACGGGCACCCCAGGAGATGGGCTGACAGAACTGGATGTCCACAGACAGGCAAGGAAACAGAACCACAACGGTGACCCCAATGCAGCACGTGACACTGTCACACTCCTGGCAGAGAACACGGAGAAAAGCCCCCTGACACTGACCTTGGCAATGAACTGGCAGTGACATTGAAACCACAGGCAACACAAGCACAAGTAACAAGACTGCAGGAACTGGAAAGTCTGCACGGCAAAGACGACAGCCATCGGGTTGAAAAGGCGGCCAGCAGGATATAAAGTGCTTGCCAACCACACATCTGATAGGTGGTCAGCAGCCCATGTAGAAGGAACTCACACAAGAGCAATGAAACAAGTACCCTGGTGAGAAATGACCAGATGACCTGAATATACACCTTCCCAAAGAAGACATAAAAACGGCCAAAGGTGCCGGCGCCGCAGCTCACTAGGCTAATCCTCTGCCTGCGGCGCCGGCACACCGGGTTCTAGTCCCGGTCGGGGCGCCGGATTCTGTCCCGGTTGCCCCTCTTCCAGGCCAGCTCTCTGCTGTGGCCAGGGAGTGCAGTGGAGGATGGCCCAAGTGCTTGGGCCCTGCACCCCATGGGAGACCAGGAGAAGTACCTGGTTCCTGCCATCGGATCAGCGCGGTGCGCCAGCCGCAGCGCACTGGCCGCGGCGGCCATTGGAGGGTGAACCAATAGCAAAGGAAGACCTTTCTCTCTGTCTCTCTCTCTCTCACTGTCCACTCTGCCTGTCAAAAAACAAACAAACAAACAAAAAACCAACAACAAAAAACGGCCAAAGGTGTGCGACACCGTGTTTAACTTTAGTCATCAACAGGGAAGTGCAAATCAAAGCCACAGTGAGGCATCACCACACACCTGCCAGGAAGGTGTCTTCGCAAAAGATAGACGCACCACCTGTGCAGGGGGTGGGGATACAGACTGGCCAAGACGTCCTAGAGAAGGGCACGCAGGATCCTCGACAGGAAGTGGCTCTACCGTAGACCCCGGCCACCTCACGTGTGGGCACACACCCGACGGAAACGAAACAAGGATCCCAGCGGGAATCCTGGCCTTGCGTGCTCACTGAGCGCCAGTCATATTAACCAAGAAACATGCCTACTGACAGTCACGGGGACATCCTGGCATAATACTCAGCCATGGACAAAGAAGATCCTGCCAGTGGTTGGGGAAATGGGAGCTGTCAATCAAGAACAAAATTTCAGTTGGAGGAGGATGAGGGTGGCCGTCAACTCCACCCTGGAAATCGTCAGAGTTCAAGCACACGCAATGTCACACTGTACACCCTGAATGTGCTCCATCTTCATTTACAAATTTAAAAACTAAAACTGGTGTCACTTGCCCATTAAACTTTTTTAAAGGGGGTAGGCATTTAGTGGGAGCCGTCGCTAGCTACCCCCTGGAACGCTTGCGTTCCACACTCGAGCCCGGGTTTGCGCCTGGGCTGCACGCCTGACTACAGCTTCCTGACCACACACACCCTGTGGTGCAGGAGGCGATGGCTTCAGTGGGTGGCCTCTGCCGCCCAAGAGATCCTGGCCCTCGGCTTTGGCCTTGCCCAGCTCCAGCTGTTGTGTGCATTTGGGGACTGAACCAGTGAATGAAAATCTCTGTCTCTCTGTTTCTCTGCCTCTCAAACAAGTAAAGGAAACTTTTTTTTTTTTTTTTTTGGACAGGCAGAGTTAGACAGAGAGAGAGAGAGAGAGAGAGAGAGAGAGAGAGAGAGAGAGAAAGGTCTTCCTTCCGTTGGTTCACCCCCAAAATGGCCGGTGCTGCATCGATCTCAAGCCAGGAGCCAGGTGCCTCTTCCTGGTCTCCCATGGGGTGCAGGGCCCAAGCACTTGGGCCATCCTCCACTGCACTCCCTGGGCCACAGCAGAGAGCTGGACTGGAAGAGGAGCAACTGGGACAGGACTGGCGCCCCAACTGGGACTAGAACCCAGAGTGCCGGTGCCGCAGGCGGAGGATTAGACTAGTGAGCCATGGCGCCAGCCTAAGCAGACGTTGTAAACTACGATCTCCTTCACTTCCTAGCCTGGGTGTGAGCGTCCGCTGCAGTGCCACCCTCCTCTCCAGAACTTTCCGCCAAGGCTCCGTGCGGCTCTGTAGGCACCTAGCAGGAACCCCTAGGGCCCCTGCTTCTCCTCTGGTGGCCGCCAGGCCTCTGCCTTGTCCAGCCAGCCTGTCCTGCAAGCAGAATCATGCAGAACTGGCCGCACTTGCTTGTGTTCACCACGGTGTCTTTAAGGCTCACCCACGAGGCAGCGCCTGGCAGAATCCGACCCCACCGGAGGCAGCAGAATGCTCTACGGTGTATCCAGGCCACATTTGGTTTGTCCATTCATCTCCATGGACGTTTGGGTTGTTTCCCCCTCTGCTTGTTTTGAATAATGCCACTGTGAAGACAGCCACTAAAAAAACACCTGCTTGAGCCGGCGCCGCGGCTCACTAGGCTAATCCTCCACCTTGCGGCGCCGGCACACCGGGTTCTAGTCTCGGTCGGGGCGCCGGATTCTGTCCCGGTTGCCCCTCTTCCAGGCCAGCTCTCTGCTGTGGCCCGGGAAAGCAGTGGAGGATGGCCCAAGTGCTTGGGCCCTGCACCCCATGGGAGACCAGGATAAGCACCTGGCTCCTGCCATCAGATCAGCACGGTGCGCCAGCCGCGGCGGCCATTGGAGGGTGAACCAACGGCAAAGACCTTTCTCTCTGTCTCTCTCTCTCTCACTATCCACTCTGCCTGTCAAAACAAAACAAAAAAAACACCTGCTTGAGTCCTGCTTCCGGTTCTTCGGAGTGATCCCTCAGGGAGAACTTCCGGATCGTGTGGCGATTCTATTTTTAACTCTAGAATCGGCACCGTTTTGTTTTCCGCAGCCACTGCATCCTTCCACACCCACCGCCAGGCCGCGTACGAGGACACCAGCTCCTTCAGTCTCCCCTTTCCAGCCGTTTCTCCCTGCACAGAGCTGCACCCAGCGTCAGTCAGCACCCTGACAATGGCCATCTAACCCCTGCTCCTCCCCAGGCCCAGCCCTGAGGCTCTGCTGGCTCCACGGCAAGACCCTCGAGGGAAGCACAAAACCCGGATGCTGGCGTCACCGCGTTCATCCCTTCCCGCCAGAGCGAGGGAGCCAGCACGATGTCACCGCCCAGTCTGGTCGGGGAGCAGCCACGAGACCCTCTCTGGGACTCTGGGAAAACACGACCCGACCCGTGCAGGACGACTGCCTCAAGACTTCCAGTCTGGAGCTGGGCAGCCATTTCTTGTCACGAGGAGGGAATGTCCGAGGACGCTGTCGGGTGGTGGACAGAGAGCCGAGAGTGCGGTCACTGCGCCATTGCCGTCAGGAGCGGCCCAGTGTCCGCCCCGGATGGCACCTGCCGACACCACGTCCTCTGCAGCTGGCTCAGCCACGCTAATAAATAAGATTCATGTGCACATTAGCTTGAGTCTCACGGCATATTTTATCTTTAAGGCTGGTTTTGCATCTAATCTGACTCATTATGTGTGACTCCCAGAGTTCAGCTCTCAGATTTCTGTGGGCACCTGGCTGTCTCCTGTCTGCTACGTTTTAATGGTTCATTTAGCTCAGGAATGTGTTTGAAAGGCTTTTCACGGCTGCTCTGCCTTCTGATTTCTTCTGCTTCAGCCGGTCTTCAGCCGGGGCTGCCCTGGGGAGAACCCGCCTGCCGCTCCCGGACCAGGGTCCTGAACCACATTCCAGGTGCCTCGGTGGACGGAGCGAGCTACGGTTAAACACTGGTCTTAGAACCTGTTTAGTCCAGCAGTAGGAACTGTTTTCTCTGTCTATTCTGGTATTTTATTTTCTTTGTCAGATTATTTTTCACTTTGAGAATTTTGATTAGCATGTAATATTTGTACATTTTTATGGGACAGTATAATCAGATATTTCAACTTCCGCCACAGAAAATGATCCGAAAACAAAAGTAAGATCTTAAAAGCAAAGCAGAGTCGTCCAGAAACAGAAGCGCAAATGAGTACTGGGCCAGAGGGGGAAGCACGGACCCCGGGGCACTGCTGTCCTTCCCTGTGCAAGAGGGCCCGAGGTCGGCTCAGCCCAGGGCAGGCACCAACGCACTGCAGCCGCAGGTCTCCGCCCCAACACCTGACTGCCCCGCCCTCGCGAGGAGGAAGGACCTGCCATAGATCTGAGGGACACGTGTTCTCCGAACCTCCTCGGGGAGCCTGCAGGATGAAGGAAACCAAAGGTCAGAGGAAAAACCCCGATAAACAGACTGCAATTCCCTGGCAGCACCGTGACGGATGACAAGACCGTTCACACACTGACAATGTGACACGTGGCACGAGGGAGGGAGCAAGGCCGCATCCGCTGCTTTCCCAGGCACATTAATTAGCAGGAAGCTGGATCAGAAGTGGAGCAGCCGGGACTCAAACCTGTGGCCATACGGGATGGCGGCACGACTTTGTGCCACGTGGTGCCCCCGAAGACAAATCTTATCAACCTACTTGTTTAAGCCAAGTGGATACGAGCAAGATTGGCATTGTGGTCCGGGTACTTTCTATCTTGGCAAGCAGACACCAGATTCTCTCTCTGCTTAGATACAATTCTAGGCGTTCACATGGGCTGTCTCCTCATATTTAAAAGGTGGTTACTACTGTCACTAGCGCACAGGTGGGACACACAGTGTCGCGATGAAGCGCCTGCCCCTGCAGACGGGGGCTGGTTCATCTGTCCCTGTTGATGGATGGAAGCGCTATCAGGCGCCACCAGCCGTGCTGAGTGCTCAAGGGTGCACAGTGACCACGGCAGGTGAGCGCGCGTCCTCGGGGGTACGTCTGCGGGGGACTCCAAGGGCTACAGGAGAGACTGCAGACCCGGCTAGGGCTCGGGGAGGCCCCGGGCACAGCGGGCAATGGCTCAGCCAAGAGTGCATCGGCTCTTCCTCTGCGGCCACAAGGTGCTGATGGGACTCCGGGGGGCCACACGGGGACTTCTCGGTCCCTTCCTTGCTAAGTCTGTGCCGCCAGGGCAACGGTGCTCATTTTGCTTGAAAGAGGGCCTGGGACATCATGTGAGCTGTGGGCTGAGGGCCACAGCTGAGGTCGCTAAGCCAGGACCTGCTCCTCAGCACAGGTGAGCACGAGACACCTGCGGCCGTGCGAAGGGCTGCCCTGACCGGGGTCCGTCCTCCATGTCTGCTTCAGCGTTCATCAGTGCACCAGGAGCCCAGTGGGTGCCCCTGGGCTGACCCCCGAGTCCTCCCCAGGCAGCCAAACTCCACCCACTCCTGGGTCGGAGCAGACGCCGCACACGCGCCTGCGGGAATGGGCAGCAGCCCCTGTCCCCACTGTGATCTCCTTCTGGGGAAGGGACAGGGCTGTGTGAGAGGGACAGGGCTGTGTGGGAGGGACAAGGGCTATGTGGGAGGGACAGGGCTGTGTGGGAGGCACAGGGCTGTGTGGGAGGGACAGGGCTGTGTGGGAGGGACAGGGCTGTGTGGGAGGGACAGGGCTGTGTGGGGTGGAGGGACAAGGGCTGTGTGGGAGGGACAGGGCTGTGTGGGAGGGACAAGGGCTGTGTGGGAGGGACAGAGCTGTGTGGGAGGGACAGGGCTGTGTGGGAGGCACAGGGTGTGTGGGAGGGACAGGGCTGTGTGGGGTGGGGGGACAGGGCTGTGTGGGGGGGACAAGGGCTGTGTAGGAGAGACAAGGGCTGTGTGGGGGGGACAAGGGCTGTGTGGGGTGGGAGGGACAGGGCTGTGTGGGAGGGACAGAGCTGTGTGGGAGGGACAGGGCTGTGTGGGAGGCACAGGGTGTGTGGGGAGGGACAGGGCTGTGTGGGAGGGACAGGGATCTGGCAGTTCCAGCCGGGTGAGTGCAGGCGTAGTCAGGGCACTCCAGGAACCACCCCAAAGGGACCAAGGCAGCTGGAGGCCAGATGCCAGGAGCGACTTCTGGGACACAGGGAGATGCCACCAGCCGGCCCTGCCCTGTCTTTCCCTGTGGGAGAGGGCTGGCTCCCAGAGAGGGAGAGGCTCTGGCTGGGTTGGCCTGGGCCCTCCCCACCCCTAGCTCCACCGGGCAGACAAGGACAGAGCACACCGACCGGACAACGTGGGCGGGTCCTGGACGACAAACGCACCTGAGACGGGCACAGGTGTCCTGCAGGCAATCGGCTCTGTGACCTGCAGGTGCAGCAGAAATTCTAATTTCCTGCCACACTGCGGAGGTTGCCAGGACAGGAGCCAGGCCCCCTGCCGGTGCGCAGGCTGAGCTGCAGGACAAGGGGGCCCTCACAGTTCAGGGAGGAGCAGGCCAGTGCAGCCCGGAAGATGCTCTTCGGACACCTGCATTTGGGTTTGAGCCCCAGCTCTGCTTCTGGTTCCAGCGGCCTGCCCGTGTGCACCCTGGGAGGCAGCAGGTGATGGCAAGTGCTCAGGTCCCTGCCACCCAGAGGGGAGGCCTGGATGAAGTTCCCAGCTCCCGCCTTCAACCTGGCCCAGCCCGGGCTGCTGTGCGTATTTGGCGAGTGAAGTAGCAGGTGGAAGGTCTCTGTCCATCTGTCTTTTTCTGTCTCTCTGCCTTTTGGTTAAATAAATACTTTAAAAAATAATAATAAAAACAGAGAAGAGAGAGGAGCAGCCGGAGGGCTCGCGGCCTGCCATGAGCAAGATGATGTCATCCTCACTAAAGCCCCAATCTGAAACCTCTGGGGACAGCTCTGCGTGGAGACTCAGGACGTCTAACCCTGATCCTCACGCCTCCCTGGGAAGTCAGATGCAGTAACTCCCACCTGACTGCCGGGGACTTCAACACCTTTGTGGGAATGAATCAGAAGCTCTGTTACGTTCTGGGCAGACAGTCCAGGAAACCCACGTGCAGCTTCCTCACCACACGCATCTTCCTCGGGCTTCCTGAAACCCACTCCCCTCCTCCTGTTAACTGTGGGTAAGGACAGCCTCCCCAGGCCCGCGCCTCGGCTCACTTGGCTAATCCTCCACCTGCGGTGCCGGCACACCATGTTCTAGTCCCAGTCAGGGTGCCGGATTCTGTCCCGGTTGCCCCTCTTCCAGTCCAGCTCTCTGCTGTGGCCCGGGAGTGCAGTGGAGGATGGCCCAAGTGCTTGGGCCCTGCACCCCATGGGAGACCAGGAGAAGCACCTGGCTCCTGGCTCCTGCCATCAGATCAGCGCTGTGCGCCAGCTGCAGTGGCCATTGCGGGGTGAACCAACGGCAAAGGAAGACCTTTCTCTCTGTCTCTCTCTCACTGTAACTCTGCCTGTCAAAAAGAAAAAAAAAAGGACAGCCTCCCCTTCTCCTGTTAACTGTGGGGTACAGCGACATCTGTCAAGCAGCCTCTAGCTTGTTTTGCCACCAGATGAGCTTCCTGTGAACCTGCCCTGGATAAGCAGATCAGGGAGAAGAAGAACAAAAGGCAGAGAGAACATTTTGCTTCCAGAGCTCTCTGTATCTCAAAGATGAAGACAGTCCCAGGACGGCGGGTCTGTGCTGTCGGCACGGGTTGTCCTGGGTGCCTGACATGCAGCGGAGGATCTGGTCTCCCTGACCACAGCCCTGTCTCCACGTTGCAACCCCCCGGTGAGCAGGCTTTGCATCCGGGACTGGAGTCTCCTCCCCTCCCCGGCTCCCAGGGGTTGAGCAGATGAGCGGTCTGTAGATCACAGAGCCTGACACAGCAGCGGAATAATGGACCAAGTGGGAGTTCACAGCCAACCAAATCCCACAAAGAGAACAAGCGCACCTAGCGTTTCTGGGTCAGACCTGCTCCCGCACAGCAGCGCTAAGCCTCCTTAGAAAGCAACTTGTTTAATTAAGATAACAGATGCCAGTGCTCCCTGCGTCCTGGCGAGCCGCTGCTTAATTGGACACTCATTCACAAGGCTGCAACTGGCAGAAGCCAGCTCCAACCGCCACTCCTTTGCACGAGGTTTTTCCCCAACAATTAAATTGAATAAACAATGCACCCCGTGCACATTCATTTAAAAGAGACAGCTTTAATGGCACGGGGGTTTGATAGGAGCAATAATGTCGGAACAGAATAATTTCCTGGTTTGGAAGGCAAGTTTAGTTCTTTGTTTTATCTATCTGCTGCGGACTGAGTTAGATGGACAGTCAGCTGCTCAGAAAAAACGCAAGGAAAACCAGAATGGGGCGGGGCTATGGAGGATGGGAATCTTCCATGGAACAAGCAGGGGTCTGGCTGGCAGCTGTCACTCACGTCAGAGTGACGGAGCAAACAGGAACAAAAAGGAGAAACAAAAAGCCAGTAACAGCAACAGTGGATTCGCACGACCTCCAGGGAAGGCAGCCACAGAGTTTCTCCTGCTTAACCGTTCACGGAAAACAAAAAGAGCGTTGCACTCAATGTGAGGAAGCAGGCTCTTGTCCAGGCTTCCCTACTGGCTGGAGGGATCCCAAACCTGCTGGCCCTTCCGAGGGGGCTCCGTGACATAGGGCAGAGGCAGGTGCAGGTCCATGAACACCACTGCCTGCAGCAGGCACACGTGGCGCAGAGGAATACACGGGTGAGTCACGGGTGAGCGTGTTTTCCTGCCACGCCTTGCTTTGTCTGAAAGCACATGGCAGTTCACCGTGGGCAGCTTGTCTGGGGTTTCTTAGCATGTGTGGCCCCGCCGACCACACTCTTCTCTTCAGCGTCTACAGAGAAACAGACACAGAAATACCTGCACCGAAACCAGCGCAAGAACATGGAGCTGGCAGGACAGCCTGTCTCAGCCCAGCCTCCGCCACCACGGGGAACGGGAGGCAGAGGCACAGGAGAAGTCGGGATTACATGATGCTGCACTTGTTGGAAACTGATCCTAAAAGGTTACGCATGGTGTGGCTGATACACTGTGCTTACTTCTTTCCCAAAGAAAGCGCACTTGGGAGCCCTGAGCTTGATGCCTTCCGGGACCCCGCGACAGCGTCTGCCTGCCTGGGACTGTGACTGTGATCCTTGCTGGACAGCTGCATGCCTTCACTCTGGGCAAAGGATTCCTCCACAGGACGCATGCTGTCAGGGCCCAGTCACGGCTGCAGCAGCCAAACACGCATGCCCGGCAGAACTGCTGGAGAGACCCACAGCACAGGACACACTGCTCATCCTCATCCCCTCATCCCCCCATCATCCGCTCCTGTGCCCCCACCAGCCCCGGCTGCCTTCCAAAGCCCCTGCCTCTGACAGTGTGTGGCGAGCCGCAGGAGAAGGGGTGCACACGTGGTACCCCAGCACTGCCGGGGCAGGAAGCTGCCTGTCTCCTACTCCCTCCAGTCTGGCCATCCTCCTGACCAGGTTTGGGGAAAGGCAGGTGCGGGGCGAGGCAGACATGCACCTCTGAGCCTCGCCCTCCCTTCCTGCTTCTGAATGTGCCATTCTTGGTGGACATCCCCAGCGTTCAAGCCCCCATGTGGCTTCTGCAAACTCACAGCTGGATGTGGACGCGGACCTGCAGGCCTGCACTTGGTAATGCATTTGTGATGTATTTTTTTTAACCCTCTTTGTTCGGCTTGCACAAAGCCACCTTGGGACAACGGGCAGGCAGCCAGGCAGGGTGGCAGAAGTGTCATTCCTTTTCATGCAACTCAAAGCAAAGGAGAGACGCTGCCTCCTGGATACAGAACATCCCAGACACGAGGCCAGGGGGTGTCCCAATGGGCATGGGAGCTGGGTTCCCCTACAAGGCAGAGCTACTCACAGCGCCCCCAGCAGGGAGCATACGGGAGACAGCGCAATTACCTCCGATAGCAATTACGGAGGAGGGTGGGGGTGCACTCTCGGCCCTGAGACAGAAGGGTTCCTGGGAAAGTAAGAGAATCCACAGGGTGGCGAGGCCCCAGGGAACTGCTGTGTGTGGGACTCGCAGTCTGACTTCTGGGGAGAGGGTTGGGAAAACGCCATGGGGCAGAGGACCGCGGGCTCTTCCCATGCCATGAGAGACTGTCAATCACAGAGCGCTCGGGCGGGATGAGCAAGTTGAAGAGACGCACCTGCGATGCCGTGGAAACTAACGCTGCCGAAGGACGTCGCCCTGGCTCTGTTCTTGGAAGCAGAAGTTTATAGAACTTGCAGATGGCTGGCGCCGCGGCTCACTAGGCTAATCCTCCACCTTGCAGTGCCAGCATACTGGGTTCTAGTCCCGGTCGGGGCGCCGGATTCTGTCCTGGTTGCCCCTCTTCCAGGCCAGCTCTCTGCTGTGGCCAGGGAGTGCAGTGGAGGATGGCCCAAGTGCTTGGGCCCTGCACCCGCATGGGAGACCAGGATAAGTACCTGGCTCCTGCCATCGGATCAGTGCAGTGCGCCAGCCGCAGCGCGCCAGCCACGGCAGCCATTGGAGGGTGACTCAACGGTAAAGGAAGACCTTTCTCTCTGTCTCTCTCTCTCACTGTCCACTCTGCCTGTTAAAAAAAAAAAAAAAAAAAAAAAAAAACCTGCAGGTGCACTGCACACGTGGGATGGAGAAACAGAGAAAGCGGCGGCAGTGTCTGGTCTCTGGCTGGAGCCATCAGAAGGGCAGAGGGCAGGGTCCGAGTGGAGGCCGTGGAGGCCGTGGAAGCTGGTGGCAGCAGCCCTGCTCCAGGCGTGCTAAGCCCAAGGCTCTCAGGGAGAACCCAGGCCAAAGACGCACATGTGGGAGCTGTCTCTGCACGGATGGTGTTCCAGGCTCTGGAGGGGTGGGGAGGAGAGAGAGGGAGGGAGGGGAGGAGGGCGGCGAGGGAGAGAACAGAAGCAGAACAAGGGCTGCAGAGCAGAGGAGGAAGACGCAGCACGCAAGGGGAGGAACGGCAGGGCTGCTGACGACCGGACGTCCTGCAGAGGGGAGCGGAACGAGGCCGACTTGAAAGGTGCTGTTTCATCCTCGGCCAGAGACATCCCATTCGCCTGGAAAACACTGTTCTCCATGCGGGAGCCGCCGGCCTCTTTTTCTGTAACGCTTTGCTCACGCTTCAGAACAAACGCCCTCTGCTGCAACGAAACCTTCTCGAGCAGATGCAGAGGTGGGAGAGCCGGCGTGTGCGGCAGGTGCGGCAGCCACTGGCAATGTGCCAAGTGCAGGCACACCTTGTTCCTAGCACACCAGCACAGAGGGCGGTCAGGACCCCTTTCTCCCGGGCACCCGCCCCGTGGCCTGTGTCGTCCAGGCGGGGGTCAGGGTCAGGTACCTGGGCCTCCTCGGCTGCCCTTCAACCATGCCGTCCCCGTCCCCTCACACACCCCCTCCTGCCTCCCCCGGGAAGGAAGACAGTCCCCTCCCCACTTCGGCAGTCGCTGGCTGTGGGTCCTGCGCTCTCCTGTGAACCGTCCAGCCGCCGGCACCTTGCCTTGGCACAGTGTGGTGCTAAGGGGATCACCGTGAGCACCGCGGCCTCCTCCATCCTGTAGCGTGCCTGCTGCAAACACGGTCGGGGTCCCACCTCCCCCCTTCTCTGGGCTCGCCTCACGTCCAGCTGCTTCCTCCCACCAGGCGCCCTGTCTCACCGCCCCGTCCACTCCAGGGTTAGTTCTGACTGTTTCCTCGTTTCCTCCAAATTCGTACAGCTGCTGGTTCTCAATCTTGCTGATCCTGTGGCCACACCTGGCCCTGCTGACCACTGTCTGCTCTCAGAATCTCACAGCATCCCGAGTCCCCAGTCCTTTTGGGTTCCGACGGTTTTCTGTGTCTTCCTCTTTCCTACACACACACACACACACACACACACACACGCGCGCGCTCTGCAGATTTCAGCAGAATCTGTCCACACGCCTTCAGCTTCCCCACGTTCTGTCCATGAACCTCCTCCAGGAAGACAGCTTGGAGCCGCATCTCCTGACATCCCCCCGAGCTCCAAACCAGCCGTGCCCCTCGAAGGTGCTGCTGTACGCCAGCCCAGGCCATCCTCTGGTGGGAGTGCCCCTGCCACAATCTGACCTGCACAGCGTGGGGACCCCCAAGGTGGCCACTCTGAGCACCCAGTGCAGCCTCACTGAGCCCGTGCTGGCTCCCCTGGGCCGGACTGAACTCATCACCTGTCAGGCCCGAGTGTCAACTTCCAATCCTATAAACAGCTGTTAAGTAACCCTTCTTCCTTTCCTGTTGAAGGATTCAGTCCCAACTTTGCTATGTAAGGATATGAAAAAAATTTGATAGCTGGAGGGAAAGAGAGAGAGACAGAGAGAGACAGAGAGAGGGAAGGAGGGAGGGAGGGAAGAAGGGAGGGAGACAGACACAGGGAAGAAGCTCCCATCGACTGGTTCCTCCCCAAATGGCCACAGTGGCTGAAGGACTCACTCGGAGGTGGGAACTCAGGGGACCTCTCACCAGGGGGGCAGGGACCGCGTCCTGCAGCAGGGGCCGCATGGGCAGACTGAGGGCAGCTCCCCGGCTCTTCGGAGACCTCATGGGGGACAGAATGAAGAGATGAGGATTCCTTTATGATGTGGGAATTCTTGACATCTACGCATAGCTTTGTCACACTTTCCACCCACTTTATGGGGCTCCCGTATCTCTTCAGCGATTTGGGTCGGTGACCTTGCGTGGACACAGGCACATGTCCCTCCCGGTCACGTGCTTTCCGGAGACGCTCCCAGCCTTGCCGACGCCTGCACGTACTGACTTTTACAGGAGTGGGAGGTTACAGCATTTGGGGAAATATTACCAAAGATGTGTTTTCTCTCACATTTCCAAACTCCTGTTCTATGATAGAATTGCATGGCTTCATGTAGGAAGACAGCTGAATTATAGGGCATTACTTATTCTGGGGAGGGGGTGGGAGGAGGCGTGTACAGTGAAATGTACACACATGTGCACACTCACACACACTGCGACTCTGTGTACTAGAGTCCTGTATCTGCCAGCGGGCCTCAGGAACCCGAGCCCTGTGCCGTGTGCACCCGCGTGCCCTGTGCTGACCACACAGAGGCCTCGCACCAGGAACCCGGGCCCTGTGCCGTGTGCACCCGCGTGCCCTGTGCTGACTACACAGAGGCCTCGCACCAGGAACCCGGGCCCTGTGCCGTGTGCACCCGCGTGCCCTGTGCTGACCACACAGAGGCCTCGCACCAGGAACCCGGGCCCCGTGCTGTGTGCACCCGCGTGCTCTGTGCTGACCACACAGAGGCCTCGCACCAGGAACCCGGGCCCCGTGCTGTGTGCACCCGCGTGCTCTGTGCTGACCACACAGAGGCCTCGCACCAGGAACCCGGGCCCTGTGCCGTGTGCACCCGCGTGCCCTGTGCTGACCACACAGAGGCCTCGCACCAGGAACCCGGGCCCCGTGCCGTGTGCACCCGCGTGCCCTGTGCTGACTACACAGAGGCCTCGCATCAGGAACCCGGGCCCCGTGCCGTGTGCACCCGCGTGCCCTGTGCTGACTACACAGAGGGCTGAGCCCAGCTCTGATGAGAGCGTTTGGCAAAAGGGATTTAGCCGCTCCATGAAGGATGCTGAATAGCAGAGATGTGACCAAGCCTGGCCCATCAGTGACTGAACTATGAGGATAAAACTGTACGGCAGAAACACAGGGGTGGACAGAGTGGACGCCCCCTGGACCAGCAGCATGTGCAGAGCAGCACACATAGGGTGCTATGTGCATGGCACCAAGTGCACGGGGCCATGTACATGAGCACTGCATACATGGGCACACGAGCATGGCACTACATGCATGAGCATGCGTGCACGGTAACCACATACATGAGCACATGTGCATGGCACCACGTACATGAGCACACATGCACACCATGTACATGAGCACACGGGTACAGTACCACATACATGAGCACATGTGTGTAGAATCATGTACATGAGCACACATGCATGGCACTACATACATGAGCATGTGTGTGCAGCATCACGTCCATGAGCACATGTGCATGACACTACATACAGGAGCATGTGTGCACAGTACCACATACATGAGCACATGTGCATGGCACCACATACATGACCACACATGTGCAGTATCATGTACGTGAGCACACATGCACGACACCACATACATAAGCACGTGTGTGCAGCATCACGTCCCTGGCACTACATACATGAGCACACGTGTGCAGTGCCACATGCATGAGCACACATGTACAGCACCACATACATGAGCACACATGTACAGTACCACATACATGAGCACACGTGTGCAGCACCACATACATGAGCACACACATGCAGTACCACATACACGAGCACACATGTACAGTACACATACATGAGCACACATGTACAGTGCCACATACATGAGCACACATGTGCAGCACCACATACATGAGCACACGTGCACAACACCACGTGTGTGCAGCATCACATATGTGAGCACACGTGCATGGCACCACATACATGAGCATGCATGCATGGTAACCACATACATGAGCACACGTGCACAACACCATGTACATGAGCACATGTGCATGGCACCACATACATGAGCACGTGTGTGCAGCATCACGTACATGAGCGCACGTGCATGGCACTACATACACGAGCATGCGTGCACAGTACCACATACATGAGCACACATGTGCAGCATCACGTACATGAGCACACGCCCTCTGGGGACTTAAAAAAAAGAAGCCATTGAACCTCCACGCTGCTGCTGACCACGCGCTCTCTCCCACTCACTCTCCACGGGCACCAGGTCCTGCGCCGCCCGGCAGAGCCCTCTCCCACCGCACACCTCACACGGAACTTGCTCACGTCTGCTCCCTACTCGCGCCCACTCCCCAGCTCCCGGCATGGAAAGTTCTCGCTTCCCTCCCCCCTCTCCGTGTGGCTCTGCCTCCCCAGCCACAGGCTCATCTCACGTCACCAAAGCCCCACCCGAGTCTCAGGCTCCTCCCTGTGTGCCTTTCACTGCCACCTCTGCCTGGACTACGCCGTGCGTGTGCGTGCACACGTGTGTGCTTGTGTGCGTGTGCGTGCACGTGTGTGCGCGCTGTCCTGACAGCCGTGTGTGTGTGTGCGCGCGCGCTGTCCTGACAGGCGTGTGTGTGTGTGTGTGTGTGTGCGTGCTGTCCTAACAGCTGCATTCCGGGAGCCCCAGGAAGCAGGTCCCGTGAGGTCTCTCCTCTCCTCCTTCAGCTGCACGGGGCCTCTGACGACTTTGCTGACCCTGAAGCGGTAAAGCCACACGGTCCTCGTCAACCCTCACTGCACGTTCCCTGGGGTGCAGACGCAGAGAAGTGAACAGCTAGCTACACACACTCTCCTGTCTGCACAAGAAAGCCTCCCCTGCTGGCTTCCCCAGGGAGTTTGGGCCTTGGGGGCCTGAAAAGATGGCCCTCCCCAAGCAGCACAGGTTAGGGGCCTTGGGAACAGTGGAGTTCTCCACCCAGACTTACTCCCCCTTCCTTTGCTCAGATGGCCGTAGTGGGAATGGGAAGTCCACCAAGAGTGTGCGTCACAATGGACAACCTGAAGGGCTGTCACTAGGAGGACGCTCCACGCCCCTTGGGCCATGCACAGGGATGAGTCAGGCCAGGGGTGGCGACCTAGTCCATCAACCTCCAGGGGGCAAACACCCCAGGCTGTGGTCTCTGCACCCTGCCCTGTGGTGAGCGGGTCACGGAGGATCTGTGACCATGGCTAAGGCTGTGCCTGAAGCTGGACATGGACATCTGCCGTCCGTCTCATTCTGATGTGTAGGAATTTCCTCCCATTGCACACTAGAAACCTCTCTCAGCTTGCACAGGTCTGGCCCCACGCTGAGGGCTGTGGCTGAGCAGGCCCGGGGCCAGCAGCACGGCGAGCAGGTTCCCAGGCGTGGCAGGAGGCACAGGGCTGTGTGGGGAGTGGAAGAAGGCCCAGAGCGCTCGAGAGTGCAGGAGGGGACAGAGCAGGTGCACTGTGGGCTGGCTGAGTGTGAGCACCCCCGGGAGACAATCCAGCTCCTCAGCGCCTCCGAGACCCCTGCAGAACCACGCTGCCGGCACCTGGGGGATCCCAGCACACCTTCGTGGATTCGGGGACACACACCCGGGCACTGGTCTGCATCCCTTGCAGGGGATGTGGCACCGGAACAGAGAAACGCGGCTCAGGAAGGGCGTGTGGCTTCTCAGCTGGGCGACAGCGGTCACCATGGCTGCTTCCTGAGCTCACCCAGGGAACCCGGCTGGGCAGGGCAGGGACCACCAGGGACGCCAGGTCCTTCCTCTACAGCCTGTCCCAGTCCCAGGGCAGCGGGAGCTCCTCGCTGCTCTCCGCCTGCCTCGGCCCCACCCCAGGCTTCCTCCCCCGCTCAACTCTCTCTCCTTTCCCTCCAAGCAGATCTCTCTCTCGGCCCCACCCCAGGCTTCCTCCCCCGCTCAACTCTCTCCCCTTTCCTTCCAAGCAGATCTCTCTCTCGGCCCCCTCCCTTAGCTGTCCCGGCTTCTACACCAACTCCTTGCGAGCATGAGGTGCTGGCTGCCTGGTCCATTCATTTCTTTTTCTTTTTAATTTTTTTTGACAGAGTGGACAGTGAGAGAGAGAGAGACAGAGAGAAAGGTCTTCCTTTGCTCTTGGTTCACCCTCCAATGGCCGCTGTGGCCAGCGCACCGCACTGATCCAAAGGCAGGAGCCAGGTGCTTCTCCTGGTCTCCCATGGGGTGCAGGGCCCAAGCACTTGGGCCATCCTCCACTGCACTCCCGGGCCACAGCAGAGAGCTGGCCTGGAAGAGGGGCAACCGGGACAGAATCTGGCGCCCGACCAGGACTAGAACCCGGTGTGCCGGCGCCGCAAGGCGGAGGATTAACCTACTGAGCCGCGGCGCCGGCCGGTCCATTCACTTCATGCACAACCACCCAGGGTCCCCTCCCCTCGAGGCTCTGCACACACACTGGGGACCTGTGTGCTCCAGCACAGATGGCCGCTGTCCTCACGGCCCTGTCGGTGTCCGGGGGGAAATGCAAGCTGAGGAAAGGGCCCTCCCTGGACAACCCAGACACGAGGCGCAGCCTTTGTCTTTAAGCCCTGCCTGCTTTGAACCCAGCTATGAAAGGTCTGATGGGATCAAACAGAGGTACGATGCAGCCGGCTCCATCCCCGAGAGACCTGGTGAGGCCGGTGCCAAGGACACCAGCTAAGGAGCTGAACAGCTGTGAGGTTCCCAAGAGAGCCAGGAAGCCCTGCAAAGCAGGACAGAGGCAGAGGACGGAGCAGCTCCCAGAGCGTTCCTAAGGGGACCTTGCTTGAAAGAATTCCGTGTTCCATTTCCCAAGAGGTCCTGCTGCACGGACAGGACAAGGTCTCCGGCTGCCTGAGTGTGGTCCTCGCGGTCACAGCTGAAGGGAGAGCACAGAGCAGAGAAGCCGGGGCTGTGGGGAGCTCAGGGGGCTCCCCAGGGCTGGGTCACAGGCAAACGTGTGGTGGCCAGCGTCGTGGCGCCATCAGTCACAGCTCCCTGAACGCCTGGGTCTGCACTCAGGGGGCCCCGGGAGAGACAGGTGGAGATCCCGGGTCTGCACCTGGAAGCAGGCGAAGCGCCGTCTCCACCTGCACGGCACCAACGAGCAGGCTGCGGGGTCCAGCCCAACGCTGACGCTGACGCTGACGCTCGCTTGCCCTGATGTTGTTTTGCCTCCGAGGCAGGATTTCCATTATGATGGAGATGAACCGCCTCTAATTATTGCAAAATCATAATTGTTCCCCAGGGCAGCTCCTAATAACAGTGCCGCAGCTCGGCAGCCACTGAGAGAGATGCTGAGGGCAGGTTTCTCACCAGAGCACACACAGGCCTCGCGGTAGAGACAGAGCGCCGGGAGCAATCCACTTCCCCTCTGCACCGGCCTCCTGGGCGAACGCCCGCCAGCTCCCGCCTCTGCCCGCCCCACCCTACCCTCCCACACTCCTGTCTGCAGGCCTGGGCGTCCCACCTAGCAGACAGTGTGGCTTCTGCCGGTGCCTGCTGGGGCCTCCTCCCACTTCTCCCGTGAATTTCAACTCCTCCAGAGGCCTCTGGGGAGACAGGCAAATGGGGCCACGACCCGACTTCACCTCTAAGGCTGACGTCACTGTCTCTAGGCGGGAGCATGGATTTTATTCCCGAGTTGAAAGTGTTCAGAGAGTGTGAGCCTAGATCTGATTATACTGCAGGGTTAGGGGCAGGCAAACATCACTGGACTCTGCTCGTGTCTGCCGCTCCCGAGTGGCTGGCATCTGCCTGCCCTGGTGGGGCCCAGGCTCCCAACGCCACCAGGGTGCTGGGCCCCTCAACAGCACCTTCCGGCCACCGGCTTCTGTCTGCTGCTTTCTCCTCATGGTTCCCCCTCCTCCCCGCAGACGGCACTGCCATCCAGTCTTTGAACACGGCTGCCCCTCAGGGCTCCTTCCTTGTTCGTTCTGGATGAACCACTCAATCCGCAGCTGCCTGTCTCCAACACCAAGAGCCACAGCTCCATGGCCCAGCCCAGGCCTGCACGGCCCGCTTCCCACTAGACGTGCGTTCCTGTGCACCTGCTCCAGGCCAGTGAGCACTCTGGGCGGGAGTCAGACAGGAACGGCACACAGGACCGGCCCAGTGCAACCACGGCACAGGAGAGGGAGGCCGCAGGGAGCTCACAGGAGGCCTGGCACTCATCACTGCCAGCTGGGACCACGGAGGGCGGGGCCATGCCGGGAGGGCCGGCTGGCAGCTGCAGATGGCCCTGCAGGAGCCTGGGGGTCACTCGGGAGACCCACTGCAGTGCTCTGACTCCCAGGCCTGTGTGATACTGAGCTTGTATTGTTTAAGCCACACACACACACACACACACGTGTGTGTGCACTTGTTCTCATGAGATTTGCATTCTGACTGGGTGCAGGGGAGAAGGCGGGGCTGACAGTAAGAAGTGACTGCGAGGGCAGGGCACCGGTGGCACTGGTCCCAGGACAACAGAGAGTGGGCAGAGGGGCGGGGCTGTGCGGCCGCTCTGAGCTCCCTGAGGAGCCAGCCCTGCACGGGGCTCCCCTCCACACAGTGCTCATGGGAGCCTCCTGACCTCACTTGGACTCGTCCTCCCGGTGCCCACTGTGGTCACCCAGGGCACTGCCCGCCTCCGAGGCTGAGGCCGGACCCCAAGGAGGCGTCCTGTCCTGCTCCTGTCTGTTTCCAAGCCTCCGCTCGAGGTGTCATTAAAGCCCGCCCGTCCGCCACCTTCCCCCTCAGGAGATGGGCACGGCTCAGCCCTTCCAGATGCCGTCCAAGACGGCCACCCGCGTGAACAACACTCCGGCTGCTCTGAAATCCGGACGCCCGGCTGCAGGGCTGAGGCCTGGCGGGAGCCGCCGGCGTGACGCCACACCTGACTACTACCCACAGACACCACACCTCGCTATTACCCACGGACCCCACACCTCACTACTACCCACGGACCCCACACCTGACTATTACCCACGGACCTCACACCTCACTATTACCCACGGACCCCACACCTCACTACTACCCACGGACCCCACACCTCACTACTACCCACAGACCCCACATCTCACTATGACCCACAGACCCCACACCTCACTATCACCCACAGACCCCACACCTGACTATTACCCATGGACCCCACACCTCACTACTACCCACTGACCTCACACCTCACTATTACCCACAGACCCCACACCTCACTATCACCCACAGACCCCACACCTGACTATTACCCATGGATCCCACACCTCACTATTACCTACGGACCCCACACCTCACTATTACCCACAGACCCCACACCTCACTATCACCCACAGACCCCACACCTCACTACTACCCACTGACCCCACACCTCACTACTACCCACGGACCCCACACCTCACTACTACCCACTGACCTCACACCTCACTACTACCCACTGACCTCACACCTCACTACTACCCACAGACCCCACACCTCACTATCACCCACAGACCCCACACCTGACTATTACCCACAGACCCCACAGCTATTACCCACAGACCCCACACCTCACTATTACCCCCGGGCCCCACACCTCATTATGACCACAGGCCCCACACCTAACTACTAGACCAAGATCTGGACTGGAGGACAGGCTCTCGAGTGAGGGCGGTCGCGGCATTCACACAGCAGTGGCCACACTGATGTCTGCCACGTGCCTTCGGCTTCAGTGAGAAGTAAACTGCGTCATCTAACTGAATTTTCCAGACAACTAACCCCTCTCCCCCACCTTTAAGCTTTTGGTTAATTCTTTAAAATGACCACTGGCGGGAGGTGGTCAGAACGAGGTGTTCCGTGCTCGGCTGCCTCACATCCGATCGAAGCTCCCTGAAGGTCATTTTCCCTCTTCAGAGAAGGCACTGGACAGTAACACAGACCCCAGTCCTGCAGAGATGGATGAGCGCTCTGAACCCTGCATGGCACCGCTCAGAAAGCATGGAAGGAACCGACCGCAACAGGGACGTTCGGCTTCACAAAGCTTAAAAACGAAGAGGACATGAGAGCAGCCTGCAGTGGGGGGACAGGAGGGTGAGGAGCTGCTGTGGTCAGCAGAGCTCAGAGAGCGAGGCCCACGGAGAGGAGGCGGGCGAGGACACCGTGTTCCCACGTCAGGCGGCCTCTGCCATTCTAGATGTCGGGCGGTGTGTGCGCGTGCGCACGTGTGAGAGCAGGCTGCAGGTCACAGTGCGGGTTGGGCCGGGGGTCTGCCCCTCTTCTCCAAGGGACAGCACCGGACCCCATGCTTCTGCACAGGCCCCTTGGGATAAGCACCTGCACAATGCACACCACACACGCTCCTTGCCTGGGCCTGGCCAGAGGGGACCCGCAGCGAGGCAGGCCGGCCTACCCCCGGGACCCCACCTGGAACTCCTGGGACACGCTGGAAGAGCGGCAGGCGTGGGGCGGCCGGCGGTCATCCTGAGAGCACCTGCTGCAGACTGAGGCCGGCACAGCCAAAGGCGTGGGTGACAGGGGGGCGGGGGCCCAGCCACGCCCAGCACCAGGCCCCACACCCCGTCTTCTCAGGGACGTGAGCCAATGAGCCCCAAGCACGCAGGCCAGCTCTGAGTTGGTTTTCCTGCACTGGGAGCTGCGTGGCCCGTCCCGGCTGAAGGACGGTTTTCTAAGTCCCTGTAAATTCTAGGAATGTAGACTGTTTTATGATTCTTCTACCTTTTAAATTGAACATTGAATTTACTCAAAAGGCAGACGGAGACTCCCCATCTCCTGATCCATTCCCCAGATGCCTGCAACAGCCGGTTCTGAGCCAGGCAGAAGTCAGGAGCTGGACTGAGCCAGGCCTCCCCTGGGGGTGGCAGGGGCCCAGAACGTCAGCCATCACCACTGCCTTCCAGGTGTGCATCAGCTGGAAGCTCCATTTGGGAGAGGAGCCAGGACTCGAACCCAGGGACGCGTGTCCCAAGCAGCGCTATCATGGCTATGCCAAACGCCTGCCCCATCTCTCTGTTCTGAGACTTTCAGTTCTAACTGTCTAGCCCTAATCTGACTTCCTCCAGCAAGTCTAAAAGCAAGAAGGTAGCAAAGTGACCGCCCTCTTGCAGGTGGGAGCTTTCCTTGTCTGGTTACCCGCGTGCCTGGGCCTGCCTGGTGGCTGAGGGTCTCTCCTAGGGACTCAGGTCCCCGGCTTTGCCACGCTCTTCCCCGTGCTGTCTGGCAGCATCCGCCCTCCCACGGCCGGGCAAGCATCACACACCTGCGAGTCCCCCTTGTATATGTGCCACCTGCTCCCCCAGAACAACGCTGCGAACCCTCAGTCTTCCCTCTTAGATGCTTAGCTTGATACAGACCAGGCCGGTGTCAACGCGCTTGCAACTTCTAGTCCAACCAAAAACCCGAACAAGCACATATGAGCGTATTTTAAAAAATAATTAATAGCTACCATTAAACTAGTGTTTCTGAATGTATATCCACTGAGCTGAGTACATCACCACGTGACTAAACAAGACAAAAACGTTTCGATTTCTACAATCTCACTTCTTAAACGTTCGCTGTAAACTTGTTTGTAGATAGCTGACTGGCTTAAATCCAATCAAATATCCCACGGTCAGCAGAGTTTGGCAAATCCTTCCCCACACAGGCCTACGACGTACAGCGGGGCTGACCACGGTTTGGTTTCATTGTGTGGAGCTAGTAGTTTGTACCTAGGAGATTAACAGAGTTTTCATTTCAATGCTAAAACTTGATATTTTGGTTCATAAGATTCTTTATCTAAAGGAGAAACAGGAATCATTCCCTGGCCCTGGGCAGACCCAGACAACGTCGCCCTATCACGTCGACCCTTTCCTCACCGCGGGTTCTAAAGTTTTCCCCGCAAATCCCGCCTGGGGTCGCCCAGCCGTGATCCTCTTCCTCCGAGAATGGCAGAATGCCTCCCCTCTGACCAGGAAACCATTCCAACGTCTTTCCTCCTTTCTTTCCATAAACGAGGAGCCCAGCTGTGTCTGTGTCTGAGTCTGCCTCAGAACCTAGAAGCCTGCGAGCCCAGAGCGCACGCGCCTGTGTGTGGACGCCCGTGTTGTCCTCACGCTGAAACCGGAACAGCAGTGGCTGGAGCTTAGAGCAACGTCCACATTTTGAGTTTCCCTTGGCAAAGGTGAAGACGGGGAGGCCGCCGGCCTGCATGTGTCTGCACACGGTGGAGCAGCCAGCGTCTCTGCAGGCCAGAATTCCCGTCTGTCCCGCCTGACCCAGCTCAGCCTAGGGCAGGCCCGAGGTCGTGAGTGTCCTACATTCTAACAGATTTTTAGTGCCAAGTAAATTCTTTCTTTCTTTCTTTTTTTTTTTTTTTGACAGGCAGAGTGGACAGTGAGAGAGAGAGAGAGAGAGAGAGAGAGAGAAAGGTCTTCCTTTGCCGTTGGTTCACCCTCCAATGGCCGCCGCGGCTGGCGCGCTGCAGCCGGCACACCACGCAGATCCAATGGCAGGAGCCAGGTGCTTCTCCTGGTCTCCCATGGGGTGCAGGGCCCAAGGACTTGAGCCATCCTCCACTGCACTCCCTGGCCACAGCAGAAAGCTGGCCTGGAAGAGGGGCAACCGGGACAGAATCTGGAGCCCCGACCGGGACTAGAACCCGGTGTGCCGGTGCCGCAAGGTGGAGGATTAGCCTAGTGAGCCGCGGCGCCGGTCCAGTGCCAAGTAAATTCTGAAGCCTACCTGAGCCCTCTTCACCCACTCAGGAGTAGAAAGAACGAACACGGACGGGGTGGAAACCACGGACTGAATTCACTTATCACAGAGTGTTTGGGGGTGGCCGGGTGCCATGCCATTTTCCCAGGGCAGCTTAGTCAGCATGCAGTAGCGGCCACGCCACAGCAGCGGCGAGCAGTGGCGACGCGGCAGGAAGTACCAGGTTGTGTCTTTTCTTCCAGGCACACGGTGAGGCCGTGCCTACCTGCTGGGTGCAGGGCAGCGTGACCTGTGGCCAACGCAGTGGTGCCCAGGTGAAGTGCGGGCTTCCAGGCTGTGAGAGGCGTGCGTGCCTGGCCCTGTTGCCCCTCACAAGGCAATGTTGCAGAGTGTGGGTGCACCAGGCCTGGCCTGGAGGGCAGCGGAGCCCCCAGCAGACCCCTGAGGGCAGGCAGCGGGAGGGGTACTGCCTTGTGTTGTTTAAGCTTCCGCAGGGTTTGCCACAGCACAGCTTCCTCTCTCCCCACCGACCTACAATATCACTCTCATTTCCTTCATCCATGTGTTTCGACATGTCTACCGCCCACGTTAACTTTTTTCCTGGTATTTTTCTTTATATCATCTTTAACTTAGAACTTTAAAAACGTAGCGTTGCTGCAAGCCACACATGTGCCAGCCAGCTGGACTCGATGATGTTCGAGGTAAATGCCCGACTATTACAGACAACCCAGAGACCACATTTTGGGAGACACGGAGGCAGAAAAGGAAACGAACCTGAGGATGCGGCCTGTAAAATGAAAACTGCCCTCACTTTCCAGGTGGATGTCAAGCCAGCAACGAACTGTAGTGTTTTCTGGACAAACTAGCAACAGAGAGATGCACATTATGAACTCAGTACGTCCGTAAATAATCTATAAACCCTATTGGCTTTATTTGCAAAGATTTCTGTAAAGGACTCCATCAGCGCAATGATCCAATTTGTATACTCAAACACCGCGGTGCACACGTGTCGCGCGTACATCTGTGCGTACCTTCACAGCTTCCTTACTGCCCCTCTGGCAACCTGAGTCAGCATCTACACACTCCTCGTGTACACTGCGGGGGAATCCTGTCTCTGGGCCACGAGCAGACTGCTGCAGAATTACCATTTTCCAACCGACTGGATTACAGAAGAAAGAAAAGCAGGGGATCTCTTACAGGGACGGCAGGCACGAGCGGTCTGAGACGAGCCACTGGGACGCCTGACACGCATTCCAAAGAGCCCACACCTGCCCACGCTGGGCGGAACCACGCGCATTTCAAACGTAATTCAAGCCTAACAGGAAACACGAAGATGACGGCGTCAGGTAAGGAAGGAAACCCTGTGCTGTCACACAGACGAAGCAGACCACGCGAAAGCGAGTGGCGGATCCTGTGTCTGCAGAATGAGCTGTGGGAGCGGACGCAGCGCTTCAGAGTCAGAGCGGGAGACACGAACAGATCTGCCCACACCTGAGGCCGGGTCACAGCCAAGCGGAGTGGGCTTGCACGCAAGGGCGAGAGGACAGGCAGAGGCGAGGACCTCTGGGAAGAAACGCCCCCTGCTCGCCCGCAGGCAGGTGCGGCTTCACCCCTGCAGGGCGGCTCCCTGCACCCTGATGCGGAACGCGGCACCCCTACAGTGTCCGTCCTTGGCCAACCCCGAGAGTCTTGGCCAACCCCGAGAGTGGGGAGCAGGAAGCAAACGCCCGCCCAGGGCCGCCTGCAGGCTGACCAGAACCCGACCGCACGGCGCCCGCCCACACGGTTACCTTTCGCTCTCCCGCAACACGTCGCGTCCTTTCTTCCAGGTGTACACGGGCTTCGGCGACGCTTTGGGGTTGCACTCGATGGCGGCCTCCCCGCCCACTCGGACCAGAGTGACTCTCTTCAGAAGCGTCCTTGAAAAGTCTGGACCCGCGGCTGGAAGACAGAAGAGGGAAGACCAGACTGGATGGTCTGCAAGAGAAAGCGCCCACAGGATCCGTGGAAGGCGCACGGGGCCTCCCCCCGGGAGCGCATGGCGCTGAGAGCGCGGTCTCAGCCCCACTGTGAGGCACCATGTGTGCACTCCAGCCAGAGGGACCCCCGCACGCCGCCCCCCAAGCCTGTCCAGGAGTCCTGAAAAGGCGGCTCCTCCTCTCAGCAAAAAGCGACAACTGCAGAGAATCAAACAGAACACACGGAAGACGACCCCGAGGGCATTACTCTGCCGTGCAGGCCCACGGGGCGCTTCTCACCGGCTCCCCATGCCGCGGGGGCGCGCCGAGCCTTGGGCCCAGGGCACAGAGGGCGCAGTGCGTGTCCGGGCCCAGAAAGATTCAACAGACAACTGCAGTAGGCAGGGGCTTCCTCCCTCGGTGCCTGGGGGCAGGAGGGAGTCCAGAGCCGAGACAGGAGTTCTGCGTGGGGCACGCCGTGAATCAGTGCTGTGCAAGCCCTATTGCTCCTAGCACGGCCTCCACACCACACAACAAAAACCCCAGGACGATGACTCCGGGCAGGCCGACCTGCGCCTCTATCCCGAGAACACCAACAAAAGCGATGTCCACACTCGCGCATACTGAACATGGTTAAACACAAAGCGTGGTGACAAGGCAAATCACATCCACCCTCGAGACGCGGCTGCGTGACTGCACGTCGCCACGGGGGACAGGACAGCAGGGGGCGCACGTGCGGCCCTGTGAGAGCAGTGCTGCCTGTTCCCAGAGCAGGAATGCAGGGATGAGCCACTCTCTCGTGCAAGGCCCATCTGCCCTAGGAGGACGAGGAGGGGTGGGCGGGCACCGTGGGCAGCAGGGCCCCCCCTTGTCCGGGACGATCTGTGTGATGAGAGTTGTGGGAGGGGCTGCCTCTGAGCAGCAGCCCCGTGTCTGTGTTAGAGCCACAGTCCCCGCGGATCAACCCCAGAGAAGTGAATTTCCACCACACAGACGAGTTACAGCAGGACAGACTCCTCTTAGGTAAACAACCAAACTCATACAAAAACGTGGAAAACAAAGTCATCCAGAAGGTTTTTTTTTAAGGTATTTTGTAGAGTTACAAATCTGCATCACGTAAAACCCTTCTTAAGACTGTAGCCTTCCACACACATGTATTTTTATCGGCCCAGGCAGGCATTTCTCATCTGGAAGGGACCCTGTAGCTGCACCTGAAATGAGTTTACATAAATCAAACGGCGCACAACACGTGAGCGTGTCTGTCAAAACCCCACGTACTCCCTCTATAGGATCGGGAATGGCATGCGTCAGACACACAGAGGCACACGCGCTCGTCTCAGCTGTCTGTGACATGCCACCTCTGTGCATCCACCTCGTGGATGTCTGAAGAGCAGGCTCTCTGGAACTCCTCATTGTGAAAATGCAGCTATGCGTGCGCATCTCTCCCCTCTGCCTGCTCAACCTGCTTCCCTGCACGTCAGCCGGCTCGCGGCGGCGGCCGTCAGCACGCACTGTGGCACGCTGGAGGGCAGGCTGCCAACGGTGACCGTGTCTGGCACCCTTTCTCCTAACTAGACCTCACATTCATCCTGCTCCCCAAACACTGGCCCAGGAGGGGCTGGAAGGAAAGGTGGAATGTGTTCAGTCTGACACGGAGAATGAGGTCTCCGAGGTTCCTGGGGACTGCTAAAGCCCAGCCCTGGCTGGCACTTCCGAAACTAATGCCCACGGAAGCTGGGACTTCAGCAACCTCCCCACAGTTCAGGAAGGACAGCGTCAGCGGTCTAAATACTTCTGTCTGTAGTGCAGACACCCGGACGTCCTCGAAGGCGCCTGACAGGTAGTAATTCTCACGTGGACGACTAGAGGGCGCCACCTGCCCAGTGTTGGAATGAGGGCACCAGCTCTCCCTTATCAACTGATCCCGCTGCCTACGAGAAAGGTCTGGCCAAGAGACGTCTTCTAGGCAGTGCACATCGGTTTTCACCCAAATGACTCGGACCCACACCAAGGGTATTTTAAGCAGTGGTGGAACCCTGGACACTGGAGATTCCGCGTCTTTCCCATGAGGCAGTGGGACCGTGCGTCCTTTGCTGGGTGTGCCCGGCCGGCACGTCGCTGTTTCACTGTGCTACTGCAGAGGACACTCGTGCAGCGGTCCTGTCACAGCTGGGCTGTGGACGCACCTCTGGGAGACCGGCTGATGGAGAAGGCGGCGGCTGCTGAGCCCCGTATTATTTTAACCATCGCATGGTATCTGTTACTCTTACCACACGGCTCCACAAAAGCCAGCCCAGGGTGACGGCGTTACCGCGAGTACTGCAGCCCCTGCGGGGAAGGTGCTGGGGTCAGCTGAGAGCCCCAGGCTGCTCCTGGCTGGCCGGGAGATGCTGTCCAGAGGCAGGCGACCCTGCAACGCTTCCTCCTCCTCGGTCCGTCGCTCCAGAAGGGCAGACTGCGAAGGAGCCCTCTCCGATCAGGAATGAGACGCTCAACAGGCCTCTGACTTCATTCCGGAATCAGCGTCCTGTGTCCCTTGATGTATCCGAGGCCACGCCCTTTTGTGCTGGTCCGTGCTCCAGTGGTCTCCCAGCACGGCCGCTCTGCGCTTAAGGGCTCCGACCCCCTGGGCAAGTTCTCACCCGACAGAAAGATCCCGCTTCCAGTCACAAGTCGAGGGTTACGTGGGACCACACGTGCGTGGTTCCCGACGTTCCCAGCACACACATGTGCCCCGCGTACACGCTTCGTGCCTCCCTGCCCCTCTGCACCCCTGCCCCCACTGCCAGCAGGGGACTTCGTGCTGCAAAACGTCTTAGAGCCAGAGATTGAAAAAAGAGAACTTTTTATTTTGAAATAGAAGCCCAGGCAGGACGTTTCAAAGACCCTTCACCCAGTTTCCACACCACTTACAGCCCGTGCAAACGCGATACAGAAGCAGACCGCAGCAAGGACCGAGGGCACATTGTGTGCGTCTACTTCTACGCCCTCGAGCCGCATGGATCCAATCAAGCAGGAGAGATGGAGACGGACTCCCAGTGCGGGAGGACCTCCTCAGGCTGCCCCTCCACTGCAGTCCCGAGCCCTCTGCGAGCCCGAGACCACGATTCCCTGTCCCTAGAATCTTGTCATTTTGAGGATGACGCCTTCTATGGAACTGTGCAGTCATGCAGGATGCAGCCTCCCGGGTCTGCCCTGGACATCCAGCAGGTGGGTGTGCGCCGGCAGCTCCTTCCACTGCTGAGCCGTCCGGCCGCGGAGGGGCTGGGGAGAGACACGTCTTTACGCCGCACCACAGGTTCCTGGCAAACTGACAAACACAGCACAGGCACCACTGCAGCACCTCGGGACGCTCCCGCTGCCAACAAGCAGGCTCTGCACTGCCTTTTTGGTTTGGGAAGCCAAAAATTAATTATGTAAACATGGGTGGAACCGCTTTCTTTGTCCAAGAAAAGCACCTTAAAAGCATTTCAGAACTCCATTCTTGTACAGTGATTAAAATGTGATTAAAAATCACTCTCACATCACGTTGCAAAGGGCATTTCAGCTGCTAAACCCTTGTTAGCTTCCTCTGGCCTATCCCATCTACAAAAACAGAGTGACAGCACACATTTTTAAAAATATGTATTCACACTGATCTATGTGAGTCTAAACTGGTGATATCTCACTGTACCTGCAGTGTCTTAAACCCATACAAATGCGCGTCTTTGGTCAGGCCAGTAGTGTGTATTGCGATGTCTCATAACTGACTATGAACCCTTTGTTACATGAATGGGAGAGTCACCCAACTGTGATAATGACAATTCCTGAAACTCCCGGGGTTAAGGAGTGGTAGCTCTTGTTTTTATTGGTAACTATGATTAGGCTCGAGTTCCTTGAAGGTGGGAACTTACACCATGGACCTCCACATTCCTGGACCAGCACCGTGCTGCAAACACATTAGATGTGACTCACGGAACCCGTAGGGGGGAACTCGGAGACGCAGTCCTCACGGAGATGCCCTTCACGGGGCGCTGTGCCTGCCAATCACCGCCTTTCTCCCCCAGGCCGTCTTTAACTTCCTGGCCTGGGTCCAGAGATGAGGCCGGATGAGGAAGGACCCGTCACCCAGTGAGGCAGAATCACCCCGGAGTCCTGATGGCAGGAGCTTAACAACGGGCTCTCTAAACAGCACCCAGGGACTCGGCGTGCAGCACCCACCAATGCCTGGGGTGCAAATACTCGCTTGCTGGCAACTTCAAGCTACCAAGGAGAAGCCGCTGAGCGCTGAGCGGGGAGACAGAGGGGCAGCTGCAGCACAGAACTGCCTCTCCCCACCTGTACCAAAACACACGCAGAGCACAGGGGACGGTGCAGGTGGCCCGGGGAGCCCAGCTCTCCCCGGTCACGGGCTCACTCTGCAGAACCCGCACGCTCTCCTCTTTCCTGCACACCCCACAGCAGAATGTGCCCCACTTCCTGCTGTCCTGAAACTTGGGACGCGTCAGGGGGTGGCTCAGCAGTCAGGCCCTGCCACCCACATGGAGGCCTGCACTGAGCTCCTGGCTCCTGGCTCTGGTCCCGCCCGGGGCAGTCACTGTGGGCATCTGTGAAGTGAACGAGCGGACAGGAGCTCGTTCTCTCAACCACTAGGCCGAGCACCCACCCTCTGTGTGTACTTTTCTAAGTTTTCTATACCGCATGCAGCTATTCAACACTGCCACTCACGGCGCACGAGTTCCGGTTTCCTCCCTCCACTGCCCTCCCAGCTGAGCCTGTGTGCAGCTGCAAGGGTCCCAAGCTCTCCACACCCTGACCAGCACCTACTGTTGTCCGTATTTTCTAATAGCGGCCACCGTATCTGGGGCGAGGTGACACCTTACTGTGGCTTTGGTCTGCACCTCCCCGCTGATGAATGGGCGGAGAACCTCTTCATGCACTTGTTGCACATCTGTATATGTCGTCTGGAGAATGTCGACTTGAGTCTGCGTCTGGTTTCCGATCGGGCTGGGATTTGTCGCTGAGCTGTGGGACTCCGTTCATATTCTGAGTACGACAGGGATGTGGTTTGAAAATCCGTTTCCCATCCTGTAGGCTTCCACTTTGCTCTGCTGTTTCTGCCGCCCGGGCGTTCAGGTTTGACACAGTCCCTTTTCTCCATGTTTCTGGATGCCTACGCTTTCGGTGCCGTATGCAAGACTCCCAAACACAACGTCCTGGGCTGTCCCTGCTTCCTGGTTCCCGGTCTTCAGGCTTCTGTGCGCTGATGTGCACGTGCGGTGTGCGGGAAGGCTCCGGCTGTGCGGCACGTGTGCCCTCCTGGCATCACTGGCTGCGGTGGTCTCACCGGTGTGGTCCTGGCTTCCCTGTGGAAGACCGTTTGGCCACACACAGATGCTAACCACTGTGCTGGGTTGGTCTCTACGTTTCCCTTTATGCCAAGAGCACACCTGCGATTACGGTGTTTCGTGATCCGTGTGGAAATCAGGTTATGTTTTGCCTTCCACTTTGCTTTCTTAAAAAGGTTTGACGACTTGTGGGCCCCTGGAGAATACATACAGCGATTTAGCATGTTCTTCTGTTTCTGCTAAAGAAATTCCTGTGGGGTTTTGTGGGGACTGCACGGATTCTGCTCTGAGCGGAATGAGCATGTGAACAACAGTAGCTCTCCCAACCCCAAAACACAAGCTACGTTCCTATTTCCTTACATCTTCCTTGACTTCTTTTCCCAGTGTCTTGCAGTTCTCAGTGCACAAGTTTTTTTTTTTTTTTTTTGACAGGCAGAGTGGACAGTGAGAGAGAGACAGAGAGAAAGGTCTTCCTTTGCCGTTGGTTCACCATCCAATGGCCGCCACGGCTGGTGCGCTGCAGCCGGTGCACAGCGCTGATCCGAAGCCAAGAGCCAGGTGCTTCTCCTGGTCTCCCATGGGGTGCAGGGCCCAAGCACTTGGATGGCCTCCACTGCACTCCTTGGCCACAGCAGAGAGCTGGCCTGGAAGAGGGGCAACCGGGACGGAATCCGGCGCCCTGACCAGGACTAGAACCCGGTGTGCCGGCGCCGCAAGGCGGAGGATTAGCCTAGTGAGCCGCGGTGCCGGCCAGTGCACAAGTCTTTGCCTCCTTGGTTAGGTTTATTCCTCAGGTTTTTTTTTTTTTCTAACGCTATTATGAATAGAATTATTTTCTTAATTTTTTTGCATTGGCCATTGTTAGTGTATAGAAACATTAATTTGTTCATATTTTCATCCTGCAACTTTGCTGACGTAGTTCATTAGTTTTAACCCTGTTTTTTTTTTTTTTTTTTTGATGGATACTTTAGATTTGTCTGCATATAAGATCACGTCACCTACAGACAGACACTTTCCTTTTCTTGTTTAGTTGCTTTGGCTGAGGCGCAGGCTCATCCTTGCCTCGGTCCTGATACTGAAGGGAGTTTCCGGTTTTCCACTGCTGAGCAGGACGCACGTATTTTATTAGGTTGAAGTCGTTTCCTTCTAATCTGACTTCGCTGAAAGTTGTCATGAGATGACACTAAGTCTGTCAAACGCTGCCTCCTCATCCGTGCAGCGGATCCTGCGGTCTGTCCTTTGTTCTGTTCAAGTGGGAATTACACAGCCTGATTTTCAGGTGTTGAACCATCTTTGCAGTCCAGGGACAAATCCCACGTGTCATGGTGAAGACTCCTGTCCATGTGCTACTGAATTCAGTTTGCAAGTATTCTGGGGGAGACTTCTGCATCAATAATAGAGATTCTGGTCCGTTATCTTCCTGTGTTTCTTCCTGGGTCGGTTTTCAGGGTACCGCTGGGCTCCGAGGAGGCGTCTGGATGTGTTCCCTGTCCCTTAATTCTTGGGAAGGGTGTGCAGAGTTCTGGTGTGATAAAATTCTCCAATGGAACATTTTGTCCTGAGCTTTTTTGTTGAGGGTTTAAATGACTGCTCTCCCCTGTTCTGGCTGGTCTCTTCAGTCTGTGTCTGTAACTCAGCCTCAAGAGGCTGTAGCACCCAGCAATTTATCTTTGTTTTTTTAGCTTATCTAATTTGCTGTTATGGTAGTCTCTCATAAACCTTTTTATTTCTGTGCTACCAGTCACACAGCACTGTCCCTTTCACTTACGGCTTTATTCATTTGGGTCTTCTTTCTTAGTATACCAAAAGTTGGTAAGTGTGTTGATCTGTTCAAAAAATCGATATTTATTTATTTGAAAGGCAGAGTTACAGAGAGGCAGCGGCAGCGAGAGCGAGGGAGGGAGGGAGGGAGGGAGAGAGAGAGGTCTTCCACCCGCTGGTTCACTCCCTAGATGGCAGCAATGGCTGGAGCTGTGCTACTCCAAAGCCGGGAGCCAGGAGCTTCCTCCAGGTCTCCCACGTGGACACAGGGGCCCAAGGCTTTGGGCCATCCTCTACTGCCTTCCCAGGCCACAGCAGATCAGAGGTAGAGAAGCCAGGACTCAAACCAGCTTCCACATGGGATGCTGGCATTGCAGGCAGTGGCTTTACCTGCTAAGCCGCAGCACCAGCCCCATTCTTGTTTTGTTTTGTTTTTTTTTTTTTTTAATGTCAGCGTTTATCACTATTAACATTCCTCTTAGTACTGCTTTTGCTATGTCTCTAACTTTAGAAATCTTACATTTTCATTTCCATTTGTCTCCAAGTATTTTAAAAATTCTTCTGAGACTTCTTCTTTGATCCATTGGTTGTGTAAGAATCAGTTGTTTAATTTTCATGCATCTGAGGATTTTCCTGTTTCTCTTTGCTATCGATTTCTAGTTTCATTCCATTGCAGTCACAGACGATGCTCTCTGATTTCCATGTTCCTCAATGTTTTGAGATTTTCTGTAGCCTCGCAGATGATCTCTCTGTTGGAGGGTGCTCTGTGTGCTTCAGAAGTCTGTGGATTCTGTTATCACTGGGCAGGGCTCCGTAGGTGTGTCTCAGGTACAACTGGTCCACTGCGCTGTTCAGACGCTGTTTCTCCCACGATCCTTTGTCCGCTTCTACCCACACCCAAGGGGGCACGGGGACGGCCACCGCTGTGCCGCTCTGCATTTGCCCAAGCCCCTGTGTCCTTCACACGCTGGGAGGCTGTGATGGCCGGTGCACCTGCCTGTCACTGCCCTCACTCCAGGGAAGCAGCACTTTGCGTAACCACGCAACGTCTTGGGTTTCTGACAGTTCCTCTCAACGTCTACTGTGTCTGCAGTCACTCCTGCTCTCGCCCTGGTTTCTACGGAAGAGCGTCTCCATTCCCACACTTGCAGCTCGTGCGTGTCCTTGGATCCAAGGGAGTCTCCTCAGACAGAAACAGTGGGATCCTGGCTTTGCTTAAAAAACCGTCGCTCACCCCCGGTATTTTAATTTGGGCACTTAACCAATTTTGCACTTTACGCGATTACTGACAGGGAGGAACTCAGACGTGTCAGTTAGTCCCTTGTTTGCCCCGTGTCCTGTAGGGTTTCTTAGTCACCTTTCTGCGTCTTTATGATTTCTTCTGTGTTTCCTGGGTTTGTCCTTTTAGTGGCGTCCTCACTGCCACCTGATTTCCCTGTGCACAGTCTAGATTTCTGTGACTCTCACGGCAGCTTCAGCCAACAGGAAGCCTTTACCCCTTACATGTCGTCTTCTACTTTATCTTACCAATTACATAATTCACTCTTCCTATATGAAACTCCCACCATGGTTAGTATTGTGCTTTCGCTGTAAAATTTCTTACTATGTCTATTTCGGAACCCACGTTACAATCGTTGCAGATTCCATGTTTTTACACATTTACCCTTCCCTGAGAGCTTCACATTTTCCCACTATATTGTCACTGGACCCAGAGGACTCTCACCGGGATCTCCGTGCAGCAAACCCAGAGGCCAAGATCTCCCTCGGCGCTCGCTGGCCCGGGACGGTCACTCCGGACAGCTGTGCCGGGGGCAGCATTCCTGGCCGCGGACTTTCTCTCCCAACACGTGGAAAATGCCGCCCGCCCCCCGGAAGCCCCCAGTCTCCGCTGAACCCGCGGACGCCCACAGCGCCTCCCCGTGCAGCCTCCGTCCTCTGCCTCCTCCCGGACCCCTCGGTCCCGACCTCGTGCGCGCAGCACCGCGGCTCACGGTCCCGAGCTCCTTCAGCGTGCCGAGCCGTGCAAGTTTTTACCCAGTTCACTTCTCTCCCTCCCCTCCCTGTCTGCTCCTCTGGGACCCCCGCAGCACCCACAGGCACCGGGGCTTCCCCTCTCCTCCCTGTTCCCCCTGCCCCCCACGCTGCCTCCTGCAGCCCCAGCGTCTGCTGTCCTCCCTCTCCACGGACAGCCCCCGTGTGCTCACGCACGGCGGCCCCTCTGCCCCCTTCAGTGCAATGCGCACTGTTGTTATTTCTTGCAGCGATTAATCCGGACCCCTGGGAACTCGGGCCCCGTGCTCTGAGGCTCTGGTTTGCTCATCTCTCCCTGCTTCTGCACAGCCCTGGGCTCTTCAGCCAGGACGCCAGCTCCTGAACAGGCAGGCGGCTCTCCTGGTCTCGGGCCTGCTTCCTTACAGTGGGCCACTCAGAGGCTGGGGGACCCTGGCCGCGCCCCTCTGTGCTCTGGGCAGCCGCGGTGCTGAGCGCCCCCTAGCGTCTGTGCCGCCGCAGCCTGGACGCTGGGCGGATCCAGGGTGGCCGCGGGTGTGCTCAGCCGGCCTTCAGGCTGCACCTGCTGCCTCGGCCAGGGCGCACCTGGGCTGAGGCACAGGTCAGGCCACTCTCTGGGGTGGTGTCCCCCACCCCCCACACACCCCAGGTCCCTATACTGGAAGCACCTTTCTGCTCTTGTCTTCCCCTCTCTGGGGAGGGGTCTGGAGCTGGAGATTTATCCGGGTGGCCTTAGACTGTGTTGGGGAGGAGGCTTGAGTGCGGAGTGCTGGTGCAGGCTGGAGTGCCCTGGGGCTCACGAGGGGCCCTGGCCTGTGTGTCACTCGGGCTGTGTCTCCTGCATCACAGCTTTAGTCCCTCCCACCACAGAAGCTTCTAGAACAGTGAGTCCAATCTCCTGGGCTAGGCCACCGAAACGCTGCCAGGTCGGGGAGGGGGGGTTACTTCCGGCTTATTCATTCACTGATCCACAGAGCCGTGAGGTGAAAGAGAGGAATAAACGCATTTAAACCACAGTGGTCGGGGACTGGTTCAAAATGGCGCTGGACTCGTGGACGCCACGGCAGGGGGTCGTGCGTGGGAGGACGGTCGCCCCCACCTGACAGAAGACACTGTTCAGTGCAAAGGATCGCAGCTTTGCTCCCGCAAGGGGAGCTGACCGAGCTGACCGCTGACGGCGGCCTCTTCAGCAAAGGACGTGACGGGCGTGGTCCAGAGGAGTGGACCTGGAACCAGTGCAGGGCAGGGCAGGGCTTGGTGCTCCGGGAGGGTCCGGCTGCGCTGGGCTCCACCCCTCTGAACCGACCTGAGGACCGGTTCTGCTGCTGTCCCTCTGTGTCCAACCTCTGCCCGGCTGATGTGAAGCCAGCCAGGCCACACCATGGCACCCGGCGCCGCCTCTCGTGTGCCTGTGTTCATGTGTGGGGGAAACGCAGGCCCCAGCCACGCCTCCCAGGGGAGGATTTGCGATGCCGAGGAGAGATTCCGCTAGGAGACCACGTCCGACTTCTAGAGACAAGACCCTGCGGAACCCGGGAGACCACGTCCGACTTCTAGAGACAAGACCCTGCGGAACCCGGGAGACCACGTCCGACCTCCGCAGGACCCGGGAGACCACGTCCGACTTCTAGAGACAAGACCTCTGCAGGACCCGGGAGACCACGTCCGACTTCTAGAGACAAGACCTCTGCAGGACCCGGGAGACCACGTCCGACTTCTAGAGACAAGACCCTGCAGGACCCGGGAGACCACGTCCGACTTCTAGAGACAAGACCCTGCAGGACCCGGGAGACCACGTCCGACTTCTAGAGACAAGACCCTGCAGGACCCGGGAGACCACGTCCGACTTCTAGAGACAAGACCCTGCAGGACCCGGGAGACCACGTCCGACTTCTAGAGACAAGACCCTGCAGGACCCGGGAGACCACGTCCGACTTCTAGAGACAAGACCCTGCAGGACCCGGGAGACCACGTCCGACTTCTAGAGACAAGACCTCTGCAGGACCCAGGAGACCACGTCCGACTTCTAGAGACAAGACCTCTGCAGGACCCAGGAGACCACGTCCGACTTCTAGAGACAAGACCCTGCAGGACCCGTTCCTGGGCTAGCACGGATTCTCCACGTGGGTTCCTGGCCACAACCGGGACCCCACTGGAAATGCAGTTTCTCAGGCCCCACCCCTGAAATCCTGCCTGGGAGACCCCAGGGCTCCGCTCCTGCAGGTGATGGTGACGCGCGGCCAAGCGTGACCCAGCACTCGGGGACCCTGGTGCCCTCTGGTCTGAACAGGTGAGGCGCAGATGCCAACGCTTACTCAGCACGGCCGTCACTCCTGGGGAGCCTGAAGGGTTAAGGCGCGGGCGCCAGGCCCGGCAACTGGGTTAGCTGACGCGCGCCACGGCATCCGAACATTAGCAAGTTCTTCAGATAACCCGAGAGCCCCGGGAACGGAACCGGCTGGTGATTCTGCGCGAGCCGTGTTACTGACTTAGCCGCAGACACCGGTTAGCAACAGAGCAAACGTCCTAGGGCGCTGCAGGCGTCTCCGGTTTGCACACGGCTCCCTCCCCTCATGTCTGTTGGTTTCCCCAGTGAGGGAGCCACACGTCCTCCTCCTGGGACGGGCAGGCTACAGCTCAGTTCGAGGGCAGCCCTAAGTCTTCAGGAGGAGCTAAGGAGAGCGCCCACCGGGTGGCCGTGCCCGGCTGAGACAGCCGTGCATCCTCTCGCTGGATGCTGACCACACCCGGCGCCTTGTGTTTGTGCCCCGGCTCAGCGACGCAGCTAGGAGTGGGACTGAGACGCAGATGAGCGCCTGCAGAGGGCTCATGAAATAACTTCCAGTGTAGCCCTAATGTTTTTCTAATTTGGGAGCCAATCATCTGGACCAGTACAAAATGAACCGGTTAATTTTTCAGCCCACACTGCATGGTCTCCGGGATCCCAGTCACTGGGTGTCCTTGTGGGTCCTGCAGGGCCAGAGGCCTCCCACACAGCAGCCCAGTGGGATCTCCTCTGGGCAGAGCCGGGGGTCCTGTCACCTAGATCCTGCCCTCTGGCCCTGGCTGCCTTGGCTGCTGGCTGCTCCTCACCCGGCACTGCCCCCTTCTCGGCAAGTGGGCTTGGGCGGATTCCGCCCCACCCCTCACTGTGGCCACCTTCACGGAGGGGCAGGGCAGGGACGAGCGGGCAGGGCTTTGCAAGGCCAGCCTCCTTGTCTCACAGCGGGGGTAACTGCAGGACAATTCCTGCCCCTGAAATGGCCTGCTGGACTGGCCTGAGGCTGGGTGTCTCCCTTCCTGCTGCAGGTTTTCCCAGGAGAGTTCTCCTCCAGGACCTCACAGGCACTGAACCTTGCCTGGGGCTGCTCGGGGGACCTCGGATGTGCCGGCTTCATGACCACCATACGTGTGCACCGTGGGTAGAGCACCACAGCCATCCACAAGGCTGGCAGTCTGGTCAGCCACTGCCACTCCCAGTGAGACAATCGAACTGAGCGGACGCAAATGCCAGACACGAGCCGAAAGTAACACTGGAACAAGCTCTTATTTTTTTAACCAATAAAACACCTGATTTCGTTGGCTACCCTCAGTTTTTACGTCACTTGGAGAAGACGCGAGATTCCCGATGATCTCTACACTCTATTCTCTGCCATCTCAGCACACGCCCAGGAGTGGGGGAGGGAGGGGGTGGTGTCTCCACCCAGGGAACTGCCCGTCTCATGGGGAAACCCGCCTCCGAGAAGTCCAGGGGAGCCGCCTTGTGAAAGAGACAGGCACCGGTGACAGGTGGTCACAGCCAAGGGCATCTGTCTTGGACGCACCTTCTAATACTCTGACCTCACAGTGAAAATCTCTCCATAGCCCTGTCCACTCAGGGAGTAAATCCCCAGCACCTGGGTTCATTATTCAGCAGTTTCAGTCCATTAAATATAAATACGGAACATGCACATTAAATATAAATACGGTACATGCACATTACGCCCGCAGCCAGGACACGCAGGACCACGTGGAGGTGGAGCCTATTCAATACGTGCGTCCTCTGCCTCTTATTCACAACTTCAGGGCCATGGTCAGCATCAGCGGGAGTGCCCGCTCCAGCCCCGGGAGCCTCATTCTTGATCAATAGCTAGAGATGGAGTTTTTTTCTTCCTTACACAGAAGTACCTCACCTCCACTTTGTTTTTCTTTGTTGTCTTTAACCTCGTCACGATTCTAACACAGCCAGTAACCCCAGAGTCAGAGCGACACTGTCCCACCAGGAGCAGAGGCTGCAGAAGACAGTCACGGGATAGCTGTCCTGTGTCCACCCGTGGCGACGCCCGTGTGTTTAACACAGCCGGGGTTTCCCCTCTCATCCACTGAGGAGGGAGCCCGGGGCCCCGGCCACTCAACACCACCCTTCAGCTCACACTCGCAGAGTTTTTGGAAATCTCAGTTAATCAAGAATCTTCAAAACTGGCCCTTCACTAGGTTTCCATCTTAGTTTCTCAAGCGAGAGCCTGCACACGCTTTAAGCGGATCAGAAACTCTGAGGCCGATTCAGGGGTCTCCATGCCCAGCGACAGTGGTGGGTGCCCTAGAGCTCAGAGCCCTCACTAAGGCCGCTCACCACAGCCTGGAATAGGGCTGGCCGGGTGTTCTGTCTGCCCGAGAGTGACCAGCGCATGTCTGTGCCTGGAGTTATGTCTCCACCCCCATCATCCCCATTGCTATCTCCACACCTCTGTCCACACCTGCATATCTGTAGGACCTATGTCTCCATCCCCATTCCTACCTCCACACCTCTGTCCACACCTGCATATCTGTACCTGGAGTTATGTCTCTACCTACATCTCCACACCTCTGTCCACACCTGCATGTCTGTAGGACCTATGTCCCCGTCTCCACACCTGCATGTCTGTAGGACCTATGACCCCGTCTCCACACCTGCACGTCTGTAGGACCTATGTCCCCGTCTCCACACCTGCATGTCTGTAGGACCTATGTCCCCGCCTCCACACCTGCATGTCTGTAGGACCTATGACCCCGTCTCCACACCTGCACGTCTGTAGGACCTATGACCCCGTCTCCACACCTGCATGTCTGTAGGACCTATGTCTCCATCCTCATTCCTATCTGCACACCTGTGTCCACACCTGCATGTCTGTAGGACCTATGTCCCCGTCTCCACACCTGCATGTCTGTAGGACCTATGACCCCGTCTCCACACCTGCATGTCTGTAGGACCTATGTCCCCGTCTCCACACCTGCGTATCTGTACCTGCACGTCTGGCCCCATCTCTGTATCTGCACCTCCACACCTGTACTTGCATCTCTCTCTCTTGCTGTGGCTGCATCTCTGTATTACTCTATCTCCCTATCTCTGTCCCTACAGCTACACTGATACCTCGTCTCTGCATCTCCCTGGGTATAGGTAAATCTCTCCATGTGCTCTTATCTCCACCTGTATCTATGTGTCCCTAGGTCTATATATCCACATCTACCCCTGAGACGACACTGATCCCGCATCTCTGAAGGCTCTCGCCAAGTGCACGGGACACACAGCGGTGGAAAACCATGCACGGACTCCAATTTGTTTTCACACCAAAATACACTGACTCGTTGATTCTCTTTTCACAGACTTTTCACAGAACTGTCATGGATCTACATTTGCATCTATAAAATCTGTCCATATCAGTAACTATTTATACGATTATTTTCAGCTAGAGGCAGCTGCTCCAGATACAAATCATTTAATAGCTTTTCTCACCTCTTCACAGTCACTATCAAATTTGCTTATTTTTAATGAGAATCCATAAAATCTTTTAAAATTATGCAAGGGTCCTCAAACTTGCAAACCAGCAAGCACTGGCTCTTTGGGGCAAAGGGCACTGGGTCCATTTCACTCAGCCACGCCCACGCGTTTGGCTCCTCCTGCAGACGGCTGATGTGCAGGGGAACAAGTGGCTTGAAGGAAACTCCTTCTGCCTGACCCTGGTGAGCTCCACCCCAGGACCCGCAGTCAGCACCGACCTGCACCGGGGAGACCGCAGTTCTCGCTGCCCACTGCAGGGGGCGCTGTGTCTGCTCAGGCGTCCAAAAGCTGATGCTCACAGGAGGCCCAGACAAAGCGACACTCGCTCTGTTCTCTTCTCCTAACAGACAAACAACGTGACTTTCCCCAGGGGACGCCTGCAACCTGGTGGCCTTGCCCTTCAGACTAGCCATGCACCCACTCACGCACACTACGCCGTCGGTTACGTGCTTCACTCACGAACCAACTTCATAAAAATCTCTCCACTGCGTCACGCGCTGAACACACGTGTGCTCCAGTGTGTGCAGTGCTGAGTGAGAGCCTGCGACGTGCGCCTCCCCTGCACACGGTCCTGCGGGCACGATGACCAGCGCAGCCAGTCAGGGACCTGGGCCCCAGGGCGTGGCCCCAGGGAGTCAACGTAAAACACAACCCGGTGTCTGCCGGGAAGCAGAGGTGGGCAACAGCAGGGCATGGGTAACAGGAGGGGTGGTCCGTGCTGGGAGGAGCTGCTGAACTGCCAGGGAGGGGCCTGCAGGGGGAGGCAGTGTGTGTGGGGGGGGGCCTGCAGGGGGAGGCTGTGTGTGCCGGGGGGGGCCTGCAGGGGGAGAGAGTGTGTGCCAGGAGGGGCCTGCAGGGGGAGGCAGTGTGTATAGGGGGGGCATGCAGGGGGAGGCAGTGTGTGTAGGGGGGGCATGCAGGGGGAGGCAGTGTGTGCTGGGGGGGCCTGCAGGGGGAAGCAGTGTGTGTAGGGGGGGCCTGCAGGGGGAGGCAGTGTGAGCCAGGAGGGCCCTGCAGGGGGAGGCAGTGTGTGCCAGGAGGGGGCCTGCAGGGGGAGGCAGTGTGTGCCAGGATGGCCCTGCAGGGGGAGGCAGTGTGTGTAGGGGGGGCATGCAGGGGGAGGCAGTGTGTGTAGGGGGGAGCCTGCAGGGGGAGACTGTGTGTGCCGGGGGGGGCCTGCAGGGGGAGGCAGTGTGAGCCAGGATGGCCCTGCAGGGGGAGGCAGTGTGTGCTGGGGGGGGGCCTGCAGGGGGAGCGAGTGTGTGCCAGGAGGGGCCTGCAGGGGGAGAGAGTGTGTGCCGGGGGGGGGCCTGCAGGGGGAGAGAGTGTGTGCCAGGAGGGGCCTGCAGGGGAAGGCAGTGTGTGCTGGGGGAGGCCTGCAGGGGGAAGCAGTGTGTGTAGGGGGGACCTGCAGGGGGAGGCTGTGGGGGGGGCATGCAGGGGGAGGCTGTGTGTGCCAGGAGGGGCCTGCAGGGGGAGAGAGTGTGTGCCAGGAGGGGCCTGCAGGGGGAAGCAGTGTGTATAGGGGGGGTCCTGCAGGGGGAGAGAGTGTGTGCCAGGATGGCCCTGCAGGGGGAGGCAGTGTGTGTAGGGGGGGGGATGCAGGGGGAGGCAGTGTGTGTAGGGGGGAGCCTGCAGGGGGAGGCAGTGTGAGCCAGGATGGCCCTGCAGGGGGAGGCAGTGTGTGCCAGGAGGGGCCTGCAGGGGGAGGCAGTGTGTGTCGGAGCCTCAGCAGGAAAAAACAGACGGGGTTCACATGGGGAGGACAGGGGCACTCGGGTAGGACAGGGGGCAAGGTTCACTCGGCTAAGAGCAGAGGGCAGGGGGCCCGGCGAAGGGTGTGGCCGGAGGACAGACCCCCCCAGTTCAGTCTGGGGAGTGGATGTGGGAGAGCGACGCCCACTGCCCCGGCCACCCCCACGGCAGCGTCTGCACCAAAGCATTTGAGGAACTCTGCTCAGGGCGGGAGTGCGGTCGCTGGAGGGAGGAGCATGAGCCCCAGGGGAGCGGGGTCCCCCTCTGTGAGCTCGGGCGGGGCTGCTCTGGGATGTGGGCACGACAGTGTGGGGGCCGCAGGACTCGCTTCTCCATCAGTGTCCTGGGCCTGGGGACCACCTTGCACCTTCTCTGGGCGCAAACACCGTGGCCCGGCACCACAGCCGTGTCGTCACCTTCAGACGTGTACTCCTCGCCTGGCCAGGGAAGGACTCACCTATGACCCTGAGCTCCGCGCTGGAGAAGGCGGCCCCGTGTTCATTCTCCGCCACGCACTGGTACATGCCTGCGTCCGACAGGTTCACCACGGTTATGTTGAGCGTCCCCTGCTCGATCTGAATCCTGTCCTGTGCGAGAAGAGCGGGCAGAGAAACAGTGACCTTCCACGCCCGCGACCCGAGGCACATCGCTCCACACTCTGTGGAGGGGACTTCACGGGAGGCAGAGAGCCACCCTGCACCCATTTCCATGTGCGGCTATTTATCTGTCAGCTGCACTTGCGGCGGGTCAGATGCTAAACACAAAGACCAGGACACGAGTTAGGAAACGGAATTTAAATTGTAGGATTCTCTTGAGTTCTCACTGATTTAATAGTGAAGCTACTTAATACCTCCTCTAAACAGATGAACTTGAAATTGAAAATGCTTTTGTACTCCAAGGCTTTGTGCTAACTGTGGGCACGTGGTGGAGACGTGGCAACTTTATCATTTAGAGGCATTAAGACAGTCAAATGATGAGCAGATGACACTCTGAAGGTTAATAGGATTGTATTCTTCTCGGGGGCAAATAATTAATACCAGTGGAGGTTTGCAACAAAAATGTACGTATTAATAATTTAACTTTCCCCGACTTTACTGCTGTCGACGGTGTGATTTAAGCCGAGGACCATCTGCTGGCAGCCGCCCGGAAGGGAGCCAAGTTGCAGCCTGCATGGGAGGCCTTTTCCAGTCGCCACCCTGAGGACGCACACTTTCACATCCATCTCCCCACGTGTGGGGACGAATCCTGCTCCTCCGCAAGCCGGCCACGGGAAACACGGCAGCAGAGAAGGACATGCTGGTTTTCTGCTGGGCGTGGGCTCTGACGTGGCTGGGTGGATGCTTCATGGGACCTGAGCGGGTCTGGGCACTGGCGTCCCCTGACGTGGTGCACAGGAAGCGAAAGGCCAGCCTCGCTCTTAGCGATGCGTCCGAGTTTGGCTTCTGCAGATGAGAGGCGTGTGGGCCGGGGGAGCTGAGAGGCAGGGACGGCTCGGGAGGAGCTGAATGCGCCTCATTCTGGGTGCTCCTCCCTGCCCCTGCTCCCTGAGGACTCCCCAGGGTCCTGCAGCGCCTGCACGGGCCCTGCGGGTGGGACCGGGACCCTCCTCCACACAAGATCCTAGCACGCGCCAGAGTCCATGCTGCAAGGCTCCGGCTAACTCTGCCGTAAACCGTGGACATCCACGTGTGGGCACCAAAGCCACGATACAGAGCTGCACAGCATGAGGCCTGGGACCGGGTGAGGGATGCTGTCCACCCGTCAGCTGCCTGCACGTCCACTATTCCCACTAGCACTGACCTTCAGTCATGTGCTCCTTTCCCAACAGCTCACCACTGTCCCACTTCCACAGCAGTGGGGCTGCACTACCCCTGAGGGAGGATGCAACAGCCGTCCACTCGCTTACCCGAGTCAGCAGCGGTTCGCCATTTTTGAGCCACCGGTATGTAGGCTTGGGCCTGCCGTTTGCCCGACATTCCCAAAAGACACTCTCTTCCATGGCCACGTGGATATCATTGATTTTTTGAATCCAGCTGGGTTGGGCTAGAGCAGTTGAAAAAGCAAAGGGGAGCGGGTGTTCAGTGCACACTCAATCTGCTTTTATCACACGCAAGCAAAGGGCTCTCCACAGAATTCCTTCTCGAGAAGGTATACAGAGAACAACGTCGGGTGAGGGTCCCCTACTGGCACACCCTGTTTCCTGGGGTCAGTGTTGCTGGTCTTCTAATACCCAAGCAAGAAAGGAAAAAATGCTATTATCTATGTGCCAAGTCTCTGACCCGCTCCCTTGATAAGCACTGCTGATCTTCCCCTCAGGGGGAGAGAGCCCCCAGCACCCACTCAGGGGATAAGGCCCCCAGCACCCACTCAGGGGAGAAGGCCCCCAGCACCCACTCAGGGGAGAGAGCCCCCAGCACCCACTCAGGGGATAAGGCCCCCAGCACCCACTCAGGGGAGAAGGCCCCCAGCACCCACTCAGGGTAGAAGGCCCCCAGCACCCACTCAGGGGAGAGAGCCCCCAGCACCCACTCAGGGGAGAGAGCCCCCAGCACCCACTCAGGGGAGAAAGCCCCCAGCACCCACTCAGGAGGAGAAGGCCCCCAGCACCCACTCAGGGGAGAGAGCCCCCAGCACCCACTCAGGGGAGGAAGCCCCCAGCACAGCCCTGGCCCTGTGGCCCGGCTGCCACATTCCCAGCAACACTGCGTTTCCCAGACTCCCTTGCCGCCAGCAGTCACGGCTTAGCTAGGTTCATCCTGTTGCCTGTGCGTGAGCGTGGGGAGGGTCCGTTCCAGGCAATTCACTCGTCCTGGTCTCTTCCCTTCTCTCTGGTGGGAAAGCACCGACAAGCCACAGAGCCTCGTGCTCTGAGCGCGGAGCTGCAGGGAACGGAACGGCTGACCTGCCAGCCCTGGGCCCTGAGGGGCCAGGTGGAGCCAAGCGGCCAGGCAAGCCTGCCTGCGTTTGGAGAGCCAATGCGGGGAAGAACTGACTTCTCACTCAAGCTATTGGCTTTCCACGTCTGCTTTGTCCGAATGGCTTAGCCTGTTCCTAGCTACAAGACCTCTTCAGAAAAATGTGTATCCTGAAAAAGCTACGCTTGGATTTCAAACATTGTGCACCAAAAGAATTCCACTTCCCACGAACTTTGCTAACACACTTCACACCGCACACTGCACAGCTAATGTCTGCGGAAGACTGTCACTGTCCTTGTTTGTAACGGAGAGATTCCGTACTCACAGAATACCGTCTGCGGGAGTACGGCCCTAGATGCCGATACATGAGTGAGTCCCGGTGTCTGCCGAACCTTCCAGGAATTCAAGCCAGCATGCGATTCCCACGCTGCCAGGGCTCTCCACCGCCCCCACCCAAATGACACCACATGTTTATATGCCACGGAAGCAGCACCACTGCTTTCTTTCCTTATTCTCAGCGATTACAAAGGCAGTGTCGATTCCGTGTCCCACAGAAACAAAACTCCGCACAAACACCAGCTCTTGCCACAAGCACAGCTTCTGCAGTTAAGTAGAATGGTAAACACATTTAGGTAGGGATCCCTAGCCCCCAGCCACGCGGGAGACAGCACCGCTCTCCTTCCGGAATGTCATCTGCTCACGGCCATTTCTGTGGGCACAGTCCATCAACGTAAGCCCAGGAATCAGAGCTGATACCCGAGTTTAACCAGCAGACGCTCCTGAGAACCCTCGGCACGCCCCGCAGCTGGCTTAGCCCCGGCTCCCTCAGGCTTCAGAGCACCCGTACGCGGATTCGCAGGAGAACCAGGGTGCCGGGGCCACCTGCTGCCCTGTCCTGCTCCACAACAAACGGAGCTGGAACAGCTCCACAAGGCACTCGCCGGCAGAGGTCTCCAGGTCCTCGAATAAATGCTGCTTTCCTCTCGTTTCCATCTCTGAGCACTTTCACGTCTCTCAAGGAGCGAAGCACAAGTTCACAAACACTCGACTGACGGAGCCGGGGCAGCGCTGCTGTGAGGGCGGCCGGAAGGGTCAAGTGCAGAAAAAGTCCCAACGTCAACAAGCATTCACTCGGCTGAGCGCCTGTGACCTCCCTCCCTGAAAGGACTGGGATCCGCCCTTGTTCTGCACCTCCCGCCGCTAACGAAAAGCCGGCTCAAGAGGCAGATGCTCCCAGCGCCCAGCCTGCCGAATCCCGGCCACTCCCGCAGGGCCGACGTTAGCCCTGGGCCTGATTTCACATTCAACCTGCACAGTATTTACAGAGCCCATGCACACACAGAAAACAACAACAAAAAGCCACAGAAATCTGCGTGGAATGTTAACCACCACGCCATTCTTGTGAAAGGGAGTGAGGGGCAAAAGCAGAAGGGCAATGTCAAGTTGAAGTTCAAAAAGCAAACATCAAACCCCTCACGGAGACAGAGATTTCCATGTCACAGATTTCCGGGAACACCTGGGCTGCTTCTCCGCTTTGTTCCACAGACACAGACGGATGCAAGCGCAGCCCTGCGCTCTGAACAGGGAGGCAGGGGCGGGAGGCAGGGCCTCGGGAGGATTTCAGAAAAGACCTTGCACGGGGCTAGCCAATGACACACTTCTGAGGGCTCCCTCTGTCTCTCGCAGCAGGGTCACGGAGGTGGAGGTGCCCCACAAGAACGCTCCGTGGTAATTACTTGTTTGTGCCGGCCAAGGTGAAATCAACAATTAACTCGGTGTTGTGAGCCACCCTCAGGCGCCGTCTCTGATTCCAGGAAGCCAGATCGGCAATGACAGAAATGAATTCCTCTACAGGTGTGGATCCGCCACGCTCAGGAACGGATGTGTACCGACCCCAGGCAGAAAGCCGGACAACCAGACAGCCTTTGTCTAACGTGCCCACGGGACAAAAGCCCACCGGTGAAGCGTCTCATCCACTTGCTTGGACTCCATGGGTCCCGTCTACACGGTTCAGTTTTTCACACCGAAATAAACAGAAATCTGTGCTTGATGGAAATGGTTCCTGCATCCCCGTGTCTCTGTGGGCCACCGACTTCAAAGTCTCTGGATGACAAACACTCAGGTTCAGTGTGTTATGGAAAACGCGTCTGGGGATGCGGTATCCACCACTCAGATTCGAGGGACCACACACTTAACTACACGTCTAAATACTCACACAGACCAAGGTCTAACTAGGTTGGTTCACTTCTGTGATTTCAGGGGCATTTCTAAATGCTTTTTTTTTTGGGTAATATTTGAAAGTAAATCCCACAAATAAAACGTAAAAAATTCTTAGAGTAAAACAAAACCATGTATTTCCGGCCTTGGTGTTCTTTCAAGGTTCGCAGAATTTGCTGTGTGAGGCACCTGCGTCTGGCCTCGAGCCACAGAATATAACAGAAGGCTAAGCGGCTGTGCTGGGGCGTGACCCTGTGACAATCTCTTCATTTCAATCCTGTGTTCAGTAACTGCCAGAAGTGACCTCAGCCGGTGCCCTGCACTCCAGCCAGCACGGTCCTGCCAGCACCTTAGCCAACAACAATTCATATCGCAGGCAGATCGAACGTGAACTCGGTGGGTCAACAAATCCCAGGAGTGTCTGGCTCTCCAGTTTTCCCCAAAATGGAATATTTCTAACAGAAAGCAGTGGCCTTTTGCTCCAAGAAATTAAAAAATCTAAGAGAAAGGATAGGGTGACCCCAACCTTAAACATCACCGTAATAAAGATGGCCCACGGCCTCCCCTCCACAGCTACTTTCCATTGTCTACACAATTCCGGGCGGGCGAGCTGCCCCGGGGGCGTGGGGATGAGCTCCAGTGAGCCCGAGGGCAGGCCCGGCGTGTCCCCCAGACATGAGGAGATGCTTCCCCGGACTCCAGCCTGGGCCTTGTCCACTGTGGACAGCGGCCCTGACAGATCCTCAGTGTGGCCTCCCGTCCAGTGTGGTCAGGGTCACCCCTGAGGTTTCCCAAGCTTCCTGTAGGGCCTTTGGATTTGTGATCAGCTTTGCCTTAACCCCTGCCTTCCAGCGGGCAGGTGTTCCGGAAGGAAGGCGTGGCTTCCTGGACCCACGCGAGCACCTTCCGAGAGCAGGGCCGACTCCGACCCCTGAGTAGCCCTCACTGGCTCCACCCATTTGACCTCAGGCTGCACCCACTCCCCACCGCTGGCAATGGCCACCCCACCAGGGGCTCCTGGGAGGTGCCCACCGCAACTAGAGCAGCCTTGCTTGTGTGAAGCCTTGTAAAATTCAAGTAAGGAAAAGCACGGTGTCGCTGCTGTGTGGTGTGGCACACAGGCGTGGGATCCGCAGCCTGGAGACAGCCAGCCTGGCTCTTGCCCCCGACACGGGGGCGGCTCGCACTTGACGCTGTCTGCGGTCCCTTCTGAAGTGACAGTGCCAAGCCGTCAGCCTTTAGGTTGCCTGTGGAAGCAGCTGGGATCAAGGCTGCCCGGGCCTGCTGTGCAGCTGTGCCTCGTCCACACCTTCTTCCTCACGTCTTCACCTCTTTAAAGGCCACAGCTGATTTCTGCCTCCGTGGGTGGCAATGGGAAGTCCCGGCCCCGTGCAGGCGGGCGGATGCTTCTCCTCGCAGGCACTCTGGGTGGGGGGTGCTCCCTCAGGCCTGCAGTGCTGTGTCTGCGCCACACACCAGCGCAGGCCCCCAGGACTGCACCAGGGAAGCCCTGAGACAACCCCCCACCCCCAACCGTCTATGAGGGGACTTCCAGGAGTCCCTGGAAAACGAGACTGAAAGAGAAGTTTATTTCGGTGCAAAAACTCTTAGAAATTCATGCAGTCAAGGGGTGTTCCTGTAATCCATGGGAGACGTGCATCGTGGGGAACACAAACATGAAATTCAGAATTTTTCTCCAAAATCACGTTGTCTTTTAATTCGCTTCCATGAACTTTCTTCAGGACCTGGTATTGGTGTCACTCAGCAGAGCAAGGCAGCCACTGCCCTGGGGGAGTGCAGGCCTGGAGCTCCGTGGGCCCCTCCCTGCTGCCACTCCCCTCTGTCCCAGATGAAGTGACCTTTGTCCTACTTAGTGAGTTAGTTCTTAGAAGTAACCTTTGCCCCACTTAGTGTGCTAATTCCTAGAAAGAGCCCCAGGCACCAGCTGTCACTTGAGATGTGGTTTGCAGCAGGCACCCCGCCTCCACCTCCAGGCTCTGCGATAACTCCTAGTTGCAGAGCACCTTCTGTCAGCAGCAGATATCCCACCCTAAAGTCTTAAAGTGACTCCGGCGATAGCCAGAAAAATTTTCCGGCCACTAACCCCCTCATTTAAATCCTCCAATCAGTGTTTGAATCGTGTGTGTATCATTTAAACCCTCCAATTAGCGTGTAAATTGTGTGTGTTAAGTAAATTGTGTGGTTTTTCCCTTTAAAAATGCTGGCTAACAACTATTCGGGGCTTCTTCTTTGGATGGCTTTGTGCTGTCGAGAGGCCCGTCTGCGCAGACGCTGAATAAATCCTCTTGCGTGTTGCATCTACTGGTTTGGAATCTGAGTCTTTGGGGTGCGCATCTCGACTTGTCAGGGTCCTGGTTCAGGAACCCAACAGGGGTGCGTGGCCTGCTGGCCTCCACCCTGCCCGGACGCGCTCCACGTGGCTCCTGGCCCGCTCTCTGCCTGGAATGGACCCAACTTAGCTTCTAGACTTCGTTCTCCCTTAATTAATCCTCCCTCACTTCCCTGTGCATTTCTCTCACGGAATAAAACGCTTAAAAATGTACCATGTTGTCTGATCTATTTTGGGCCAATATTCAGAATTATTATTTGAATAGATGGCAAGAACCCACACGATTATTAATACCCAAAAATTATTAATGAGGCTGGGTGATACCAGCACCGGATGGCACAGAGCACAGGGGAGAATCCAGCTTTTTACTGTGAGGACGGCACTGAGGAGATTGGCAAAAATCCCCATAACGCCACTCTTCTCACTAAAGTTTCCATATTTGGAAAATGAGTCAGTTTTGCTAAGATATATTAGTTAGGCTAACATGCACTGGTTGTATATTTGTCATTTTAAAACAAATTATAGGGGCTGGTGCTGTGGCGTAGCGGATAAAAACACCGCCTGCCGTGCCGGCATCCCATATGGGCGCCGGTTCGAGACTGGCTGCTCCACTTCCAGTCCAGCTCTCTGCTGTGGCCTGGGAAAGCAGTGGAGGATGGCACAAGTGCTTGGGCCCCTGCACCCTCATGGGAGACCCAGAAGAAGCTCTTGGCTCCTGGCTTTGGATCGGCACA